>NC_092353.1:44728525-45056525 GCF_963676685.1 Mytilus edulis | reverse complement strand
GCCCCTGCGCAAAGGCTCACACGCAATCTTCGCTGTTTGCTGTTCCGTATGAGAGAAACACGTGGAAAAATTGAAAAAGTCATTTTTTGAAAAAGGTTCCTTTCCTTTTTCTCTGTCTGTCTTTTTTTTTTTTTTTTTTTTATTCATAGAAGATAATTTCAATCTTCTTTTCTCAAATTTTTGAGGTAAAATATTTCCTGTTCACCGTGTAATAGATTCGAGAATATACGCTACTGTTAGTAAAAGGTGAACAGTTTATAGTGAAAGGAGTTGTAGTAAATTATACTGTCTTTATGATCAAATTAGCATACACCTATGAAGGTGATAGGGTCAAGCAAACCAAAAATTTAAAAGGAAACATACAGCCAAACATATAAACAAACAAGCAAAGGAAAAAAAATAATCATAAACAGATGGTATTGTTTTGTAAAGTTTTATTCAAGCAAATTTAAGCACAAAATTATACACAAATTCACATATTATATTGACTTTTAAATTAGTATCCGATTCATTATGTTTACAAATAAAGTAAACCATGAAAAAACTGTGATATCTCATAAAGCTTACCTGTGATACTATAGCTTATTTCTCTTGTTTGATAACTGTTACAAATAAAAATAGTATTCCATTTTATTGTTAAATTTTGAATTTTGCAAACAAAAATAAAAGAAATAGAGAGATTAAATGTTTCCTAAAAATAAACATATAGAAAAATCGTCATTTTCTACATTTCCTGCTGTTATTTTTAATAGTTCTTAAACTGCAGTCTTAAAAGTAGATCTATTTGAGAGGGAAAAATGTTGCATTGCAGATTCAAGGTAAGATATTATAGTTAAACTAAATAAGTGAGATTAAAGTCTGGTGTTCAAAGACAAAAAAATAGTACAGAATATACATAGGGTCTATCATCTCAGACTGACACCAATGATATGTTGTGTAAAATAACAAGGAAATATCTGAGAATGAATTTCCCTCGCCTTACGGCTCGCGAAATTTAACATTCTCTCGACTAATATTTTTCGCAAATACCCCTCCCTAACATGATATATCTGTTCAAAGTATTGCAGTTATTTGTGAGACTAGTAGTTTTAGTAATTTTGAATGATTTAAATGTTGGTGTCTTTTTGTTGGTTCACTTTTTCCCAATATGGCCAATCAGCGCATAAATTCACAATTGAATACACTATAAACAAAGGAGATGTGGTTTGATTGCCAATGAGACACTTATTTACCACTGTTTAAATTAAGTGGATGTACGAAATTATAGATCACTCTATGGCTACATTATTGAGAACAGCATTACGTGCTATATTATTTATTTACTTGTCTTTATCACTATTACTTTATACTTTTGTCTGGTTTTTTTTATATAGTATCCACTTTATCATTATTTATCCGCCATTACTGGACATCACACAGGTTCCCGTAAAATTGTGACGTCATAATACAAAATATCTGACGCCACAATCGAAAAGTGATTGTTGTAAGACGTCAATAGTTCGAGCGGGACAGATTCTGGGATCAGCAGAGATTAACGATAAAGTATATTATACGTGGCTCTGTACTTTTACATACCGTCATTGTTCTTTAATAATTTTAGCATTCTTGTCATTTATTTTAGATAGGCTTGGTCTACATGCCTTTTTGTGTTTCTTTGTTTCATATGACGTGGCTCTGTACCTATACATCCTGTCATTGTGTTATTGTGCCATGGTAAGTGTTTGTTTACACATTTGATTATTGGTATATTGAATAATAAGACACGATGTTGACTGCTGTACACATACTTTTATTTTACATTTTTACCTATAAATTCTGTTTTGTTCACACGTCGTTGTCAATATAATGGAATTTTATGCGACTGTCATACACAAGTGAGAGGTTTTGCTAGTTTTATCAGGATTAAGCCACAATTTCTACGAAGAAAATGCCTTTGCCAAGTCAGGAATATGACAGTTGTTGTCCATTCGTTTGATGTATTTGAGCTTTTGATTTTGTTATTCAATTACGGACTTTCCGTTTTTAAAACATTAACTATACACAAAATACAAAATACACACATGTATAACTATTTCCACCAATTCAAAAGTTAAACTATTTAAACAAACTCATGACATAACCAGTTTACAAAAATCAAAAAGATGGACTAGTTCGTAAATTAATGAAATATTATACATTATTTACATATATTATTAAAAGACTTAATGCATCTGTTTTAGGAAAACATTTCTTTTAGAGAAAATAATGCGAAAAAAATAATTTACACTAGTTTTTTGAATATTGATGTCACAAATAAGTCGAGACTTATGTCTCTCTCTGTCTAACACCATCCACTTTTAATAAAATAATTAATATATATGTTCTTTACCTATTAAACATTGGAGCAGACTACACGGTCAAACATGCTTTTCATCATACTGTTAAATTTGGAATTTACTCCAACAAATTTAAAGTTTATAAATAATATGTAAATGAGATTCATTATCAAAAGCTCTCTGAAAATCAACAAAGAAAACATTTGATGATTTAGAAAAAAATTTCACATATTTTTTAATAACCATAATTTTTAAGATATTTTGTATGTAGAAAGAGCTTAAAAACACCCGATCCCGACGTCCCGTGAAAGGTCCTGCCCCTCCCCCTCTTAAGAAAGCCAACCATGTTGTTTCCCCTGTTTTATTAGATTTGGGTTTAATTATTTATACTGGTTTGGAAAATTCTATGAAGTTCAAGACAAAGGTATAAATTACTGGGTATTTTTAGAGACAAAAAATATCTTGGTCAACCAACTTAATACTTGAATTTATTAAACCCTATTCATTTGACATGTTAAAACCAGTGTTGTTCCATAAAGTTATTTTTTGGTCTTTTTATAGTCTATGTTATTGAATAAGAAGGGAGATGTTTAAAAAGTTAATTAAGCACATTTCTAAGTTCCCTATTTGACATAACAGAATGAGATTGCTATATACAGTGTGTATTATAACTGACAAAAACATTTGTGATTGACTTGAATGCGTGCAGCGCCTAGATTGAGATGGTCCAGTGCCGTCCTAAACGCTTATCAAAAGCAACTACACAAGAGAGCCTGAAAAAGTTACCTCTTTTAGGAGAATTGAAACTGACACCACTAGAAACTAGCAGAAATAAATAGCACGTATAACGCTCTTTCATAAAACAAACCATGCAAAGGTTGCTATACCTATTCCATCGTACATTGCAAAACCTAGAAGAACTTCGAGACTCAATCAACCGAACTTAAAAAGAGATGTACAAATCAGGCCAAACAAAGATATTTGCAAATACAGCTTTTTCCCCCAGGACCGTCAGAGACTGTAATAATCTACCAAATGAACTATTAGAGATTGAGAGCAATGAGGAATTCAAGACCACACTGACCAAGCTTCTCTGTAGTGGCTAACCAACACAAACAAAAAAGATAGATATGTTTTTAACCTGCACCTGTACATAAATTTTGAGCACAATTAGGAACTATTGTTAGTAAATAAAATTAAAGGCAACAGTAGTATACCGCTGTTCAAAACTCGTAAATGTTATATAGAAAGTTTTTTGTCATGTTGGAAGACGTCAAAGTTAAATTTATACTTAAGTGATGGGTCAAATTACTCTTTTCGAGTGATGACATAGCTTCGTCGTAAATGCAGATGTAGATGTCAATATTACTATCTACTAAATCGTCTTTGTTTGTTAAAATTTGTTAGCTATGTTGTGTGTCTGTAATATTACATAGTTTAGGCTCCTGGGTAATAATTATTGTCATATAAACCTATTTTTTCGGTTAAGGTTGCTCATCAACACGAGGTTAGTTATAAACAACTGACATACAATTGGAAATTTTAGCTATTAAACCAGATTTAACCCAACATTTTCTTCGGTAAATGCCTGTATTTAGTCAGGAATATGACAGCTGTTCTGATGATTGGTAGAGTTTGATTTAGTCAGTTTTGATGGACTGTTCACTAGTCATTTCTTGTGGGCCCTATTTAGTTTGCTGTTCGGTATGAGCCAAGACTCGAAGTTTAATACCGTACTTTGACATATAATGGTTTAAATTGTTCTTAATGCTTTTCAACTTCGTACTTTATTGGACCTTTTTTTATTCAAGCTTCAATGATGAGTCTTTTGTAGACTAATCACGCGTCTGGCGAAAATACAAAATTTCAATCCCAGTTTCTATAATGAGTTTATTTACTTTTAACTATTTTTTTCTTGGATGGGAAATAATCTAATTGGCACTAATACTAACTCGTACTTTCAAAAAAAAGTTTACCGGAAGGTAGCAAGATTTTGTTGATAAGAATTTAACTTCACAAATAATACACGATGGTCAGCAGTATAGATTTATCATGGGTATTGACGTTGTCTTTAATCTTAATAACGTGTTGTTCTTTAATTTGTCTGTATGAATATTACTATTCCTGTTGAGTCTGTTTATGCTGATATCCATTTGGCGTGGCTCTGTACTTATACATCTCGTCAGTGTGTTGTTCTGCGATAATTTTTGTATAAATTATATAGTTAATGTGCTTTGTGTATATACGCCTTATTGTGTATCTAAGTTGCATATTTGGTTGTTTTTAAAGTGATTTAAACCAAACACAATGTTGTCTGCTGTTCCCCTCTTTTTTGACTTTATTACCTATTATTTTGAAAGTATTAGATTGTTATATTGTCAAACTCATATTACTCTTATTGTAATCGTATTCCTCGCTGTCATAGTTAGCATCATCTTGGAAGCCAGTTAGAGTGAGGAGTTTCAAAATGTGTGCCATTGTTGTCCTCACTAGTCCCATTTCCTGTTCATTCTTTACATTAAAATCTGCTTGAACACTTGTATCAGCAATTTCCAACACTTCTTTAGGAGCAGTTGTCATGACTCTATCTTTAGTCTTGGCCTGAAGTCTTCTCCTTGGTTTTGCCTCATACCAATCGTCAACGCATTTATTGATCAGCTCTCTTATCACCTTCAGTGGAGGTCCATTTATGGATCTTGTAGTACACATGAAAACATGCTATCCTTCAGTGTACTTCGGAGGTGTGTCTTGATACGCTTTACTACTGAAGCGCAACGTTCAGGCCAGTATAGTACTTTTGCAGCTATATGAGATAATCTAGGGAAAATATACCCTTTGTCTGAAGGATTTCGAAGGTTCTTTACTCTATTAAAGACAATTTCTGTGGTGTTTCTCCTGATTTGGAAGAACATCTTCATTTTAACTAAAAATAATGGAACTTGTAGCTCATCCAATCAGCAGAAAGTTTATTCTTTGCCACCCAATCTCCAGCTAAAACTGGTTGGTCCAAATTATTTATCTTCTCATCTCCATAATGCTTAAAGGCGGTTGGTTCTATTTTATCTTGAAAAAGACAAGGGTCTAAAAGTGGTGCTGCCTCATCAAATCTCTCATTCAAGTTGTTTCTAAAGGCTTCAACATACTTAGTTATCTTTCCCGCTGCTTCCTTAAGCTGTGCCTTAGTGTCTGAGCAGAAATGTGATGAGCCAGGGGTATGTCTCGTAATTTTTCTAAAAAAAAAAAAAAAAAAGGTTCATCGGAAGATGCCAAGACCTTGTTGATAAATATTTCGTATCAGCTTCACAATTAATACACGATGGATTTGAAGTATAGATTCTGGGTTCTTATGTTGTGTTTCATCTTTATAACGTGTTATACTTTTATTTTAATTGTCTTTATGAATATTACTTCTACTTTTTTATTCTGTTTTTATTGATGTGGTTTTGTACTTGAACAATTGTTCTATAATTTTTCTTTTTCTTCTTTTTTTTTTGCATTTTTGCTAATGTACTTTTTCAGATGCCTTTTGATATTTCTTGTGATACATATGACGTACGTGTCTCTGTACTTATTAATCCCGTAATTGTGCTAATGTCAAATATTTTTGTCTTTTATTTTTGCTAATGTGCTTTGACTATTTGTCTTATTATGTTTTTGTGCTACATATATGACGTGGTCCTGTACTTATACTTCCCGTTATTTAATGAATGGCTGTTATTTATTTTGAATTTATTGAACCATGAAATTAATTTTTGACTCTTCACATTGAATAATCCGCGAAGCGGATTATGTTAAATGTGAAGAGTCAAAAATTATTTATTTTGAATTTATTGAACCATAAAATTAATTTTTGACTCTTCACATTGAATAATCCGCGATATTCAATGTGAAGAGTCAAAAATTTATTTTATGGTTCAATAAATTCAAAATAAATTATTGCCATTCATTATAAATAAATTTCTATCAAAAATAAGGCTCAAAGATATATATTAATACGAATAACAAACGTACACAGATGTTTGCGTATGAATACACAACGTTAGAGTGGGCGTGTCTCCATAAAAATTGATAACATTGAAAATAAAGCTAATTCTTTTAACCAATCAGAAGACAGTAAATAAACCAAATTTATTTATTGTACTATGATAAATTGTGTATTCTTGTTTTTAATCTTTGCTCTTATGCTCGGTCTTCATGCCATATTGAGCTTCTTTGTTACGTATTAGTTTGTGTTAATAGTGATTTAGATTATAAAATGATGTTGACTGATATACCCCTATTTACGACATTTTTACCTATTGTGTCTGTTTGTTTTGTTCACACATCGTTCTCAGTACTGCCATACAAGTGAGAGGTTTAACTAGCTTTACAACAAGGTTTAATCCACAATTTTCTACATAAGAAAACGCCTCTACCACTTCAGGAAGATGATAGTTGTTAACACATTGTTTGAGATTTTGATTGGGGACTTTCTGTTTTGAATTTTCCTCGGTAGTTCAGCACTTTTGTGATTTGATTTTTTTTCACTAGGTGTAAACTCTAAAAATTCAGGTCTACGTTAACTCAGTTTTTTTGGGGACAAATGTGGCTTTGACTTTATCTGTCAAACTTCTGTTCCTATTCAAACATAATTAATTGTTCCTGCTTGACAAGTTTTGCTTAGTTTTGCTAAAATTGGCAATATTTCTTTCAGAATAAAAATGATGGTATTTAATCTGACATTTCTCATCTTTAAAAGGCATGTGGCAACAACATCTTTCTTAAGTATTGCATTATTGATGGAAAGTGCTCATAACATCACTCTACTGCTGCGTTAAATGATAACCATCTTTTTGGGCATGCCTTTTTTACTTTTGGTAATTTTGTCATTACCATCTGGACTCTTGGTGCAGTCAGTTTCGGAGAATCTTCAAAAGACTTCGAAAGATAACGAATAAACTTTAGAATTTAAATGGGGAATATGTCAAAGGGCAGACAACAGCCGAAGGCTAATATTGGGGCTTCAACGCAGCGAAAACATCCCGAAGTATGTAAGATACAAATTTACGGTCTGTGTTTGAATCTCAGCCAATCAATTTTACATAATCTACTCAAATAAGGGTCTCTGATGAAGGTATAAAGTCTCAGTCACGTCTGGTTGTACTTGTGAATTTAAAGAATACTATGATCGTTGTACTTGAAAATATGATATCTGCCCGGAATTTTTCTGCGTGTTGGACATTTATTTCCCTGTCTATTGAAGAGTAATCTTAATTCAAGAGATAATGATGAATTATGAACTAAATTGAATAAACCGAAAAAGGAGGTATAACTTAAGTAATAAACAAAAGAGTTGTGAACCAGAAGGTTAACAGAACATTTAAAGTGAAAGAAATTATATTATACTAGATTTTCTTCAAAGTCTGAGCAGAAAGTTGATGTACCAGGCGGTTGTGTAATAGAACGTCTCCGTCCTTTTTCTATATAAAGTTTATCGAAAGAAATCATGAAATTGTTGCTTTGAAAATAATACACGATGACCATGAAGTATATATTCTAGGTACTGACGTTGTTAATTATCTTAATTAAGTTTTATGGTGTTCAGCTTTTAATTGCATGTAAATCATTACTTTTACTGATTGGTTCCTTTGTGGTAATATTCATTTGACGTGGCTCGGTACTTATACATCTCGTCATTGTGTTATTGCTCTACAGTAAAGTAAAAAATCGACAATGTGCTTTCTTATATATTCAAGTCGTTTTGTTTTTCTTTGTTGACATATTAGTTTGTTTAGTACAAGATTATTAAACATTGATGACTGATGTCTCCCTACTTTTGACATTTTTACCGATTAGTACATCATATGCGTTTTTCACGTGCACGAATTGACAGATACGTTCAGGTTTGGGTGTATGTAAATAATGATTTAACCCCGACCTACTAAACAGAGGTTCATAAACTCATCACAGATACCAGGATTAACATTTAATATTAACGCTAGATGCGCGTTTCGTCTACAAAAGACTCCTTATAAAAGGCTAAATAAAGTACGAAGTTGAAGAGTATTGAGGACCAAAAATTCTAAAAGTTTTGTCAAATATAGCTAAGTAATCTATTCAAATCTAATTTTAATATTGAGACACTACATTGAAACACTACATTTTCATGTTTTTGTTAGACCAGAAACATACACGCTTCGTAATAAGGAACTGTGATCAGTGGATCTTTTTCCTATACAAATGTAAATGATCAAATCGAATTCATCTTGCCTACGAAAATTGACAAGAATATTATTTATCAATAATAGTGTGCTTTATTTCGAGAGGCGGGTTTAGTGAGTTTGAATTAACACGTATTGTTGACAATATATTGTCCGGACCACTCATCAAATTGCTACCGAAACATTTTCCCCACCCCCCTTTTTTTCGAACATTCTAGATTCATTTCTGTATTCAATATTTTGTAATTACATCATTTGTGAAGTAAGTATACGTTTACCCCATTCTTAAATGTTTGCAGTAACCCAATATAAAGGGGAAAACTTGTGCTCAAAATAAATAAGTGTTTTGAAAAGGGGGCACACGCCCGTAAAATCCGCCCCTGTCAACATCCTTTATTTTGTGGTCTATATATTTTTTAAACAAATAAAAAGAATAAAAACCCCAATTACCTGTTAAAGGTTCTATTCCTTACCAACATTTCATTAGTATCTTGTTATATTTAATACCAATGTAGATCTATAGTTGTACTGCATGATTCCAAAGATATCATGTTGAGGTTTGTTAAAGTATTTTAACATTTTGTGCCTCAATATCTCATTTTTCAGCATAAATTTTCTAGTGTAAATCATTTCGGACCTTTCAACATTTCTGGCTATGCGTCTTCCAATTTCAAGACTCGCATCATCGTCCGAAAATTCATGATGTTGCTGTTCTGATTGATCATCTCCACCTAGATCCCTTCGATGACGGTGATCCCTCTCATTAATATTTTGTCTTGAGGCTTGGATTCTGCGAGGCGCTGGTTGTTGGTTGTTATTCGAAGAAGATGGCTGCGCTCTAAAAATGGGTGTCCTGATGCGAGATTTGGAGGGTTGATTTAGACAGGCAGAGGATTGCTTGCGTAATGTTGACGGTGGGGTTGTGAGATGTTGATGGCTTATTGTTCTATGTAGACGGCTTCATTAAAGGAACAGTTTGGTGCCGGAAGTGTTCATGAAAGTTGATGGATGATAATCAGATTTACATGACTAGATACGAGAAATTAGTGACTGACTGTGTGATATGAACAACTGATTGAAAGACGGCTGGTTATTAATACTATATAAATGAGACATTTTTGATAAATGATTTAATGTTGGTGTTTTTAATATACGATTAATGTTGGTGTGGTTGACAATGTGTGTTCTAGGGGACAGTTTCAGGCACCATTTCTGGCATTGACTCTCTCAACAATGTAGTGGAACTTGATTGGGTTGAAGTCACATTTGTCAGCATTTGTTCATTACACCAGTACCCATACCCTCCTTCCTTGATGGGTGCATTTTACATATACAAATATAATCGTATAATATAATCAAAATGAGGATGTTAATTTGATGTATGCCTTTTTGTGCTTCTTCGTTACATTTGTTGTTTTTATAGTGATTAAGATGATAACACAATGTTGACTGCTGTACCCCTATTTTTGACATTTTTACCTATTATGTCTGTTTGTTTTGTTCACGCATCGGTGACTATATAATGGAATTTGATGCGACTGTCATACAAGTGAGAGGTTTAGCTAGCTATAAAACCAGGTTCAATCCACCATTTTCTAAATTTGAAAATGCCTGTACCAAGTCAGGAATATGACAGTTCTTGTCCATTCGTTTTTGATGCGTTTTGTTATTTGATTTTGCCATGTGATTATGGACTTTCCGAATTGATTTTCCTCTGAGTTCAGTATTTTTGTGATTTTACTTTTTTCCATTGCCTGATCAGAGAGTGGAAGATCATGATGGGAAGACTCGGATCTGTTTTCTGGAATTGTCATGTCGTCAACAAATCCCTCATTTATGTCTGTTTGGTCTTATGTTTCTCTTTCCTCTTCATTCTTCTGCAAAGCAGCCTGGAGTGCCATTCCTGGATGAGTTGTATATATACAGACACTCAACTATTAACTTATTTGTATATACCATACGGGCCTGGTATGAACGGTCAAGTGGGTTTCCAAGGACATTCTCAGCTGACCTGTTCACTGAGTACCAGAGAAGACTTCTACATATGTTACAGTATTTTGTGCGATCATCAACAGCCTGATATGCTCTGTCCTGGTCCCACCGGTACAAACCTTCAAGCAAAATGGCTACTTTAGGTCAATGTATGTCCTTCAACAATACGAAAACTCTATACCACATAGTAAGCTGTAAAAATGCAAAAAAAAATGAAAAATATAAACAAATTTAAATGGAAAAAACTAGATTTAAAAAAAGAGAAGCTAAATAAATTAAATCCACAATAAATTTGTGTATAAAAAAATTAGAATTAAAAGTTAATATATCTAATACGATACATATATACTACTCTTGGACTCGTCTACAATAATAAAGTCATTTTCGTTATAATATAATGAACAATATACAGGTATATGTGTTTCTAGTATATGTTTGCTTGATCTACTGCTAAACACAAAAGTGCATAGATGACCATGCAGTGAGTTCTATAGTGTTATGATACGATACGATAAGATATTTTTTCCAATTAAAGAGCATGATGAGCAAAGTAATTTATTACAACGATTTTGATAATTGAAATTTTGACAATTTACACAATAATGTTGATATAAATCATATTTAAATATGAATATAATCATCTCAATTCTAAGATGTTAAACCACAGCCAGATCAGCGCCACACACATGTTAATAAAAAAAAAGGGCATAACAATTATATCTAATATTGAGAGGCAAATATTCTCTACGGTTTAAATTTAAAAAAAAAAACATATCTGTACTATATTGATAGCTTTCTCAGTTCAAAACATTTATTAATATAAATTGTAATGTAAACATGTACATGTTTGTATTATTATTACTTGACTATAGAAATGTTTGTTTAACTTATCCTTTTCTTTCTTTTGAATTTTTTCAGTTGTCCATGGTTACAATTAACCCTCTGGCATGAAATATTTCAAAACAAACCAAAATAAAATGTTAAAATTCACTGGGAATAAACCTGTTGAGGTGGAGATGGATGGACTACAAGGAAGTTGACCCCCTTGAACAACTGGATGTGTCTGTCCTCAGCAGCCCCGTCTGTTCATAGAGTTTGGATCCAGGTGGATCTAGAATGCAGAGCACATAGTTCTGTTGAAACTGCCACATTTCCTCAACTTTGATGGCATCCAGGAGTGGTGTTCCTAATAGGTCTCGACCATGCTCACCACAATACACTTTCAGAAGTTCACTGATGAGATCTGTGATGTCTTCCGGTTTCGGGGGTGGTTTCCTAACAGATCTCGACAATGCTCACCACAATAAACTTTCAGAAGTTCACTGATGAGATCTGTGATGTCTTCCGGTTTCGGGGGTGGTCTTCCTAACAGATATCGACCATGCTCACCACAATAAACTTTCAGAAGTTCACTGATGAGTTTTGTGATGTCTTCCGGGTTTCGAGTGGTGCGACAACAGTGTACAGATAGTTCTTTCTTTGTGATCCCGTCTATTGGCTGTCCACTGGGTACACCCTCTTTTGCCAACAGGTCTTCTTCATCTCCCTTCAGGGCCTCCAGATCCTCACTACACCACTGAAAGCTGCAACCAGAGAGTTGACGCAAGAACTTTGGGTACAACGGATGCGATTCAGTGGTACATGTACTGGCTATTCTTTTCATGAAGTGCGAGATATCCAGTTTGACCTGAATATCCCTCCACTCCTGAAACCTCCTGCCGACAAAGTTTGTTCCGCAGCAGTTACGGTCGACATTTAACACCTCTGGTCGTGAAATACCAGCATCCCTTTACCTTTTTTTCCAAACCCGGAGGCATGTCATCTAGGCCAGCACCTTTTCAAGCAATAACTACTGACATCAAAATCTGACCATGTTCATTCCCAAAATTGGTCACCCAGGAGGCAGTACAAGCAGCTATTCCTTGAATTGTTCGCACTACTTTCTTGGTTGAGTGCGTATAAAATTCTGCCATAGGTGGAGGTTAAAGATGCCTTGACTTCAATGAGGCTGAAAAGTACATCTCTACAGACAATTTGTCATCTACTGGTATGATGGAACTTTCTCTGGTAATGGTGGTGGCTGAAAAGGAGAAGTGGTAATGAGCCCTAGCTTGGTTGCTTCTGTAAAGGTCTGACAGTCACAAAGGTAGTGAGCTGTCCTCTTTAACATCTCTTCCTCATGCAGCCCATCAAGGTTCTGTCGTAGACGGCTGACATTGTTTCCTAGGCCCCTCTGTTGCAGCATCTGTACAACCTCAAGGTCACATCCCATGTCTGGTGTGTATACAAGGGAACTGGATTCTGTATCCTACATCAAGCTTGGACAGAATTTCGTCCCTCCAACTGATGAAGTTCTTATGACATCTTGGACATTCCAGGTATTCCGCACCCAGATAATAGTACCCCGACATCCGTAAAGTGCGGTAGATACCAGCAGATGTCAGCTCCCTCTTGCTGCAAACCGGATTAGGGCAATACAGCGACACCCTCCATACCTTCTTATGAATCCACAGGAAAATAGGCCTGGAAAAATATCTGTCAAGAAGTGGTGTCTTGTGTACACTAAAGTGGAGGCTGTGGTGGCTAATACCACATCTGTCTTATGCCATCGAAGCACATCTCTTGTTTCTCCTACTGATTGACTCTAAAACAAGGATTTTGAGATCCTAAGCTTGTCGCATGGCTGCATAACTGGCTCCCAAGCCTCGTAGATGGTGTCTGATATAAAATAATAATTTAAAAATCAAATTTTAAACAATTATCTAGTAAACCATAGAAAATAAAGAGAAATGAATTGAATCTCTACAATTAAATAAACGGGGAACGTGTCCAATGATGTACCTGCTTGCATATCATATAAAGGTATAAAGGGACATAACTGAATGATGGTAAAAGTGACGTTATCAAAATGTTTACTTCATCTGAGTTTGAAAAGTAAGTAAAAAGAAACAATTTTGATCCACCTAATTGTTTTGTTGAACCTTCCACAGTTCTTCAACTTTGGTGGCATCCAGGAATGGTATTATAACAGGTCTCGTCCAAGCTCATCGCAATAAACTTTCAGGAGTTCACTAATCAGATTTGTGATGTCTTCAAAAGTTTGTGTTGTGCTCAGACAGTGTAGTGATATTTCCTTTTTGGTGATCCAGTTTATTGGCTGTCCACTGGGTAAACCATCTTTCGGCAACTGATCTTCTTTTGTTCCTTCAGTGCCTCCGGGTCTTCATTGCACTAATGGAATAATGCTCGACATAATAAACTTTCATGAGTTCACTGATCAGATCTGTGATGTCATCAACAATTCGTGTCGTACGCAGACAGTGTAGTGATAATTTCTTCTTGGTGATCAAGTCTATTGGTTGTCCACTGGGTACACCCGCTTTTGCCTACAGGTCTTCTTTAGCTCCCTTCAGGGCCTCCAGATCCTCACAGCACACCTGAAACTGACCTTCATATCCCTCCACTTGTGAAACTTTCTGCAAACAATGTTTGGTCCGCAGCAGTCACGGTCGACATATAACACCTCTGTGGTGAAATACCAGCATCCCAATACCTTTTTCCCAAACTCAAAAGCATGTCATCTAGGCCGGCACCTTCCCCAGCTGTCACTACAAAATCTGACCATGTTCATTCCCCACATTGGTCACCCAGGAGGCAGTACCAGCAGCTGTTCCTTGAAGTTTTCGCAGTACTTTCTTGGTTGAGTCTCCCTTTAAAATTCTGCCATAGGTTGAGGTTAAAGATGCCTTGACTTCATTGAGGCGGGAAAGTACATCTCTACAGAAAACTGTGGTCAATCACTGGTATGATGGAACCTTCTCTTGTAATGGTGGTGGCTGAAAAGGAGAAGTGGTAATGAGCCCTCTCTTGGTTGCTTCAGTAAAGGTCTGATAGTCACTAAGGTAGTGAGCTGTCCTCTTTAACATCTCCTCATGCAGCTCCTCAAGGTATTGCCGTAGACAGCTCACACTGTTTCCTAGGCCCCTCTGTCGCAGCATCTTTACAACCTCAAGGTCACATACCATGTCTGGTGAGTATACAAGGGAACTGGATTCTGTGAGAATTTCGTCACTCCAACTGATGACGTTCTTCCGACATCTTGGACCTTCCAGGTATAATTCCGCACACAGATAATAGTACCCCGACATCCCAAGGACTTTGCGTAAAGTGCGGTAGAGACCAGCAGATGTCAGCTCCCTCTTGCTGCAAACCGAATCAGGGCAATACAGTAACACCCTCCATAACTTCTTTGGCATCCACAGGAAAACAGGCCTGAAAAAATATCTGTCAAGAAGTGGAGGCTGTGGTGGCTGGTATCACATCTGTGTTATGCCATCGAAGCACATGTCTGGTTTCCCCTGCTGGTTGACTCTAAAAAAAAAGATTTTGAGATCCAACGCTGGTCGCATGGCTGCATAACTGGCTTCCAAGCCTCGTAGATGGTGTCTGACATAAAACAATAATTTAAAAATCAAATTATAAACAATTATCTAGTAAACAATAGAAAATAAAGAGAAATCAATTGGATATCTACAATTAAAAGAAGTGGGGAATGTGTCCATGGGACATAACTGAATGATGCACCCGCTTGACCCACCGTATTGTTCTGTTGAACCTTCCACATTTCTTCAACTTTGGTGGCATTATAACAGATCTCGCCCAAGCTCATCACAATAAACTTTTAGGAGTTCACTGATCAGATTTATAATGTCTTCATAAATTCGTGTTGTGCTCCGACAGTGTAGTGATATTGCTTTCTTGGTGATCCAGTCTATTTGCTGTCCACTGGGTAAACCATCTTTGGGCAACTGATCATCTTTTTCTACCTTCAGTGCTTCCAGATCCTCACTGAAAGATACAACCAGAAAGTTGGCGAATGAACTTTGGGTACAGAGGATGTGATTCAGGTACTGGCTATTCTTTTCATGAAATGCAAGATGTCAAGTCTGACCTTTATATCCCTGCACTGGTCAAACTTTCTGCCAACAAAGTTTGTACCGCAGCAGTAACGGTCTACATAAATAACCTCTGGTGGTGAAATAAAGCATCACTGAGGGGTTGGTGAAATAAATGCATTACTTTATCTTTTTTCAAACCCTGAAAGCATGGAATCTAGGCCAGCAACTTCTCTAGCAGTCACTACTGACATCAATATCTGCTTATGCTCATTGCCCACATAAGTCACCCATGAGGCGGTACTAGCAGCTGTTCATTATTGTTTGCCCAGAACCTTTGTTGAATCTGCCTATACAATTCTGCGATAGGTGGAGGTTAAAGATGCTCTAAAGTAATGTGAGCCGCATTCACACACAAAACTATTGTGACACAAATAGCTGGCGTCAAATGTTTATTTAATAATAAAACCATAAAACTGAATCTAAGGGCATCCAGGAAAGAAATAATCCCATATTTTTCAACTTTTGTTGTGTCATGGTCCCGTATTAAACATTTTTTATTTCTTGCCATGTGACTCTTTCCTAGTATTTTTGCTGAAAAATCCCTCCATTTTAACTTTACAAGTGTATTAATGCATATTACTTACAAAATGACCTTACTGTGACCCCTTTTAAAACTTAAATTGAAAAAATTGACATGGCCCTAGCAAGAGTTTCTGTGTTTGCATTAAATGCTGTGGTCGTTAATCTGATGCGGCTCTGAGGAAATGTGAGCCACATTCACACACAAACTATTGTGACACAAATAGCTGGCGTCAAATATTTATTTATTACTAAATAATTATTAAAAACCATAAACCTGAATCCATGTTTTTTTTTTCTTTTTCCAAGTCCCAAAGATAGGATCCAGGAAAGAAATAAGCCCATATTTGTCATTTTTTGTTGTCTCCTAATCCCATATTAGACCTTTGTTATCTCTTGTTATTGCTTTTTTCTAGTATTGTTTTACTGATAGTTTTCGACAAATCCCTAAATTTTAATTTATAAGTTTATGATTACATGTAACTAACAAAATTAACACACTGTAATCTCTTTTAAAACTTTAAATTGAAAATGTATTCAATAAATATTAATTCCATTGAAAAATACAAACAGAAAGATGGCACAGGCATTAAGGGTATCGAGGATGTGTTTCAGTGGTACAGGTACTAGCTAGCTATTCTTCGCAATAAGTACCAGATATCCTTCCACTTGTGAAACTTTGTGCTAATTAAGTTTGATCAACATTAAGTGTGCTGCATGTGGAGCAGGATCTGCTTACCCTTCCGGAGCACTTGAGATCACCCCTAGTTTTTTGGTGGGGTTCGTGTTGTTTATTCTTTAGTTTTCTATGTTGTGTCGTGTGTGCTGTTGTTTGTTTGTCTTTTTCACTTTTAGCCATGGCGTTGTCAGTTTGTTTTAGATTTATGAGTTTGACTGTCCGTAACTGTCCATGATGTTAAACTTCAAAATATCTGGGACGTGTTTTAGTCTCCGATGCATGATTTTTTATTATTAATTGTTTTTGGCTTTTAACTAGCTTTCAGTAAAAGGTCTGGCGTATTTAATTATAATCCTGATACCTTCGATAACTATATAAACCCGCTGCATTTGTTTTTTCTTAAGGAGACTCGAGGGTACAAAAAAATCAGCAAAAACATTTTTGTTCATTACAAATTTTATTTATTAAACTATTAGTTGTTACTTTATGATATGGCACAAAAATCAACCAAAAAATCAATTCGCTTTGGCCCCAGATGACTTTATTTCATTGAAAAAGCTCAAAATATCTTTCATTGTTTGGAAAAATGCCATTTTTGCAATAAAATTGAAATATTTTTTTTTTTAAATCGTCGCTGACCCATATTTTTTATTACTTTTTTCAAATAAGCTTCTCAGTTTCAAAATAATTAATTTTTCCAAAACACTACTTTATATTGATGGGGGATTAATAAAGGAATCAAATGAGCAAAAAATATATAGGTCAATGTTCATGTATTTGAGATATTATTATTTTTAAGGCATTCAAATGGATAAAAACAGGATTCCGAAAATCTGACAAAAAAATCCAAAACATGACAAGCGAGCTTCCTCAAACTTAACTATTGTGAAATATAAGCGATTTCTGTAATTTATGTAATTTAGGGGTTTTTTTTATTTCGAAATTACCCGTTTCTCCTATTAGTTCAATTGGGAAAAAACTACCTTAAAAAAGGCATTCTTCTTTCCATATTTTTATTTTTAATTTTCCATTATTAAAGTGTAGGATAAATTTATTTACAGAAAAAAATAGCGAAATCCTATATTTAAAATAAAATAATTATACCCGCGAGCCCCTTCAAGTCAGGAATCTGATGAACAGTAGTTGTCGTTTTAAGTGTTTTACATAAATTATACCATTGGTTTTCCTGTTTAAATGGTTTTACACTACTCATTTTGGTACCCTTGGAATCTGGCTGTTCGATGTGAGCAACGACTCCGTGTTGAGGACCGTAATATGATTCACAGTGGTTGAATTTTAGAAATTGGGACTTGGACGGAGAGTTGCCTCATTGTCACTCATATCAAATCTTATATCTATTTATATATAACAAACTATAGTACGTTTCTTCATCATCACATTTAGCATGTTTAGAACAATAATTCTTTCAACTTATGAATACGTCTGCTAAGTTTTCTCAGGATTCCTCAACATCTAAAATCTTGTCGCCAAGTGTACTAAATAAAGTTATTATAGATACCAGGATTACATTTTGTATTTACGCTAGACGCGCGTTTCGTCTAGATAAAAGTCTTATCAGTGACGCTCGAATTCAAAAAAGTTTAAAAGGCCAAATGAAGTACGAAGGTGAAGGGCATTGAGGAAAACATTCCTGAAAGTTTTTCCAAATATAGCCAAGGTAATCTATTCCTGAGGTAGAAAAGCCGAAGTATTTCAAAAATTCAAAAGTTTTGCTAACAGATAATTTATAAATATGACCATATCAATGTTAATTCATGTCAGCACTTCTGTGCTGACTGGGCTGGTGATACCCTCGGAGAACTAAAACTCCAGCAGCAGTGGCATCTACCCAGTTGTTGTAAATGAACGAAAGTGACGTTTAGCAATTAATAATTATGTTACCAATCAGGTTTTTTCATTTAAAAAGTTTTCATCATTTTACTGTGTGTATTAATATTTCTTTTTTTTTTTAATTTCTTTTTTTACTCTGATGTTATTTCCTATACTAGTATTGAAATTAGATATCCGGCTATGCAATCTGTAAAGGAAGTTACTACAATGTGTTTCTGGTTGATATGATAAGTAATGAATGATTGATTTATCAACTCGGGATGTTACAACCACAAGTTTTATTTATTTGTCGTCTTATTAGTGTATGAAGGATGAATTTCCCTTGTTTAGTCACCGGACGTATGTTATGATCAGCAGTATCTCCCACTTTTTAAGTTAACGTTGAGTATTTCAAATCTTGAAGTTATAAAGGTAAGGATTTTTTTTTATTAATAAACACCCGACTACTTATTTGTTAACGAATTCATCAAAAAGTTTTGTTAACTCGATTTTTTCTTTCAATAAATAAATGTAGGTATATTGAAATAAAAAGCTGACAGACAAGAGAGGGTAAAACTTTTTAAAAAAATCTTCATAGGTCAGCGATGCTTTATTAATTACAAACAATGGTGTGTGGGTTAACGTTTGTCCTTCTTATTTTCATTATTAAACACTTGATACAAATATTTTAATGATTGCTTACACGCGTTCAAGTTAAAAAAAAAAAGCAAAAGCTATGGCAATGAAGCCCTAATTTGTATCATAAAATAAATGTTTTCTATGAGTTTGAAATAACTAAGTGAATCTGTTTGATCGTTGGATATCAAGTATACAATCTTTGAAAATATTGAACATTTCAGATGGAAACAAAGATTTTGCTGATAACATTTGCTTTTGCTGTGTTATTTGTTGCTGGAAGCGAGTCTGGTATGTAAATCACATATTCAGTTTATATTGTTTTAGTTTGCTGGAAGCGAGTCTGGTATGTAAATCACATATTCAGTTTGCATTGTTTTATTTTACTGGAAGCGAGTCTGGTATGTAAATCACATATTCAGTTTGCATTGTTTTATTTTACTGGAAGCGAGTCTGGTATGTAAATCACATATTCAGGTTACATTGTTTTATTTTGCTGGAAGCGAGTCTGGTATGTAAATCACATATTCAGTTTGCATTGTTTTATTTTGCTGGAGGCGAGTCTGGTATGTAAATCACATATTCAGTTTACATTGTTTTATTTTGCTGGAAGCGAGTCTGGTATGTAAATCACATATTCAGTTTGCATTGTTTTATTTTACTGGAAGCGAGTCTGGTATGTAAATCACATATTCAGGTTACATTGTTTTATTTTGCTGGAAGCGAGTCTGGTATGTAAATCACATATTCAGTTTGCATTGTTTTATTTTGCTGGAGGCGAGTCTGGTATGTTAATCACATATTCAGTTTACATTGTTTTATTTTGCTGGAAGCGAGTCTGGTATGTAAATCACATATTCAGTTTGCATTGTTTTATTTTGCTGGAAGCGAGTCTGGTATGTAAATCACATATTCAGTTTACATTGTTTTATTTTGCTGGAGGCGAGTCTGGTATGTTAATCACATATTCAGTTTACATTGTTTTATTTTGCTGGAATCGAGTCAGGTATGTAAATCACATATTCAGTTTACATTGTTTTATCTTGCTGGAAGCGAGTCTGGTATGTAAATCACATATTCAGTTTACATTGTTTTATCTTGCTGGAAGCGAGTCTGGTATGTAAATCACATATTCAGTTTACATTGTTTTATCTTGCTGGAATCGAGTCTGGTATGTAAATCACATATTCAGTTTACATTGTTTTATCTTGCTGGAATCGAGTCTGGTATGTAAATCACATATTCAGTTTACATTGTTTTATCTTGCTGGAATCGAGTCTGGTATGTAAATCACATATTCAGTTTACATTGTTTTATCTTGCTGGAATCGAGTCTGGTATGTAAATCACATATTCAGTTTACATTGTTTTATCTTGCTGGAATCGAGTCTGGTATGTAAATCACATATTCAGTTTACATTGTTTTATCTTGCTGGAAGCGAGTCTGGTATGTTAATCACATATTCAGTTTACATTGTTTTATTTTACTGGAATCGAGTCTGGTATGTTAATTACATATTCAGTTTACATTGTTTTATTTTGCTGGAATCGAGTCTGGTATGTAAATCACATATTCAGGTTACATTGTTTTATTTTCAAACCTTGATTGTGATACAGTAAACAATAAACAAAGACTATGGGTATTTTATTAATTTTGTTTTTACTGTCTAATTTTATATTATCATTTACCGATCTTCAGTTTCGAAGCAAGGGCTTCATAAGTGTGATGTAGTAACTGCAGGGAAAACTATTCCATAACATTCAGCATGTCTCTTGATACTAAATGTTTGAAATACAATTATAAAACGCCGAACCGTCTAAATTTTGCTTCAAATTATAGGCGATCTCTTGCCAATTCAAACTGAACCAAGCAAGCTTTAAGAAGTAACAGCAAATATTGGTTGGCTCTGATAAAAATTGGTGTGCCTAAATAGAGTGACACTTTAACCTGGTATATAAACATGAAACTATAACTAGCATGTTGAAAATGTCCAGCGTACCCGTCTAGAATTTGACCATATCGTAAACCATGCGTATTCTTATTCTAAATTTGCATGAAATATTTGCTGCTGGACAAACAATTGTCAGCTATATCAATTTGTTATAGATACAGTCAATACGAAAACATTTAAATTCAAATGGGGGAAAAATGATTATTAACAAAACCGTAGTGAAAAACACGTGTTGATTGATATTACAACCTTAGTGTCATTTTCTTCCTTTTATCGTTGACTTTTTTCCAAAGTTCTTTTTCGTAGAAAAAAATCGACAAGCTTTGTTATTCTACTTAATAAAAATGTATTTTTATAATTTTGTAATAGTCGATAACACACTGAATTTATTTTAAGTTTCAGGAAAGTGTCCAGGCTTTCTCAAACCTTGTCCTTCTGGAAATGGCTGTATCCATCCAAAAGATTTTTGTGATGGTGTTCCCGATTGCAAGGATAAATCTGATGAGTCTTTTAAAGAATGCAGTCTGAGTAAAATCTTATAATATACTATTTTGCATTCTTAACCTGAGTAATCCTTTATCAGCAGGTATTTGTCAATCAAAATTGGCTATTAAAAACTTCAAATATTAACAGTCGAAAGAGTTTTGTCTTAATATATTGGTAACATGGCATGCATTTTCTGTGAACATGCTAAATGAATTTGAAATGCCTGAAAACTTCAGTTTGTTTTTCTCACAAAACAGTAGTTTGATTATTTTATATCGCTAGATACATATTTCCAAGCACAATTTGGGGGAAAATTACCTGACAATACGGATATTTGACAAATTATCTTGCACTTTTTTTGTGTCTTTTTGTATACAATATGTCTTTCAGTGATAAAAATAAATCAAGGTCAGTGATAAAAATAAATCAATAAATTATTATTTTTGTCTTGATTTATTACATTTCTACCGTTTTTTGGGTTTTTTTTTTTTTTTTTTTTTGGTGTCTTATGTTTCGTTGATGCACTAAAATAACATTGCGTCTTAATTATTTTTTCCATGTAATAAAAAAAAAATTTTATCTTGAAAGGCGACAACAGTTTATATCAGTATATGTTAATTTGTTTTATTATACTTCGCGTTAAAATGCCTTGTTTTGATTGGCTAATACGAGGGTGTTAATTTACTCTATCACATGGCTGAGAGCTAGGGTGACAATGTTTTTTAATGTCACCCTCTCGTCTAGACCAATCAAAAATCTAAATATTAAGAACAAATAATTGAGTTTACATCTAGCAATTAAATACAATGCTTATGTTCCACGTTTTGGCTCAGATTTTGTTATTTGACTGTCAAAATACAAAATATTAAACATCTTGCTTCACTTTTGTTGTTTTTTTGTAATACCCGTAACGTTGTTATGCTTATGACGCCATAGAAAAAACTTTTAAAATAAAATTAGTCTTTAAAAGACAATAATGATAGGACGTTCAGTATAATAAATTAAATAACACATAGCTGAGAGGGTGATAGAGCAGATTGTTACCCCTCGAAAAAGAATTATTAACCTTGTCTTCGCGGGATAACAATCTGCTCTATCACCCTCTCAGCTATGTGTTATTTATATAAAGATGTAAGTTTTTAAAAATATTTTCAACACTGCAAGCATTTTTTTCCATTTTTTTTTCAGAAAAGTATGGTAACAAAGCAAAGTGTCTTTGGGAAGGAGAAGTTAGGTGCCGTGGTCATATCGGATGTGTTCCTAAAGAAGAATGTAACTGAGCAAGGTAGCCGTTTTTGAAAGTTTCACTTTTTATCATCGAATATATTGTAGAATAATTTTGACAACATAATTGAGGATTATTATACCAGGCCCATGTTAATTGCTTAGAAATCAGCACACAGGTATAATTGCAAGTCTTCACCATGGAAATGTATCGTTTTACAATTTGCAATTGGTATTGATTGTTTTAAGAACTCAAAATTTATATTTAAAAGCCTAACACTTCTGCTCCATTTGAGCTCGTTTGTCGCATCTTGGAACTTAAATGAGTTTTAATTTTTCTCTTTTGTCTATTTCTAATGACATATAAATCAATAGTTAGTTTTTTTGAGAATTGTTCTATATGTTCTCCCATTTATTTGTATAGTAGTCCTGTCATGTAATGTTATCATTTTAATGTTATATTTAACATTGCCATAAAAGCGGGAGGTTTGGCATGTCACAATACCAGGTTCAACCCACCATTTTTTCTTAAAATGACCTGTACCAAGTCAGGAAAATAGCTATTGATATATATTATAGTTCGTTTCTGTATGTGTTACATGTTAATGTTGTGTTTCTGTTGTGTCGTAGTTATCCTCTTATATTTGATGCGTTTCCCTGAGTTTTAGTTTGTAAGGCCACACCAAATTAATTAGTAGTTCTTTGGAAAACCCGCACCTAAATTGCCGAAATTAGAATAAAAAAATAAAAATAAATTTCCCGCACCCCACCTGCCAAAACCAAAAAATAAAAATAAAAATAAAATTCCCGCACGTCGAAAATAAATCCGCATTTTCGACGAACTCGATTCCGGTATTAAAAAAAAATCTTTATCAATTAAGCGTTTGAAAATATGCAGTGTTTGTCATTTGTCAAGCATATTTTTGATTCTGATCAAAAAAGTTGCAAAGATGGAAAACGTGCTGATTGTTTCTGTGGTGAAACATTCAGACAAAAATAACAACAAGGCATACATATTAAAAAAATACGGCAACACAAACAAAATGTCGGACATTCAGGGAACTATATCAAGAAGCCATTGAACGATGTAGCGATGCACAAAGTGAGATTATTAATATTTAAACCATACAAATAAGTAAGTCGAACAGTTTCGATGATTCTAGTATCGAAATATCTGACGAAAATATGGTATGGTCAATATGTAATGACCTAAACTTTAAATATGTGCAGTTCACAATTGATGATGGATCTACTGCTACTAAAGATGCATCAAATTCAAAACCAAGTGGAATTAATGCATTTTCGGTACTCATGAGCTCACAAAATGAGTTACACATGCCTGATAAACCTGTCCCCTTGTCTGAGAAACAGCTCACTGGGCCACAAAGACTTTACTCTGATATCATTGATTGGGCCTCAAACATTGATCTGATATTTAATTGTAAAGTAGCACTAGCTAGAACCCCCAGTTTCCACTGTTCTTGGATTGACTGGTTAGTGATCCATATGCATAAACACAAAACACACACCATGCAGTTATGTTACAAGAAGCTAGCTAGCATACTACAGAGGGTGTCTAAGGACCAGAAGGTGCATATACTACAGATGAAAGCAGTGCATATTAAAAGCAGATAAGCCATATAAAGTTCATGCATAAAAAAATATGTTCAAAAGTGTATATTTGTGCAGTGTTAATTATACAAACAACAAAACAAAATGAAAAAGAATGCAGAAAGTTGAAATACATATAAAAAGGGAGATAATTTAATTATATCAAATTATGTCCCCTTTCAATTAAGTGAGTTGAAAATTCAGTTGCTTCTTTTAGGTAAAAGATATAAAAATTGAGAGAAAAAAAATATCGCTCGCTCCATATTTCTTAAAAATTTGAGGCGAAGAATTTAAAAATATAAATTTAAATTTCGCTCGCTCGCCCCATTTTTTTTGGGTAAAATCTCAAAGAACTATTAATTAATTTGGTGTGGCCTAACCCGGATTTGTTTTTTTTTCTCAATCGATTTATGAATTTCGAACAGCTGTATACTACTGTTGCCTTTATTTGTTTCTAATTTTGTTGAAGATCTTTTTTTTTAATTTCAGATGATGCTTTAGCAGATTATTAATAAAAAAGAAAAGTCTCACAGTCAAACTTTATTATTTTAGTCATAACTATACCCTTTACTAAAATCAATATGAAATAAAATCTGTCTTCTGCTAGTTTGAATTCAGTATGCTTAAATTCGTTACAATATATGAACGTGTTTATAAATAACACACACACACAATATGTGTCTGAAAAACGGAAAATATTTCGAACACTTATAATTCATACTATAACAAGTCAATGTATGTTAATTTATTTTAAACGCTCCGAGGTTAAAATCTGTCGATGTTCCCTAGAAAAGAAAAGAAGAACGAAGTTAAAGGTCAAGTTTTGAACAGTAAATGTTTGTGTCAACCATGATAGTTTTCAGAAAAAAATGTGTGTGTGTTTTTTTTTATTAGTTAGCTTGATCAACTTGTACCATAGTACTCCGGAAGTTCTGCGAGGAAACTTTTTTTCATTTTGAAATTCTGTAATGTTTCGGATGGTATTAAAAATAAAATGCCTTTCCATGATTTTATTTGATATACAAAATAAAAAGAAGATGTGGTATGATTGCCAATTAGACAAGAGACCAAAATGACACAGACATTAACAACTTTAGGCCACCGTAAGGGCTTCAACAATGAGCAAAGCCCATACCGCATAGTCAGCTATAAAAGGCCGCGATATGACAATGTAAAACAATTCAAACGAGAAAACTAACGGCGACAACTACTGAATAACAGGCTCCTGTCTGGGGACAGGCACATACATAAATAATGTGGCGGGGTTAAACATAGTAACATTGATTTGTTGATATCAAGAGACAAGTGACTAACTTTTTTTCTCAGAGTTTCAACACGAGTAACTCAAGTGATATATAGTAAAAGGAGGACACGCCCTGTCGCGTGAAAGGGAGGATCTACAAGTAGTGTCAAGTGAACTTGTCGTCTATAGATGTATTCAAAGTATGTGGTTCATGCTGATGTTATTGTATTTGTTCGTGTTTTTTGGGGGTTTTTTTGTTAGGCTGTACCGACTGTAACTATGATAATAAACCCCGAACGGGAGGAGTTTTGCTCGATATAATAAAGATATAATCTTTTAATCAGTTTAATTTAGGTCTTGAGCTGGCATGTCAGTAACCGCCAGTAGTCCTTTGCTAATTTATGTATCATTGTCATTTTGCTTAGTTTCTTTTGCAACCTATCCCGACATCGTACACGGACATCTTTTAAACTGAATTTTACTATACGTATTACTGGGTTTTTAGTTTTGGCATTGACTATATTATAGAGGTATAATAGAGGGTTGCGATCACACTTAACACGCTTAACAGCGTCGTATATTGCGCCTGTCCAAAGTCAGGAGCCTCTTTAATCCGGTTGAATAGTTTTGAGTAAAAAATACATTGAATTCATCCCAGCATTTTAAAACTCATGTATTGCCCTTGCAAACATATATCGTTCCGTTATCTGAAATCAAACTGAAAACGTTTGAGATATGAAATGTAACAACGCCTGTGTTGTGTCCAATGTGATAGCTACTAGGTTCAATTACGCTTTTAAATATGGCTTTTGTTACTCGGGTCTTGGTTTCTTTTCCTTCATTCTTTTCAAAACTAGTTTGTACGATTTCAATTTGCTAATATAAAAAGAAGATGTCGTATGATTGCAAAAAAGACAACTCTCCCAAACAGACAAAATGGCACAGAAATAGGTTACCGTTTGGATTTCAACAATGAACAAAATCCATACCGCATAGGCAGCTATAATGAAATGCTCCGAAATGATCAATGTAAAACAATTCAGACGAGAAAACCTACGACCTAGTTTATGTACAAAATAATACACGAAAAACAAATGTATGTTACACAGCATCAAACGACGACCATTGCATTACAGGATCTTAAATTGGGACAGGCACAGACAGACTGTTAAATTCGAAGTTTACCTAACCCTGACTTTGGACAGTGGTGTAAATGTACGCGTACATCAGGACAAACTATAAAAAAATAGTTGAGAAAGACTTAACTCATCAGATGGACACACATAGAAAAAAAAAAGAGGAGACGTGGACGGGTACTTATACATCCTCATAACTCCTGAGTCAGAATGACGAATTTCAACAAAATTTAACTGAACGGACTCTGATTACACTTTGGGGTAATACATGAGATGATCTCCTAGAATTTTAGCAAGGATTTTGTTGTTTATTCTATTGATTTCTTCTATGTTGTGTTTGGTTGACTATTTTGTCTCTACGACTTTCGTGTGTCATTTTTTATTTTATTTATAAGGTTTGAATGTCCCCTGGGTCTCTTCCATCTCTTTTTTACTCGGCTTGTATTACTATAAATTAAGCGATACTACCTCTTTTGTGTTCTTTTCTTTCATCTCTTTGGGATTTCCATCTCCAACCTGTAATTAAAGAAGAGCGAAAAAAAACATGGTCATCAATTTTAGAACGACACGGTGCAAAGCTGATAACAAAGTGTTGCTTACAGTAGTACTAAATTAGGAATCGCCTTACTGCTCTGGAAATATTTGCAAAAAACATATTCAGAAATAAAATCGCGCGGGGGGGTTACCGTAATTATAACAAACATTTTCGTGATGGTTCAAACTTCTTCGTATGGGCTCTGGCGGTGAATTGTCTATTTGGCAATCTTTCCATGAAACCTTTTAATTTTCATATCAGAATAAGAACAAACATGTGTCCCACGTAAACGGATGCCCCACCCGCACTATCATTTTCTATGTTCAGTGGAACGTGAAAATGGGATGAAATCTCCAATTTGGCATTAAAATAAGAAAGATCATATCATACATGTAGGGAACATGCATTCTAAGTTTCAAGTTAATTAGACTTGAACTTCATCAAAAACTACCTTGACCAAAAACTTTAACTGAACCGGGACAGACGGACGAACGAACGGACGGACGGACACACAGACCAGAAAACATAATGTCCATAAATGCGGCATAAATGCGGCATAACAATAAAAAATCGAAAATCATCTACGTACTCCTTTTTGGAGAGTGGCATGAATTACCTGTCTATTTTCATTTTCCTTCCGCTCTGTAAACTTTTTATATTTTTCTGTGGTGTCACCGATAAAAGCTCCAACCCATGATAAACCAAAAATTATCCACACCACTACAAGGAATTTGTACACATGCTTTCCAGCTCTATCGTCATTGATGCCTAAAGAAAAAAAACAAAAATTACACCGTTTCAGAAAACTTTTGCGATATTTCTCAATATCTTTAATATTAACAATATTAGAAAACTGAATATAAAATAATCGAGACATTTTAAAACCATGAACTTTGCTTTGTACATTACGATATATATATATATTATTTATACGTTTAAAAAAAACCTACAATATCAATATACTAGTAAACAACAAAAAAGTTTTCAATATCAACCAAATTTCGATTTTAAAATAAAAACAAAAATTTGAAAGTTTAAAAATTGAACTATTTCGAGTGAACAGATATCGTTATCAGCCAGAATGTACGATATAGAAACTTAATGTAAACAAATATTATTTTTTTTACGTTTACCTATTTTTTAGCTGACTTAGCGGCGATTTTTTTCCTATTTTTTAAATGTATTTACAAGTATATATGTACTATGTAGGACTCTAAAGTGCGATGGTCACGCTAAAGTGCGGTGGCCTACGCTAAAATACGATGGTGTCACGCTAATGTGCGATGGTTGTTTGTTTGCTGAAGTACTGTAATATATCACGCTAAAGTGCGATGGATTAATAGGGTAAGGTTCGAGAGCGAACATTCAGTGTAAAAATAGTCCTTTTGCAAAATGTAGTAGTATAAGCTTAGATATACCATATGTGCTAGGCATATAATCAAAAAGTAGTCTCAAGTGAATGATTCCAAAAGACCAACCACGTAATAATTGCTTAAAATGTTAGTTAGGTGTCACAAAATACATTTCTTGTAGATGAATTTTTAACTAATTCGGGCGTATTAAATATTGTGATAATTAGTGTAGCTTGTCGTTCATTCTTATGTGAGCACCCCCCCCCCCCCCCCCCCCCCCCTTTACAGTCGTCCTCGTAAATTAAAAATATAGAATTCGATATTTGTCGGAATATGTTACATTTATTTGTTTACGCTTTAAATTAAATGAGAAAGAAAGACGATCTTTGCCGAGATAAATTTTCTCCTTTTTGTAGCGACTACACATTCTTGTTTTTTTGCAATATACAAATGAAGAATATTTGAATAACAACTACGTTTCTTACGTCTATTCTTTCGCTGACCATCGGACTTTAGCGTATAGAGGAATCGTACTTTAACGTATAACATTACATTTTGGTGTGACCATCGCACGTTAGCGTTCCCATCGTACATTTGGTTTAAAGTTGTTATTCAAATAATCTACATTTATCTTTCGGCATACTAGTATTAATTTTTTAGCTCACCTAGCCAAAAGGGTCAAGTGAGCTCCTCATCACTTGCCGTTCGCCGTCGTCTTTAACTTTTTACATTTTGAACTTTTTCTAGAGAACCACTGAATGGAATGAAACCAAACATAGCATGATTGTTCCTTATGAGGTGCTGACCAAGTGTTGTTATATTGTAGCTAAACCATCATCCCAGATGGCCGCCAGCGGAGGACTTAGTTTATCATAGAACCCTATGGGAAATACATACAAATGACAAACTTTAGAGTCCTACATATAAGAGTAGATTTAAGTCCGACTTTGAAAAAGTTACATTACTACTCGCTTAAATAAATCGCTCGAGAGATATTTGCATTATGCACATCTATATTGGACAAATGATAAATACTAACCCACAACATAGTCTCCAAATCCGATCGTTGTTAACGTTATAAAGCTGTAATATATTCCATCACCATAACTCCAGCCTTCTACGACACGAAATATTATGGATGGGATTAGTACCAATAATGTTATCATAGTTACATGTATTAATATAGTTTTCAATATATTTTCAATTGTTGAATGGGTTTTAAGACATGGTAATTTCTTATTTTCTATTCGTTTTGTTAATCTTTTCATTCTTTCGGCAACACCAACCATCATAAGCCCTGCTACGGGAATACCAATTGTGGCAAATATCACTGTGAAAACTCTACCTTCTTTTGTTACTGGTGTTTGATTCCCGTAACCTTGAAAATACAACATATAAATAAGTTATGGTCACATTAATTTTGTATTACTTTAATATTATATTATTAAAACGCTATGATTTGTCAGTTCATGTCACATGTGTCAATTTTTACCTGGTATTACTGAAATGAATATACTTATTGACTTGATATATTTTTTTTAAAAATCAAAAGAAATCCAGCTTTAAAGCTGTTATACTACTGCTAGCAAGTTAAAGATTTGGTTGTATAAATGTTTCCTTAAGCATTGTAATAAAGAATGTAACCTGCTGTCAATAGATAGGCGAGGCTTCAGCATTTGTACAATTTACTTATAAATGTTATTGAAAGTTAAGCAATGTATACGCCCCGCCTAGTTGAAGCCCTGCCTATCTTTTGGTAACCGATATCTATCTTAACTAAAATGCTTAGAAACATTTACACAAGCAAGCCATCCAAATCTTTCACTTGCTACCATTACTATAACAGCTTTGAAAATTATTCAGTGTTTTGAAGTTTGATAAGAAATTCATTCAAAATTACATACATTAATTAGCTTACAAACAATTTGCAACATGAAAGGATACTTCAAAGCTCATTATTTCAGAAATATAAACATCTTTGTAAGTTTTAATATTTACATGTACTGTACCTATAGTTGTTAATACTGTCATAGTATAGAAAATACAACTCTCGAAATCCCATTGTGGCGGTTTTGCTGTCCCGTTTGGCGACATAATTCCGCTATCGAATGAATCTTTTATCTTGTTTAGAAATACTTGTAATTCCACTTTGGTCATACAGGATGAGTGATCAGCTAATGAAAAATAAACAAAACATCAGTTCGGTATAGTTCTATCCCTTGCACAAATACGGGTGTATGAATTACTAGTTATCAAAGGTACCAGGATTATAATTTAGCACGCCAGACGCACGTTTCGTGTACACAAGACTCATCAGTGAAATTAAGACTGCTAGAGGAAATTGATGGTATATTGGATAAGCACTGTAACTATGCATTGTAATCACAACCTACAAACCCCCTCAAAGAGTTTTTACCAGGGTTCATAAAAATCATAACGTGCAGATAGCGTGGCACTTTCTCTATACACAAGGCATTGGATTTCACGACCCCAGTCCGACAGGACGGGGCTGCGTACTTGACAATCCCTCGCAGCAAAACGATTGCCCCTATTTACCAAGGGTTTAAATAGAAAGAGAACCTTAAGTAACATTATTTCATCCTAGGGGTGCTTGAAATTATAATAAGTATTTATTATGTTATACATTGAAAAGAAAGAAATCTTTCTCTACATGAAATTCTAATTCTAACTATTATACGTTTATAAAATGTTTTTCATGTGGAATGTTCTGGAACCTTACGGTCAAGAACCCGTAATTTTTCATGATTAAACACATTTATAAAGTCTACTTTGTATGTAAATTTTCTACGTATATAAATTGTGTTCCAGTGAGACCATCTCCGTCATAATTTGTAAAAAGTAAACCATTATAGGTCAAAGTTCGGCATGAAACAGGTAAAATGTCACTCCTGTACTGTCAGATACAGGCAACAATCGTTAACGAAACAAACACCTCATTTTCATTTTGTCCTTAAAAACCCGTTTTGTTATCATGCCCTTAATTTTCATATATATATTTACAGTCAAATATATTTGAATATTAGTTTAAAAAATGTATGAGAAAAAAAATGCATAAAAAGTAATCCCACTAAAAAAGTAAAGATAGTAAAGAATGATATACATATCTTTAAATTTGTTTCAATAACCATTTTCAAATGTGCACTTACATAAAAACGTGTTTATTGTCGATAATACGTCACTCGCCGATGTCTCTTCGTTTCTTTTTTCCAATACCATCATTACTGCTGCACAAATCAGTGAATAAATCATAACTACCATTACCAAAATCAGTAATGTTTTATGCTCCATTTTTCTTATCCTGACTCAATCTTTTATACTCTGTAAAAATTGGATTTTTTAAAAGATATCTGTATGATTTATTGGCACTTGAGAATTAGAAAATATATTTCAAAAATAGGAATATTTAAACTATATTTGATATAAGTAGTGATAACCACGCTTTGGATAAACCTCATCGGCTATGGTATAGCTGATGTTGATGTATAATATGTCCGGTGCTTTATGCATTATGTTTAGAAGTATTTATATTATGTTCAGTAGTTTTCATATTATGTTCAGTAAATTCGACATTATGTTCAGTAAATTCGACATTATGTTCAGTAGATTCAATATCATTTTCAGTACATTATGCCACTTCTCAAAGCTATTATAACCTTGCAAGCCATTATTGTTCATTTATACCCATTATTACTGTTAGTTGGTTGTCTATGGTTTGGTTGGTCTACCTGATTAGGTAAATTGTATAAATGATAAATGATAAAAAAAAAAAAAAAAAAACATTTTATGAAGGTAAAGTGATTTAATATACATTACAACGAGATGGCATCAAGTAATTGTGAAGCGCTTTTTTGTTGACAAAATCATAACTTTTGAACTTAATATTTTCTATTGGTTTCAAATTTTGCTTCTCTATCTCTCTCTCTTTCCTGTTTACAATAAAATATTATCGTCTTACCTCTTTATAGATTAAATCCACATGTTCTCAAACATTCTCCTTTTCTTTTTAAATGTAATTCTGTTTCCAAAACTAATTCGTCGTCTTATATTTCAGATAATGCATGCCAAATTTTAAATAAGAATTAATAATAAAACATGTATCAGTTTCACAGATCATCATTATAAACAAATTGAAAATGTTCATACAATATATTGGAAATCTATATTGTCAATTAATTGTTTAATTCTAGAAAATGGTATACTGCTATAGGTATAAGTATTGACTAGTTCTGATCTGCATAATACATGATAATAGTGCAAATCGACGATTGAGAATATTTAATTTCAAAACCCAAAAGGAGACCTATTGTATAGTGACTATTTTTAATTTATAATTACCATGGTTGTCATTATAATGACATTGAGAAACTATGACACGACTTAATGATGCGTGTTTCTGACATTCATTTTTATAGTTACCAAAGGTACCAGGATTATAATTTAGTACACCAGACGCACGTTTCGTCTACATAAGACTAATCAGTGACGCTCATTTCAAAATATTTATAAAGCCAAACAAGTACAAAGTTGAAGAGCATTGAGGATCCAAATTACAAAAAGTTGTGCCAAATACGGCTACGGTAATCTATGCCTGGGATAAGAAAATCCTTAGTTTTTCTAAAAATTCAAAGGTTTGTAAACAGGAAATTTATAAAAATGACCACATTATTTATATTCATGTCAATGGTTTGACTACTGGACTAAAGTACAATTTAGGTTCGTATGGTTAAATAAAGCAATCTGTTTAAGAGCGGTGCATTGCATTTGCGTGCATTTGTTTTACATGTGAAAAGAGTTTTTTTTCAAAGAATTTAAAAAGTTTAAACGCGGACCCAAAATGAACTGGTACGCAAAATGTAATATTCACATAACCACTTGTTCAATATGAAAAGCGGATTATATGAGGTGTTATTTGTACAAGTACAATTAAGGCAAAAGCTTATATGTGTAACTGTTATTTTGTAAATTAGATGGCTGATTGTAGGATACAGTAATAAATTTTCACAGGACGCATAATTTGTTTTTCCTATAGATTAAAAGACACTTGAATAAAGTTGTATTCCTTTATTAAAGAACAGACGCTTTCAGATATTCTGACTCATAACTGTAAATTTCTTGCATCGCACAGATATAATCCAGTCGTGTACATCATATGCACATGAATGGTTGCCTGAATCTCTTGACATTCTTAGATCCTACAATGACAACAGTTTGGGAATAAATGATTAAAATGCTGTTATTTATCTTAAATGTTTGACTGGACGTGTTTTTATATATATACATCAAATATTTATGACAACGTAAATACATAATTTATTTTAAAAAACAAGAATGTGTCCACAGTACACGGATGCCCCATCCGCACTATCATGTTCTGTGGACCGTGAAAATGGGATAAAATCTCTAATTTGGCAATAAAATTAGAAAGATCATATTATACGGAACATGTGTACTAAGTTTCAAGTTGATTGGACTTTTCCTTTATCAAAAACTAACTCGACCAAAACCTTTAACCTGAAGCGGGTCAAACGGACGAACGAACGGACGCACAAAACAGAAAACATAATGCCTATAAATGGGACATAAAAAGGAGGGAGATGGTTATGCGGCCACTATATTATTTTTGATTATTTTTTGTTATTTTTGTCATTGAATTGCCTTTTCATTGGTCAACATACCCTGGTATTCGAAACTCATCAAAAGACTAAATCGAACTTTTTCAAGGAGACACTTGTGCTATGTTTAATGCAATACTATCATATTTACTTGGCTCCACCTCTCACCGACAAAGTACTGGAATAGCAATATCATTGCGTAAACTTGGAAAAATGTGTTTCCAATACTACAATTAAGTTAAACACCACTTGCAAATTAATGCAATATAATTGTATTCACTTGTCTCCACAACTTCCCGACCAGGAAGTAACATCGATGCTCAAACTAGGAAAATTGTGTTTTCAATCATACAAATAGACTCCACTTGCAAAGAGAGAACACAGTTTAATGATATAGAATCTATGATAGTTATCAAGACATTATTTTTTTTTCAATTGATTACTTTCCCTGATTTTTCAGATTTTCACTGTTATTTTTTTTCCTTTTCTTCACTGGTATTGCCAGTTGTGAGCCCCTTTTTAGCAATCATGCCTAAAAGTTGTCTATCAAAGATAAGTCCTATGCCAATTGCGAAGCCTATTCATGCTCCCCTAGAATCACCACTTACGTAATATCGATCTACACAACCTGTTTTGTTGCACAGACGATAACACCGAACTCTAATTTTGTATTCGTCTCCTTTTTTATTTGTGTGTATGTAATAGAAGGTTCATTTGCTAATCCAAAAATGAGATCCTCTGTTCCTCATGTCATTTTACTCTTGATTGTAGATAAGTTTCGTGTATTTAGTTTAAACATATTTATTTATAGTGGATTGGGAAACAAGTTTTGCAACTTATATCAATCCCTTTCCACTTTGCGGGTGTGAGTGCTGCCTTGTAGCGGCATTAGCCTACTCTTTTTCGAAATCTACAAGGTTGTCTTTAACGTGCAAGAGATATGGCTCTCTCTTAACACGGGTCAGCCATTTATAGTCCCCTTCCGACTGTCTATCATCGTTTCCTCAAGACCGTAAATTTTGTGTATTTTGTTATTAACCACTCTCTAATTAAGTCCAGCAATCAAAGACCATTAAAGGGCTGCTGCAATGGTTCTGAAAGTACAGAGAGTGTTTCAATAAAGGTGCACGAAGCAACGGTTAAACGTCCCCATTCTTATCGGTCGTGGCTGTGTATTTGTACATCCCGCACAGCCAAACGAACACAACCCGTTGTAAAGGGTATTACTGTCGGTCAGAAAAGACAAATGTAATCCGGTTTCTAAAAATAGTTCCATTAATCCATAACACTGTCCCACCCAGATCCTCCCTTATTATGTTGTATATATGTCAGTTGTACCAATAACCAGTATGCTATATCTTTGGTGACCTGACCGAATGCTGAAGAGTTACAGTGCAGATGAAAGCACCTGATTTACACTTAACAGAGTTCAGTCAGGGGACCAAGAAATGCCAACTGGTTATAGCACGTATAAAGGAATAAAGTAAACAGACACAGGTTTGGGAGAAAGAATCACAGTTTAATACTCAAATCACCATTTAGGTTCGAAGAAATATTCTAGGATTACAGATACCATTTAAATATACAGAATATAAAGGGGATTTCAAATTTTAAAGTAAAAAAGTACAGATTACATCAAAATCAATTTAAAAGAAAAGGGAAGAATAATAGAGAAACAAGTATATAAACTAGAGTACTATACAAGCCAAACTACTGCGAGATAATTCCAATAAAAATCCGACAAGGTAGTCTTTTTTTTTAATATCAGCATATAACCCACTGGTTATACGTAATGAACGAATTTATTCTTTGCCAATATAACTAAGATTGGTTAGCAACTCAAAACCGGAAGTTTCCATGTACGGGGGTAAACTGTTTAACTTATATTATCAATAATTGTTATTCATAACGATGTGCTCTTACAAAGTTCGTGCAAACTACATTTTTAAAATTGTTAGTGGACTTATTTCAATTGGAATCAGTTCCAATGATTTCCGTCATGCATTGTAAATCAGTCATTTAAGCTGGGGTCACACATTCGCAATTTTTACTGCCGTCACCATGTCACACATTCGCAATTTTTACTGCCGTCCTTCATAGGACCATTCCCGATTAAAATTTGTCAAAAGTCTGATCAAGATTCTGTAAATTGTGGATGGAAAATCAAACTTTAATGAAAATTTGTAGAAACAAGAATGTGTCCAAAGTACACGGATGCCCCACTTGCACTATCCTTTTCCATGTTCCATGGACTGTAAAAATTGGATAATAATCTAATTTGGCACTAAAATTAGAAAGATTATACTATAGAGAACATATGTACTAAATTTCAAGTTGATTGGACTTCAATTTCATCAAAAACTACCTTGACCAAAAACTTTAACCTGAAACTCCCCCTTTCATTTTCTATGTTTAGTGAACCGTGAAATTGGGGTCACAAGTCTAATTTGGCTTTAAAATTAGAAAGATCATATCATAAGCAACAAGTGTACTAAGTTTCAAGTTGATTGGAATTCAGCTTCATCAAAAACTACCTTGACCAAAAACTTTAACATGAAATTCCCCCTTTCATTTTCTATGTTCAGTGGGCCGTGAAATTGGGGTCCAAAGTCTAATTTGGCTTTAAAATTAGAAAGATCATATCATAAGCAACAAGTGTACTTAGTTTCAAGTTGATGGGACTTTAGCTTCATCAAAAACTACCTTGACCAAAAAACTTTAACCTGAAACTCCCACTTTCATTTTCTATGTTTAGTTGACCGTGAAATTGGGGTCAAAAGTATAGTTTTGGCTTTAAAATTAGAAAGATCATATCATAAGCAACAAGTGTACTAAGTTTCAAGGTGATTGGATTTCAGCTTCATCAAAAACTACCTTGACCAAAATTTTTAATCTGAACGGACGCACGGACGAACGGAGCCACAGACCAGAAAACAAATCGTAGGTGGGGCACAAAAATTACTTAATCACAACAACTAGATTTTTTCAGGTAGTGTCGATAATCAATCGTTTTTTGCGAGAATCCCGTTCTCAATCCGATTCTTATCTGATTTATATCTTTCGCATGGTCCCGACATCGTCCCGATTCTACCAAATATTATCCAACAGAGATCAGAGAGTGAACCGAAGCTGACGGAAGATATCCGTAAAAAAAAACTGTCGGAATATTCGGGATGATCAGGTACTGTCAGAACGTAATCCTGTCAGGTTCCGCTGCATTGCATTGCACACGGCTTTGTATGGACTCAGTCGTATTGATCCGCAATTGTCGGGACTTTGACGTGGGTGTCATTGCCGAATTTCGTATTAATAATGGGACTATTCCGAAACGGTTTCGGCAAAACCGGTTCGCATTCGACAAGATCTGTTGGTAAATCTGGACTCAATCGGCTAAAAATATCTATGAAAAATGTCTCCAAATCATTCCCTTCAACGGGACACCAATCAGAAAAAACAGAACATTGTTGGATTTCGATCCGATACAGCAGAATATGTCACGGCATAGTCGAGATTGTAATCCGACTAGACAACATCGGCTGAGTTTCTGCGAACGTTACGGAACGCACATAATGCGGGGTTTACACAGTGCCGATCATGGCCCCCGTTTGAGATCAGACAGCGCTTAAGGTAGGTTCACACTGCCGATCAGATCAAATCGATAAAACCAGATCAAGACAAATTACGTGATCGGGAGACTGGTCTGACTCAATCGACAAGAATGTTCGGGATAGTCTACATTGCTCGTCATCGATCTGACTTTCTACATCTGACATGTCAAAAACATTCGAGTAAAGATCGACAAGCAAGTTACTCGAGAAGATGTCGAGAATTCGTCGAGTAGCGGTCGAATTGATCGGGAAAGGATCGTGTAGAGATCGAGTTTGTTCGGAATACAAAAATTTAACCAATAAGTACTCGATCATTTCGACCTTTGGTCGACTAGTGTCCGGCTATTTCCAGATTAACTCAATCATTGCCCGATCGCTTCCAAATCACTGCGTCTTGTATGTTTATATTATCCCAGACCAACTCGACCAATACACGATCCCTTCGCGACTTCATTCGACCACTCTACGATCTCTACTTTGCCATACACGAGAACAAATGTCTGCTACACGATTCTCTAAAAGAGTGTGCAGATCTGATTAACTCTCATAAATATGATTCCGCAAAAATATTTTGGCAACATTATTTTTAACTATACAATAATTCCTCCATGTACAGTACGTGTCTTTACTTTTGCAAGGAAAGGTAACATTTTAAAAGAGAGACAAAAGACACCAAGGGAACAATTAAACTCAGAGGTCGAAAACAAACCGACACAGCTATAGTGAAAAACGGTAACCGACGAGAAGACGAACAGCAGTCAACATAACATAGAAAACTAAAACCTTAGCAACACGTAACCACAAAAAAAACTGGAATGATCCCAGATGTTCCGGAAGGGAAAACAATCCTGCTATTGTGGCACCGGCGGATTTTTCAAACATGAAAGTAATTGTGTAATAATATTCATTGTTAGACTGCTGATGACTAAGTTATCTTTCAAAGTTGGTTTATAAGAACATCAAGATTATGTTTTACCTGATTTATGGGCTATTTTCAAAAATAAGATGAGGTACAACTGCCAATTAGACAGCTCTTCACTGAACACCAAATGACACAGATATTATCAATAACAACTAAAGGGCACATTACAGTCAATTTTTGTTTTCATTCGAAATTTTTGACGTAATTGCACACAAAAATGGGACGAAAGACAAATATTTTTTATTTGGTGTGAATTGTTTTAATCATTTGTTTCTTACATACTTTTGCAAGTTTGCATAAATTTTGACAAACTATACACTCGCTGCAAATGTGTCTACTGTTTGTCGTTCGTCGTTTTAAATCAATCATCTAAACGTGTTCTTGCTTGTCATAACTCAAAACATTGTCTAAAATGACTAAAAACAAGAATGTGTCCTCAGTACACGAATGCCCCACTCGCACTATCATTTTCTATGTTCAGTGGACCGTGAAATTGGGGTAAAATCTCTAATTTGGCATTAAAATTAGAAAGATCATATCATAGGGAACATGTGTACCAAGTTTGAAGTCGATTGGACTTCAACTTCATCAAAAACTACCTCGACCAAAAACTTTAACCTGAAGCGGGACAGACGGATGAACGGACGAACGGACGGACGAACGGACGCACAGACCAGAAAACATAATGGCCCTCTACTATCATAGGTGGGGCATAAAAATCAATCCCCTCTAACCAAACGATGCATTTGTATCTACTTCTGTTACGTTTAACAAACTATAACAAACGGCACACAACGTTTACCAAACTTTGGTTAGAAAGAAATGCACTATTGATCTCTAGATAGATATATGTAAAGTTGTAAACTGTTTTAGAAAAGTTGTCACTCCAGGGGATTGAAATTCTTCTTTGGGTCATATTTTGGGGGGAAATGTGACATCGTTTCCCTCTTTTTACAATATTGTTTTGGCAAATACACACAGGTTGTTGTCATACAGCAAAAAGAAAATAAATATTTTTAACCATTCAACTACTGGATATCAAATCTATGAAAAATGCTGATTACATACGTATGCACATATATTTGACAAACAGTAATATTTGTATAATGCGAAGGCATACTGAATGTTTTACGGAGGGCACCAACCTAGTATTGCATTATATTAGCCACATTAACAAAAGAATGACGTTACACATGAAAGTTCCTTACCGACGTCCTACGCTAAAGTTCGTGGGTTTCTCAACATTCTCCGGGGCCGCAGATAGTGGCTCAAATATATTGAATAAATTAAATAAATTGTCCAAGAACTAAATGATATTTTACAAATAAATGAAATGAAATATTTCTTTTAAATTAATGTCTCATATAAATTAAAATAATTTAAACTTGCTGTCACTTCACTTTATAATTGAAAACTGTCACTTTAAACACTTTCTGATTTTCTCCACTGCATCTGTCTTGGCTCTTCGCTGATATCTTTGCGTCTAGGTAGTAATTGAATCGGATTCACAAATCTCCAAAGGATATAACTTTACAATTGGTCTGTTAAGTTTAAAGTTAGATGTTCGGACCGTCGCAGATCGCACAATGTTATCGTTTCCAAAGGTAAATTCTTCAATTACACCGAGTTTCCATGTCGTACGTGAAGAATTATCATCATATATCTGAACTACATCTCCTAGTTTTAGACTTTGATTGTTATTTCCAGACAATGGGTGAAATTCTCGTAAAGAAGTCAAATATTCGTGTTTCCATCTTGTTAAAAATTGTTCAATAAGACGGAATCTCCTTTTCGCTTAATCAGTCATAGTTTCACGATTGGATGTTAAATAGGCACTATAACAGTCTGTTTCATCTGTATGTAACGGATACGGGAAATATTTAATTTGTCTTCCATACAATAGATACGACGGGGTAAGCGGCTCTGGATCGGCAATGTCCGACGATATATTGGTAAGCGGTCTATTGTTAAGGTTAGCTTGAATTTTCATAACTAATGTCTGTAACAGACCTAAATCTATACATGCGCGTCCAAGAATCTTTTTTAGACAATTTTTAGTTAGTCCAATCAGTCTTTCTCAAAATCCGCCGTACCATGGGGCACGTTTTGGAAAGAATTTTCATGTGGTTTCAAATTTGCTGAATTTGTCATATAAAGAGTCCGTTAACTTACATGACAAATTAAGCTTACAACTTTTGTTTCCTTCACAATATCCTGGTCACGGCACCATAATATTGTGAAGGAAACAAAAGTTGTAAGCTGTATATTTGTATTGCATTAGCCACATTCAGGTATAAAGTAACAACAACAAAAGAATGACGTTACAAATGAATGTTCCTTACCGACGTCCGCAGGACGTCACGCTTAAGTTCGTGGGTCCCTCAACAACTAATCCAGTGACAAATCTCATTTTGTGGTGTCATTTCCATAAAAAGAGCAATAAAACATATCAGTGTCACTATGAGGAAGTTTTTATAAGCATTGGGTTCCTCTTTATTGAGTTATTGCAAGTCTCTCAAACTGCCCACAAGGTGGTCGTCGTGGGAGTCACTGCCTTACCTAGATTTCTCGGCACCTGTTGATGTCTACGCCATTTTCTTTGTCTTCTATGCACTCTACAAGCTCTGTCACAACTATTAACCTGTCTCTCTGAGCTCTTACGACCTTGCCCACAAATCCAACTGCTTTATTTCTATGTAGATATTTTAAATGTATGATTTTACTAGGACCTTCTTCTGAATATAACCAAATAAACGAAGAATGTGTCCATGGACACCAATAATGCCCAAGCTAGCATATGTAACATTACAAAGGGTCAGGTTGGGACGGACAAAGGTGACACTTTATGCCCACTCCGAAGCTGCAGGGAATAAAAAAAATCGGGCGTTTTTATACTAAAAATGTGCATACCCAACCAATTCTCGATTATCCCTACGACCCATATACGATCAGGTCGATCTGTTCTGGTCGAGATCAGGCTGATATCGTGAGTAGTTGATTTGGTCTAGCTAGTCGAGTAAAGATCGCGAATTGATCGGATTTGTCGAATAAGTCTTCATTTTGTTGTTGTGATGGAGTATGTAAGGAGTCGTGAATGGTCGAGTTAAGGTCATGTACAGTCGGATGGCGGTCGGGTAGAAGTCGTGAAGTCAAGAAATTGGTTGAGCTTGGTCTTGGAAATTTGGACAATCGGGATCATCGAGTTGATCTGATCGGCAGTGTGAACCTAGCTTAAGATACGAAAAGTCGTATAATTATCCTCATTGATCTCAAATGTCCTAACATGGTCTCAAAGAAGTCGTCTACGTTCGTTACAGATACAGGATCGGTAATGGTCCGGAGAGGTCGGCCAAACACCCCGACTGTTAATTTAGTTTCTGTGTTTTCTGGACGTTGTCCTCTGGAACGAGCATGATAGTGAGACATTTATCATTGCTGTTTTTTGGCCGATTGAGTCAAGATTTCAAACAGATCGATCTTGCCGAATGCAAACATTCTTTGTGAAAACGTTCCGAAAAAGTTCCGTTATTAATACGAAATTCGGAAATGATATACACGTCAAAGTCCCGACAATTACAAATAATAATACGACGAAGTCTAGACAAAGCCGTTTGCAATGCGGTACAGCAGGCTGTGATAGGATTGCATTCCGACTGTACTTGATGATACCTAATTTGGCGACAGTTTTCTAACGGGTATCTTCTGTCAGCATCGGTTCACTGTCTGGTCTCTGTCAGATCACATCGATTGAATCGGGACGCTGTCGGGACATATTTGGTTGTTTTGTACCATGTGAAAGATACAAATCGGATTGAAAACGGGATATTCGGGACAAACTCGTTTGGAAACGTCTGATTTTGGACGTTGCCCGATTGTTTTCGTGATTCAATAAATGTTTTTTACAAATTTTAATTAAGCTGGGGTCGTACATTCACGATTTTTACTACCGTCCTTGACAGGACCATTCCCGATTAAAATTTTCAAAAGTCTGATCAAGATCCTGTGAATCGTGAATTGAAATTCAAACTTTAATTAAAATTTGTAAAACCAATAATGTGATCACGACAACAATCAGATATTGTTCAGGAAGCGTCGATATTCAACCGTTTCCAAGAAAATTTATCCCGATAATCCCGTTCTCAATCCGATTCTAATCCAATTTGTATCTTTCTCCTGGTAAAATTCGACTGAGTCTGTCATGACTGCGTCCCGATTCTACCGAATGTAATCCGACAGAGATCAGACAGTGACCGGACAGTAAACCGACGCTGACGGAAGTTATCCGTTCGAAATTTGTCGGCATACTGGGGATCATCGGGTACTATCGGAACGTAATCCTATCACGGTCCGCTCTATCGCATTGCAAACGGCTTTGTCTGGTCTCAGTCGTATTGTATTCTGTAATTGTCGGGACTCTGACGTGGGTATCATTGACGAATTTTGTATTAATAACGGGACTGTTCCGGAACCGTTTTGGCAACAACGGTTCGCAATCGACAAAATCTGGATGCAATCTGGACTCAATCGGCAGAAAAACAGCAATGAAAAATTTCTCCAGATCATTCCCGTTCCACAGGACACCGTCCGGAATACACAGAACATCGTTAGAATTTTGATCCGATACAGCAGAATCTGTCACGACATAGGCACGATTGTAATCCGACTAAACAAAATCGGCTGAGTTTCCCCGAATGTTACGGGACGCACATAACAGTCGGGGTGCTTCGCCGAACTATTCGGACCCTTACCGACCAGTAAGAATCTGTTACGAACTTAAACAACAATGATAGGACATTCCAGATAATTAAGGATAGTATTCCGACTTTTTTACATTTCGTGTCGTATCGCTGTCTGATCTCAAACGGGAGCAATAATCGGCAATGTGTGAACCCCGCATTAAAGTTTGAATTTCCAGCCACGATTCATAGGATCTTCAAAAGACTTTTGACAAGGTTTAGATTTATGAGTTTGACTGTCCCTTTGGTATCTTTCGTCCCTCTTTTAATCGGGAAAAGTCGTATCAAGGACGGCAGTAAAAATCGCGAATGTGTGACCCCAGCTTTACTGTCGGGGTGCTTGGTCGATTTCTCTAATACGGCTGCCTTCAGACAATGATAGGACATTCCAGATCATTGATGATAGTAATCCCAACTTTTCACTTTTTGTGTCCTATCTCTGTCTGGTCACAAACGGGATCCATAATCGGAAATGTGTGAACGCTGCAATACTGATAACACTATGGTTGTGGGTGTATGTGAAGGTCATACTGTTTTCAGGTGATAAGCATTTAACATTTAGTTCATTGAGTTTTTAAGAATGGCTAAGTTAATACTGACAACGATTCTATGTTTTGGTTTATATATTTGCATAGTGGTAAGTTTCTTTTTGTTATTTATTGAATGTTATAAAGTTTCTCAAAATACAGAATTAATGTCACTTTTAACCATTAAACCGATATGAACAGACTATCTACCAGCGATCTTAAACCAATACCCCCTCGCAAGACACACATATATTATTTTGCAGATTTTAGCATGTGACAGTTTTTACATTTTTTTTTATCAACTACATTTTTGTCAAAAAACTACTGTGTATTTACTAGTCAAACATTAAGCTTCTGTAAGTAGTTGCATATGTAGGTTAAATGCAAGTCCTATCACTCGGGAAAACTACGTTAATATTGTATTGCGTAATCATGGACATGTAGACAAAGTCACAGTCACAACAATCGTGAAAGAATAACTAACAGTTGCCAAGCACTGCATCTGGGTCGTGAAAGATCTGTTATCAGATCGTGAACACACAAAAGGCGCACACAAGTCTATGGGAGTAATTAACTAGAGATTAACTTGAGAGCCTGTATCGTTCACCTGATTCTACTTTGTTTTTAAAATCATATAAAAAAAAATATAAAAACTGGCGGCCATCTTGGATGTTGCAATAACAATAAAGTAACAACACTTGGTCAGCATCTCATTAGGAACATTCATGCTATGTTTGGTTTCATTCCTTTCAGTGATTCACTAAAAGAAGAAATTTGCATGTATTTCCCATAGGGTCCTATGTTAAACTAAGTCCCCCACTGGCGGCCATCTTGGATAATGGATCGGCTACAAAGTAACAACACTTGGTCAGCATCTCATAAGGACCATTTATGCTATATTTGGTTTCATTCCATTCAGTGGTTCTCTATAAGAAGAAACTTCTATGTATTTCCCATAGGGTCCTATGTTAAACTGAGTCCCCTACTGGCGGCCATCTTGGACGTTGGAATGGCGACAAAGTAACAACACTTGATCAGTATCTCATTAGGAACATTCATGCTATGTTTGGTTTCATTCCATTCAGTGGTTCACTTAAAGAAGACATTTGTATGTATTTCCTGTAGGATCCTATGTTAAACTAAGTCCCCCGGCTGGCGGCCATCTTGAATGATGGATCGGCTACAAAGAAACAACACTTGGCCAGCACATCATAAGGAACATTCATGTCATGTTTGGTTTCATTCCATTCAGTGGATCTCTAAAAGAAGTCATTTGTATGCATTTCCCATAGGGTCCTATGTTAAACTAGGTCCCCGCTGGCAGCCATCTTGGATAATGGATCGGCTAAAAAGTAACAACACTTGGTCAGCACACCGACGACGACGGACGCCAAGTGATGAGAAAAGTTCACTTGGCTAAAACTAAACACGTTTTGTACATATAATGGTCACATTCCAATAAATAATGATATATTTGAAACTGATTCTTTGGTGTGTCAAAAAGTACAGTAAGATTATTTTTTTTGTTTTCTTGAAACTTTTTTTTATTATTATTAATGAGTGTTGATTTTTCAACAAAATTGATCGTGAAAGATCGGTCTACGCATTATCTTGATCGTGAAAGACAAGGCCACCAGGCGGGCGCAGGATGATTGCACTTTTTAACTTGTAACATTACATTAAAGGACACATTATAAAAAAAAATTACGTTTCTAGGTAAGCGATAATGAAAACGAATCATTTATAGATGGCACTTTGAAATACTTGAAATAATTATTCAAATAAGAACGAACATTATTGCTTTTTTCACTTTATCTGATTTTAAACTTTTTTTAAATAATTAAAAACGTACATGATAAGTAGATTTACGAGATAAAAGACCCTTCAGGAGAGTAAATTGTCATATAAGGTAAAAGTATATATGTATCTATAATGCTTACGACATTGGACATTATAGTCTTATTCCCTAACAAAAGAGAACTAGAATGAGTCATGTAAACCAGGTATTTGCTATACCAATAATGATAAATTAAAATACTATTTACCCTATAATTAATTATTGATTTGAAAGTTTTCGTAGCATCAAACTGGATCTTTCACAAACCAATCTTCTTTTTTATATTTTGTAAATACTTTTTTGCAAAGTTTCTGATTAGACCTATACCAATAAACGTTAGATTCATTTCATTCATTAAAATGAAATAATATTTTACCAAATAAGTTTATTGATCATTCTAATTATGAAAAAAAAATTGTATGTTTACATATTTAATGTTATAGAAATGTCGGAGAGCAATCTGTTTTTTTTTTTTGTAGTTTTGTAAAAACTGTGTACTATTAAACCTTGTTTTTCTCAGATATTGATCATTATGTCGAACTATATATTTTGGTAGACTCATTAAATTAGATACAATCGCAATACTTGACCACCGTTAGACATTCTTTCACGGTAATTTTTCTCGATATACATTCTCTACTTCCATATTTTTCAACGAGATGTTGACATCCTTCAGTACCCCTATACAATATTCAGCCTTGATTCAGTGGCAATAAACTTGAGTACTATTTTAAACAAAGATAACTAAGGTTTAAAAGTTTATAATTTGAACCAAGGAGATTATAATACCAGTAAAAAGTCCTTGTTCAAAGTACATACTGTTTGTTATATTTTTTTCCTTCATATAATTCATATGTATTGTTCATCTGATGATGGGAATGGAAATTTGTTTTCCTCAAATACACCTATGGAATGCTCTAAACTGTACAAACTCTAAAATCAATTATTTTTGGTACATATTACTCATAAAGAAGTGAAATTCGCTTAATATAGCTTATATCGTATTTTTCTACTTTTCAGACTTCTGATGTTTCCCCGTATTACAGAAATTACTGTGAGACGAACGACGACTGTGTCGATCCATCATTATGTTGTTCAATAGCACCGTTGATCGTTGGCAAACGTTTATTAGACAGTCACTTAGATAAACACAATAACCTGCACCACTGCTTGCCATACATGAATGAAAATTCAACATTGTGCCATCTTCGGTTACAGTCCTCACCGGAAAAAACAAATTATTATTATATCGTGAATGTATGCCCATGCGCACCTGGACTGGAATGTACACCTTCAGACGACCCACCAATGCATTTACCTAAAGACCTATTTGGAAGATGCACAAAGACAAATCCATAGGTTTCCTAAATTAATTTGATCAAATTTCAGTAAATTACCAAATGTTTTCGATTAATAATCTTTTTAATTATAACATTTAGAATCAAAAGTGAAATAACGAAAAATACGGAACTCCAAGGAAAATTCCAAACGGAAAGTCCTTAAGAAAATATCAAAATTAAAAGCTCAAACACGTCAAACAAATGAATGAAAATTGTCATATTCCTGGCTTGGTATAGGCATTTTCCAATGTAGAAAATGGTGGAATAAACCTAGTTTTATAGATTGCTTAACCTCTCTCTTGTAACGCATTCATATCATTTTTGCATATTGAAACAATTTCGAGCAAAAATGTAAACCCAACCCATCAGTTGTACTTAATACTTAAATTTTTATAAAAATAACATACAGTGTAGTAATAAATCTTATTAAAATTGGATTGCAAGGAAAATAAGTACCAGACAAAATCAGACGTTTTAGACCCTAAAAACTTTTAGTGATTAAATATTAGCCAATTTAAGTACAAATTCAAATTACCAATGCCCATTTAAGTTATACAGAAATGAATACATATTATACTTTTACTACAAAAAAAATAAAAGAATAATAACCTTAAATATCAAAACAGCACAATGTTAACTTTTCATATCTATCAAAATGCAGTAATGACAGTAAATACACTGAGTAGAACTAATCATCTCGTATTTCAGTTTCGTTTGTGAACAGTCTGTTTCAAGCCTCTAGAAATAAGACAACACTGTGGATAAGATTAATTAAATAATACATCAAATTATTTTGGAACAGTTCATCTTTACTTGATATCTTCGTGATATTTCCTGGCCATTCAACATGTTCAATACTTTATCTTATAGTTTGTTTCTGTGTGTGTTGCATTGTCGTTTTTTTCTTTTTTTTTCTTTTTTTTTTTTTTTTTTGTTGCACTTAAGAGTTTCTGTTGATTCGTTGTTTTCCTTTTATATTTGATGTGTTTACCTCAGTTTTAGTTTGTAACCTAGATCTGTTTTCTATCAATCGATTTATGACTTTTGAACAGCGGTATACTACTGTTGCCTTTGTTTATCAATCCTTAAAATGTATTTGTCACACTTGTTTGTTCCCTAGTTGATTTCGAAAGTATTAAGTTCAATTTAACCAGGTTATAAATGGAATCGCTTTTAGAATAAAACCAGTATTAATCTGTGTTCAGTGTGTTATTATGGCGAGGTAAGTGGTACAGAATAACAATGTCAGCACTCAAACATCCAATGGAAATTTTTGATATTTCGCTACTAGTTAATGTTCTGCTCCCCCTTGGAATGGTGATGATGCACAAGGAAAAAGTAAAAAAAAATTAAAAGATTAATGCATTCATACTGTTTAAACATATAGTCGTAATGAAAACGAAATATTTCAGTCTTTGCATGTCTGTATATTTGTTAATTTTAGTCAATTTTTAGGACTTTTATAATCTTTTCTGATGAGTCTTATGAGACGAAACGCGCGTCTGGCGTAAATATAAAATGTAATCCTGGTATCTGTGATGCGTTTATTTACAACCACTGGGTCGATGCCACTCTGGTGGAGATTTATTTTCCCTTGGGTATCAACAGCCCAGTAGTCAGCACTTCTGTGTTGACTTGAGTTATCATTGATATGCTCATAATTATATACTAACTGTCAACAAAAATTTGAATTTTTTAAGGTTTTTCTACCTCAGGAATATATTACATTAGCTGTATTTTGCGGAACTTTTAGGAATATTTGGTCATCAATGCTCTTCATCTTCGTACTTTATACGACACGCGCGTGTGGCGTTAATAAAAATTTTATTCCTGGTATCCATGATGAGTTTATTTAATCTAGTACCCCATCAAGGCCCTCATATTTTGGTAAAACAAATGGCGTTTGTCAGAGTAGGTGTCTTTTAAAATTAATTCATGCATTCTAAACTCTGTTTCGTCACTTGAACTCATTAGGGTATTTATTTCCATATATAAAAGATAACTTAAAATGTTTACTAAAGCCCAAATGAGTATCTTTACATATAAACACCACAAAATAAAAAAATACATTCAACAAAATTGATTGAAACTGTCTATTTTCTCTTGATAATATTAATGTACGTTTCGGGAACAAAGTTTATCGACAGATTGTAGGTATTCCTATGGGCACTAATTGCGTCCTTCAATAGAAGACTTGTGTATGTACTGTTATGAATCATGGTCTTGTTTATAACCAAACTCAGTAAAGACCCGCCTTAATTGCATTTAATTGATTAGTTAAACAACACCTACCGTTATCTTGTTCCTTCGTTAAATATACTGCCTAAATCAAAGGTAAACGCTTAAAACTGTCCTTACCTAGATTTAGCACTTCGGTGTTGACATGGATATCAATTATGTGGTCATTTTTATAAATTTTCTGTTTATAAAACTTTGAATTTTTTCTAAAAACTAAGGATTTTCTTATTTTGATTCTATTTTGATATGAGCGTCACTGATGAGTCTTATGTAGACGAAACGCGCTGTCGTTCTAAATTATGATCCTGGTACCTTTGATAACTTAATACGCCAGACGCACGTTTCGTCTACACAAGACTCATCAGATCAGTCAGCTCAGATAATAACAGTTATAAAGCCAAAAAAGTATAAACTTGAAGAGCATTGAGGACCCAAAATTCCAAAAAGTTGTGCCAAATACGGGTAGGTAATCTATTCCTGGGATATGAAAATCCTTATTTTTCGAAAAGTTCAAAGTTTGTTATAGAAAATTTATAAACATTACCATATAATTGATATTCATGTCAGCACCGAAGTGCTGACTACTGAGCTGGTAATACCCTCGCGGACGAAACGTCCACCAGCAGTTGCATCGACCCAGTGGTGTAAATAGTTAATCCAAGGTACCAGGATTATAATTTAATACGCCAGACGCACGTTTCGTCTGCATAAGACTTATAAGTGACGCTTAGATAGTAATAGTTATATAGCTAAACAATTACAAGGTTAAAGAGCATTGAGGACCCACAATTCCAAAAAGTTGTGCCAAATACGGCTTAGGTGATCTATTCCTGGGATAAGAAAATCCTCAGGTTTTCGAAAAACTTTTACTTAATTCTAAGGAGAGGAGTTGGGTTCTGCTAATAGTTATCAAAGGTACCAGGATTATCTTTTAGTATATATTTATATACCATAAAAAAAATTAAAAAAAGAAGAAATAACAAACAATTTTATAAAGTAAAAACAATATTAAAGCTTATCTATTTAAATAAGTTGTCAGCATATTTTTTTGGATATTCGAAAATAAGGAAAGGGTATCAAAAATGAAGATACGAAACTTATTTATATATCTATTGATAATACAGGTGAAACGAAGTTAATCTTTATCGATATAACAATGATTGTCGTTTTTTTCGGGGCGCAATATATTTTTTTCTTCGTCATTTATTCAAATTATTATTGTAATATCGTCAAATAAACTCATCATAGTTACCTAGAATGAAATGTTGTATTTACGCCAGACGCGCGTTTCGTCTACTAAGAACTCATCAGTAGTGCTCGAATCAAAAGTCAAAAGGCAAAATAGAGAACAAAGTTGAAGAGCATTGAGGACCCAAAATTCCTAAAAGTTTTGCCAAATACAGCCAAGGTAATCTATTTCTGAAGTAGAATTTCCTCAGTATTTCAAAAGTTCAAGTGAGGCTCTTACCTAATTCCTTCGATATAGTTGCACAGTGGTAAGTTTCTCTTTCTTATTGGTTAAATGTTATACAAGATCACAAAATAAAAGCACTTATATTCATTAAGTCTTTATAATCAGTTTGTTCTTCATACTTTGTTTGGCCTTTTTAACATTTTTGGATTCGAGCGTCACAGATGTGTCTTTTGTTGACGAAACGCGCGTCTGGCGTAAACACAAAATGTCATCCTGGTTTTTTTTTGTCTGTCACTTATTATCTGCCTCGTTCTCTTCGCCACACACACAAACAAACTATTTCTAGATTAACATAATTTTGAAAGTATAAAATTTCTAATTTTCGTTCTTTTGTCAGAAGATCTATTTTTATTGTTAAACATTTGATGGAAATATAACGAAATTCTATAAAAATACAACTGAATAATAAATATCTGTAAAATGTAAACACTCTAATAGCAATATGATTATTTGAAAATTAATTCAGCAGGAAGTGAAAGTGCTAAGCTATGTCTTTAGACTTCTGATGTTTCCCAGTATTTGAAAAAATACTGTGAGAAGAACAAAGACTGTGTCGATCGATCATTATGTTGTTCAATTGCGCCGTGGATCATTGGCAAACGTTTGTTAGACGTACATCAAGATCATGTGCTGCACAATTGCTGCCATACAAGAATGAAAGTGCAACATGGTGTGATCTTCAAATACAGTACTCACCGGAAATACCAAATTATCATTATCTCTTTAATGTTTGCCCGTGTGCACCTGGAGTGAAATGTACACCATCAACAGACCTGCCATTGCATTATCCTAAAGGCCTATTTTGAAAATGTACAAAGACAATTATACACAAAATATTCAACAATATATTGCTTGCTGTTAACAATTAACTTCACTAGTCCAGCATTCTAGTGAAGGATCTCTTTATTTTTACAAGAAATCCAGTATTTCTCTCGGTTTAACAATAATACATTTCAATTTATCTAAACTATATTATAAATATTTCATTTTGAACAGTAAATAAATAAGTATATATATGAAATTTATCAATATGTGACATATGTATTATCTGGCTTGTTTGGAACGAAAAAGTTTCCGGAAATAGTTCACATTTGCCGTTATCGATTTTATCTATTGGCCCAATTATGTCGGTGATTTAGAGTCAGTTTAATATTACGTTAAAAGTTAACGCTACTTTTAGAGCGGTTTTTATTTATCTATATTGTTAACGGCACTATATCTTTTGTTATCGTTGTGTTGTGTAGTATGTAACTATATTGAGCTGATATAACACAATCAAACAAATTAGACGTTGTTTACTACCTGTCCAGATATTGAGTTTATTCATTCGTCACATACTGCATACTAAGCTCATGTATGTAAGATAAATACCCAAGAGCACAGTTGATTATTCTTTAGCCATTCCTATTAATAGAAGCAATAGTCTTTTTAAACATATTTATTTATAGCGGATTGGAAAACAAGTTATTATAACTTATATTAATCCCTTTCCATTTTGCGGGGCTCTTTATCGATATCTATAAGTGTGCCTTTTACGTACAAGAGATGTTGTTCTCTCTTAACACGGGTCAGCCATTTATCGTCCCCTTCCGATGGACAAACATCGTTTCTCAAGACCATATTTACAAATGATGTCAAGCGAGACACGAGTCCCTCAATTTTTCTCGTCGGAACGGTGATCGAACCAGGAACCGTTGTGTTTGTAGTCTGATACGTTGACAACTACACCACGGCTCCCTCAATAGTTAGCCTATTTGTTTCTATTTTTGTTTGTTTAGGATTAAAATGCGGAATACTGGAAAAAAGGTGTATATGTCAAATATTTTTTCTCTATTGAAAGAAGAAAATAAACTTAAATTGTATACATAATGTAAGTTACAACATCTTATTTTCACCGTTCTTAATAAGGGAATTGCATTTATTAAGGAAATGATGTTTCTTTTTCTAATAATATTTTGCATTACAAACAGTAATGATAATGGTTCAATAACATGGTACACATATGTATAAAATGCAATTCGACAGTTGATAGTTTCTTGCTTAACGTTCTGTGGTAATTATGACATGCATATTGAGAACGAAAAATTATTCACAATTATTACAATAGCTTGATTCTCTAAGGTTTGACGACAGGGATGAAGATAGTTGGAAAATTTGAACTGCTCCCGGAAGAAAACGATGATGTGTTTGATGCAATGCCTTGCAACATACACCTCTCAAACTTAGAGTTCTCTTTCGTGCCGAGATCGTGTCAGCTCTACAACGTGCATCCCTTATATTTTCGGACCTCGGATTTATAAATTCCACGCAGCCTAATAGATAACACACTTTATACTGTTAGTCGGACGATGACTAACCAAGGTGACCATATTCCATAATCAGGTCAACCTGTAGTTTCCATGAAATATGCTAGTATCAACAAGTCCTTCTACATATAGAGTGTTAAGGGACTATCAAAAATAAAAATAGTAATAAGGAGTATATAACATCAATGCCAATCTAAAAAAAAAGAATTGACAACGAATTATATAGAAGATGTGAAACATGTTAATCTAAGCTACAGGTAATACAGAAGGAACAAAGTTTGTCATCACCTATACTAGTTTTACTAAAATTGATTACCAAAACAAAACCTAGGGTTTCAATGTCGTAGTATAATTGTGTTTTTACCAACTGTTCAATATCACAGACATATATAGATAACACTATATGTGAGGGTCAATGTCAAGAATATAGGTTAAAACGTTCGCAAATGATTAGCATTTAGTATTTAAAAATGGCTCAATTACTACTGACAACGATCCTGTTAATTGGTTGCTTTTGCATAGTGGTAAGTTTCTTTTTTGTTTTTGATTGAATGTTATAAAAGAATTAAAGTCATTTTTAACCATTAAACCGATATAACTAGCCTATCTGTAAGCGATGTTCCACTACTATCCCCTTCGCAACACAAATAAGTTGACATGTGAAAGATTTATATATTTGTTTCTGAACTACTTTTATTTCAGAAAGGAAATGTGTTTAATTATGTACTTATTTAGTTAAAACATTTCGATTCTGTTAGTAATATAATATCCAGATAAAATACATATGACAATAAGAAAATCAGAAGGACATGAGCACCGGCATCACAGACTCATTAAGACAGTGGTTTAGCTGAAACGTGTTGCATACATGTGGAGGCGGATCTGCTTACCCTTCCGGAGCACCTGAGATCATCCCCAGTTTTTGGTGGGGTTCGTGTTGCTTAGTCTTTAGTTTTCTATGTTGTGTCTTCTGTACTATTATTTGTCTATGTGTCTTTTTATTTTAGCCGTGGCATGGTCAGTTTATTTTCAATTACGAGTTTGACTACCCTCTGGTATCTTTCGTCCTTCTTGCATGATTATAACATGGCTATTAATTATATACAAATGATAAGTTAATAATGTCGATATTGGAACGCCAACAAGTTAAGTTGAATAAGCTTCTGTGTAGTTTTCATATAGATAATTGTGCTTTGTCTTTGTTCTGAACAACTGTTTAAGGCATAGTTTACACAACAATTGACTCTTTTTTTCTTTTTTACAATTATAACCTCAAAAAAGTGTTCTACATTTTAGCTTAAATATATACAAATCATGAACACAGAATATTTATCCTTTGTATGAACTCATTTTCGACAAATCATGTTGAAACATATATCAACCTTTTGAATACCATGACGCTCGCCAATTAAGAACGACCTAATGAAACATATCAAAATGATAAAGTTGTGTCCTTTGCAAAATTCCTCCTTTTTTTCCCTCTCTATAATTGATCATGTAAATGATGATACAAACGACACCACAAAAACTAGAAGAAAACAAGCGGTTGGCACGAAGGAAAAGTAGTCCGTCGTCAACAATGCTGGTCATTAATGACTATCTTATGTACTCCCTTTTATGTTACATTCTGTAAATATCGACAATGCAATTCCCCATAGGAACTTCTTTTATGGCTAAAACAGTACCACTTTTACTACAATATCCTAGAGTTTAAACTTACGCTAAAATAATGTGCTACCCCTACCTTGACTTTCAGTTTTCCAAATGTTTAATTTGACCTTTATGCAAAACAAAATAATTATGTATTTTTACTGATCTTTACTGGTAACATTCCCAATTATATCTCTACGAGATGAAGCATAGAGGTTATATCTGGAACCAGTACGTAAACACAATTAATTATCTTTGAATATTATATATCTCCCCACAAGAAGCGTGGTTTGTGAAACAGCTGTAGTGCAACCTTTACTGATTATATTTTTTTCAACATAAAAATTAATATAATTACACACATTAATGTATATAATTATGGAAAAGTATGTAAATTTATCATTTCATATTACTGGGCGTAGTTGAATATTTCCTATGTATCCACAGATGTTGAATATATAGCTGCGGTACGTCGTTGAAACACTCATATCTACTGGTGTTTAAATCGATATAACCGGACGGTGCTTTCAATTACTTTGGAAGTCTTCATTTGCATTTTTACGCTTGCGGCATACAAATAACACCCTGATGATAAAATTGTTTCATAAAGGTCAAAATAAAAGAACAACATCTGGGTTTTTTTATATGAGACTTTCAATAAAAGTGTTATCTTTTCAAGCCTGTTCAGTTTGTTGTAGGCTGAGTGAACATTGCTAAACTTTGGTAGTCTTATCAATTGGACTGCTGAACTTTTTATTGAAAATCTAACGTTGATAGCATGCTGTCATGACGTGCCACTCAGTACCTTGAGTTTAATTGAAATCTTTGTTGAAAGTATATATACTGTTCCTTATATCTTTTCTTCTCATCATTCATTTGTATTTAACAATTTATGATGGAATATATATAAAATTTTGTAATACACAGTTATAAATAAAACATCTTAGAAAAGTTACTATGATCATTTGAACATTACTTCAACAAGAAGTGAAGAACACTATATACGGCTAAAAACGTATTTTTTCTATCTTTCAGAATTCGGATGTTTCCCCGTATTACAGAAATCACTGTGAGACGAACAACGACTGTGTCGATCAATCATTATGTTGTTCAATAGCACCGTTGCTCATCATTGGCAAACGTTTCTTAGACAGTCATCTGGATAAAAGATATAACCTGCAGTACTGCATGCCATACAAGAATGAAAGTGCAACAACGTGTCATCTTCGATTACAGTACTCACCGGAAATGCCAAATTATCATAGTTTCTCTAATGATTGCCCATGCGCACCTGGACTAAAATGTACACCTTCAACAGACCTGCCATCGCGTTATCCGAAAGACCGATTTGGAAAATGTACAAAGACAAATCTATAGATTTTTTTCGAAATAAAATTTATCAAATGTCAGTACATTGCCAAATGTTTGCAATTTATTTTTTATTTCGGCTTCCCTGTAACACAGTCCTACTTGTTTGCATATGGAAACAATACTTAGCACCAATATAGTCCCAACAACCAAGTATCTTATATATTAAGCGTTTGAGAAAAAACTACCAAGTAAACCGCAATCGGATCGCCTGGAAATTGACGGAAGACATTTAAGCGAATAAAATCGATCGGTTGTATTTTAGAACACACACGTAAAATTATCAATGCTTATTTCAGCTACTGACATTTGTCCAATTTTATACATTCAGTAGTGATGGTGGTCTCGAACAATGGTAGTAAGGATCATCATTCACAATTCTGAATGAGGATCGTTGGTTAAATATTTTTTTTCAAAATAATGTATTTATATCACATAAAGTTGATTTTATTATTGGTTTTTGTAAGTGAACTCCTCTTTTTGAAATACTAAGGCTTTTCTACCTCAGGCACAGATAACCTTAGCTGTATTTGGCAAAACTTTTAGGAATTTTGGTCCGCAATGCTCTTCAACTTCGTACTTTATTTGGCCTTTTTAACGTTTTAGGATTCGAGCGTCACTGATGAGTCTTTTGTAGACGAAACGCGCGTCTGGCGTATACTAAATTTAGTCCTGGTATCTATGATGAGTTTATTTACAACCACTGGGTCGATGCCACTGCTGGTGGAGATTTATTTCCCCGAGGGTATCACAAGCCCAGTAGTCAGCACTTTTTGTGCTGACATGAATTGTCATTGATATGGTTATATTTATAAAGGAGTAGGTTCAGTAAGACCCCTTTTTGGCCCCAAAATATAGCAGTTTTACAAAATTGTTAAAATGTAAACTTTAAGTTATTTATTGTACAGTAGAATGCTTCTGCTACATAAATATGGGCTGTTTTGACAATACAATGCACATATATCGGGTACTAGCACCATTAAGTCATGCTAAATTACTGAAATCTTCACAATTCTAGCATTTCAGTTAAATTTTAGACAGTTTTCGTGTGAAACGAAAGTGGCCGCATTCGTGTTCATCCTAAATATTGAAATGTAAGTTGTATTTTATGATAATACATAACATATATAAAGGTTGAGGATGAACACGGATGCGGCCACTTTTATTTTTGACAAAAATCATCTGAAAAGTGACATTTTTCGGCATATTTGGTAGATTTTTCATATTTGAGCTTGAATCAGGTTGTTTTTAGTGACTATATCAGTTAAAATCTTTCACATAAATTAATTGATTCAAATGAAATAGACACTTAAGTGTTTAAAAAGTGGTCAAAATCTTTCGTAAGATAAACTTGAAATTTGAGGCCAAAATCGGTCCTTACTCCTTTACTGTTTACAAATTTTTGAATTTTTTGAAATACTAAGGATTTTCTACCTCAGGCATAAATTACCTTAGCTGTAGTTAGCAATAACTTTTAGGAATTTTGGTCCGCAATGCTCTTCAACTTCGTACTTTATTTGGCCTTTTTAACGTTTTTAGATTCGAGCGTCACTGATGAGTCTTTTGTAGACGAAACACGCGTCTGGCGTATAATAAATTTAGTCCTGGTATCTATGATGAGTTTATTTACTTCATTTTTAGTAGTAGTTTACATGAACATTTTGAAACTTGATTTTAGGATGATTGGGGATATGTTTACTGTATATAGATATTAAAAGATGCGGTATGAGTGCCAATGAGACAACTCTCCATCAAAGTCAACCTGAAAGGTCAAAGAACGGCCTTGCACACGAAGCTGTATCATCTACCTTACGTATTCAGACTCCTTCAAAATGTAAGAATTTGTAAGAATAATATTTTGAATGTATAACGTGATCGTAATGACAACAAATCGTAATATTATGATTGCCAGATATATCCATGACAGATTTCATACAAGTATTACAGATAATGCCAATAATTGTAAGTTGATGTCCATAATATAGGATAAAAGCTTAAAACAAGATAAGCATTCGTACAATTACTGATTTGAAATGACGAAGCTAATAATATTAAAAACGATCTTGACTATCAGTTATCTTTCTATAGTGGTAAGTTTCTTTCAATATAGTAATGTCATAAAAATACATACAGCATACCAATTGTTATCATTTACAAAAAATGTACTGGTATCTAAACGTTTGATTTTTAATCACTCTTCTTAACTTTTCTTCATCGTACATTCAATGATAGTATTCTTAAACATGATAAATCATGCATGTTAAAAACAACACATTACTGAGAGGGTGTTACAGCAGACTGTTGTCCTATGAAAACATTGTCAACCGCGACGTTTTAACTAATATTAATTCAAATAAACAACTTTGGGACACATGAACTTTAACTTCTTTTTTTAATATTTCAATAAATCGTTGTCAAAGCCTATCCCAGCACCCCAACTCCATAGATCACAAGGTGTTTCGAACATCTATTTAGACCAATTAAAATTAACTAATTGACCATGGCTATGTCCATCGTCAGTAGCCCAAGCCATTGCATAGTGACACTTATTATAAAAATACTGTAATTTTTATTAGGGGCTCGACACCTCATGATCTGTCTGACTAATATTTTTCTATACTCTTTATCTACTTAACCTTGTTTATCAATTTAACGAACAAAGTATAGAATCTATTTTCATAATCTCCATAGGAATTTTGGACCAGGTGAGCTAAAACTAAACACGTTTTGTACCTATAATGTTCACATTACAATAAATAATGACATATTTGAAACTGATTCTTTGGTGTGTCAAAAAGTACAGTAAGATTATTTTTTTTGTTTCTTGAAACTTTTTTTTTATTATTATTAATGAGTGTTGATTTTTCAACAAAATTGATCGTGAAAGATCGGTCTACGCATTATCTTGATCGTGGAAGACAAGGCAGGCGGGCGCAGGATGATTGCAGTTTTTACATGTAACATTACATTAAAGGACATATTATAAAAAAAAAATGTTTACGTTTCTAGGTAAGCTATAATGAAAACGAATCATTTATAGATGGCACTTTGAAATACTTGAAATAATTATTCAAATAAGAACGAACATTGTTGCTTTTTTCACTTTATCTGATTTTAAACTTTTTTTAAATAATGATAAACGTATATGATAAGTAGATTTACAAGATAAAAGACCCTTCAGGAACGTAAATTGTCATATAAAGTAAAAGTATATATGTATCTAAATGCTTACGGCATTGGACATTATAGTCTTATTCACCAACAAAAGAGAACTGGAAATAGTCATGTAAATCCGTTATTTGATATACCAATAATGATAAATTAAAATACTATTTACCCTATAATTAAATATTGATTTGAAAGTTTTCGTAGCATCAAATCTGTCACGAACTGGATCTTTCACAAACCCTAAATTCTTCTTTTTTATATTTTGTAAATACTTTTTTGCAAAGTTTCTGATTAGACCTACACCGATAAACGTTAGATTCATTTCATTCATTAAAATGGAATAATATTTTACCAAATAAGTTTATTAATCATTCTAATTATGAAAAAAAATTGTATGTTTACATATTTAATGTTATAGAAATGTCGAAGAGCAATCTGTTTTTTTTTTTTTGTAGTTTTGTAAAAACTGTGTCCTATTAAACCTTGTTTTTCTCAGATACTGATCATAATGTCGAACTATATATTTTGGTAGACTCATTAAATTAGATACAATCGCAATACTTGACCACCGTTATACATTCTTTCACGGTAATTTTTCTCGATATACATTCTCTACTTTCATATTTTTCAACGAGATGTTGAATTCCTTCAGTACACCTATACAATATTCAGCCTTAATTCAGTGACAATAAACTTGAGTACTATTTTAAACAAAGATAACTAAGGTCTGAAAGTTTATAATTTGAATCAAGGAGATTATAATACCAGTAAAAAGTCCTTGTTCAAAGTACATACTGTTTGTTATATTTTTTTTCTTCATATAATTCATATGTATTGTTCATCTGATGATGGGAATGGAAATTTGTTTTCCTCAAATACACCTATGGAATGCTCTAAAATGTACAAACTCTAAAATCAATTATTTTTGGTACATATTACTCATACAAGAAGTGAAATTCGCTTGATATAGCTTAAATCGTATTTTTCTACTTTTCAGACTTCTGATGTTTCCCCGTATTACAGAAATTACTGTGAGACGAACGACGACTGTGTCGATCCATCATTTTGTTGTTCAATAGCACCGTTGATCATTGGCAAACGTTTATTAGACAGTCACTTAGATAAACACAATAACCTGTACCACTGTTTGCCATACATGAATGAAAATTCAACATTGTGTCATCTTCGGTTACAGTCCTCACCGGAAAAAACAAATTATTATTATATCGTGAATGTATGCCCATGCGCACCTGGACTGAAATGTACACCTTCAGACGATCCACCAATGCATTTACCTAAAGACCTATTTGGAAGATGCACAAAGACAAATCCATAGGTTTTCTAAATTAAATTTGATCAAATTTCAGTACATTACCAAATGTTTTCGATTAATAATCTTTTTAATTATAACATTTAGAATCAAAAGTGAAATAACGAAAAATACCATGAAAATATCAAAATTAAAAGCTCAAACACGTCAAACAAATGAATAAAAATTGGCATATGTGAAAACTGTGAAAACTGTCTAATGATGAGAAAATAAAGGTTGGCAGGTATGTGAAACTTACATAAATGAAGAGATAAATGAAAAATGAACAGATTGATGCCCGATTTATATAATTCCAAGGCCGTCAGTCGGCACCAGAAGCGACGAAGCAGCGCATCTATTTTGGGTGGGCAAATATCCACTTTTTGATATGGGACGAGTTCTGACGTCCCACGGCCCCAGCTTGTCTGGCAAAACAGCCGTTGGACGTCAGAGTAATCTCGGACTAATAATATATGAAATTACTTTGGAACAGTTCATCTTTACTTGATATCTTCATTTCTTGGCCATTCAGTACTTTATCTTATATTTTGTTTCTGTGTGTGTTGCATTGTCGTTTTTGTTTTATTTTTGGTTTTGTTCTTTTTAGCTCACCTTTCTAAAAGGAAATGTGAGCTTTTGCCATCACTTGGCGTCCGTCGTCGTCCGTCCGTCGTAAACTATTTCAAAGATCTTCTCCTCTGAAACTACTGAACCAATTCAAACCAAACTTCATCTGATTGATTCCTAGGGTATCTAGAATAAAGTTTGTGTTTTAGTTCCCATTTCATCAAAAAACATGGCCGCCATGGCTAAAAATAGAACATAGGGGTAAAATGCAGTTTTTAGCTTATAACTCAAAAACCAAAGCATTTAGAGCAAATCTGACGGAGTAAAATTGTTTATCAAGTCAAGATCTATCTGCCCTGAAATTTTCAGATGAATCGGACAACCCGTTGTTAGGTTGCTGCCCCTGAATTTGTAATTTTAAGGAAATTTTGCTGTTTTTGGTTATTATCATGAATATTATTATAGATAGAGATAAACTGTAAACAGCAAAAATGTTCAGCAAAGTAAGATTTACAAATAAGTCAACATGGCCGAAATGGTCAGTTGACCCCTTTAGGAGTTATGGCCCTTTATAGTCAATTTTTAACCATTTTCCGTAAATCTTAGTTATCTTTTACAAAAATCTTCTCCTCTGAAACTACAGGGCCAAATTTAACCAAACATGGCCAAAATCATTATTAGGGTATCTAGTTTACAAATTGTGTCTGGTGACCCGGCTAACCAACCAAGATGGCCGCCATGGCTAAAAAAAAATAGAACATAGGGGTAAAATGCAGTTTTTAGCTTATAACTCAAAAACCAAAGCATTTAGAGCAAATCTGACGGAGTAAAATTGTTTATCAGGTCAAGATCTATCTGCCCTGAAATTTTCAGATGAATCGGACAACCCGTTGTTGGGTTGCCGCCCCTGAATTGGTAATTTTAAGGAAATTTTGCTGTTTTTGGTTATTATCTTGAATATTATTATAGATGTAGATAAACTGTAAACAGCAATAATGTAATGCTTGGGGTATACAATGTTTTTTTATACTTTCATCATATATTATATTACACGAGACAAACGAGACATTTCACTGTGTCCACTGTTGTTTTTGCTTTTGAAGAAGATATGACAGAATCGAAGAACCATTTATATAAATTGAAAACCCAAAATAATGATTGATGGAAGATTTAAGCAAAAAATTTAAGGTGAGCGATTCAGGCTCTTGAAAGCCTCTTGTTTTGTTTGTTTTTTGTTGCACTTCAGAGTTTCTGTTGATTCGTTTTATTCCTCTTAAAATTGATGTGTTTACCTCAGTTTTAGTTTGTAACCTAGATTTGTTTTCTTTCAATCGATTTGTGACTTTCGAACAGCGGTATACTACTGTTGCCTTTGTTTATCAATCCTAAAAATGTATTTGTCACACTTGTTTGTTCCCTAGTTGATTTCGAAAGTATTAAGTTCAATTTAACCAGGTTATAAATGGAATCGCTTTTAGAATAAAACCAGTATTAATCTGTGTTCAGTGTGTTATTATGGCGAGGTAAGTGGTACAGAATAACAATGTCAGCACTCAAACATCCAATGGAAATTTTGAATATTTCGCTACTAGTTAATGTTCTGCTCCCCCTTAGAATGGTGATGATGCACAAGGAAAAAGTTAAAAAATTTAAAAGATTAATGAAAACGAAATATTTCAGTCTTAGCATGTCTGTATATTTGTTAATTTTAGTCAATTTTTAGGACTTTTATAATCTTTTCTGATGAGTCTTATGAGACGAAACGCGCGTCTGGCGTAAATATAAAATTTAATCCTGGTATCTGTGATGCGTTTATTTACAACCACTGGGTCGATGCCACTCTGGTGGAGATTTATTTCTTCTGTGTTGACTTGAGTTATCATTGATATGCTCATAATTATATACTAACTGTCAACAAAACTTTGATTTTTTTAAGGTTTTTCTACCTCAGGAATAGATTACATTAGCTGTATTTTGCGGAACTTTTAGGAATATTTGGTCATCAATGCTCTTCAACTTCGTACTTTATTCGGCCTTTAAACATTAATTGATTCGAGCGTCACTGATGAGTTTTGTAGACGACACGCGTGTGTGGCGTTAATAAAAATTTTATTCCTGGTATCTATGATGAGTTTATTTATTCTGGTACCCCATCAAGGCCCTCATATTTTGGTACAACACATGGCGTTTGTCAGAGTAGGTTTCTTTTAAAATGAATTCATGCATTCTAAACTCTGTTTCGTCACTTGAACTCATTAGGGTATTTATTTCCATATATAAAAGATAACTTAAAATGTTTACTAAAGCCCAAATAAGTATCTTTACATATAAACACCACAAAATAAATAAATACATTCAACAAAATTGATTGAAACTGTCTATTTTCTCTTGATAATATTTATGTACGTTTCGGGAACAAAGTTTATCGACAGATTGTAGGTATTCCTATGGGCACTAATTGCGTCCTTCAATAGCAGACTTGTGTGTGTACTGTTATGAATCATGGTCTTGTTTATAACCAAACTCAGTAAAGACCCGCCTTAATTGCATTTAATTGATTAGTTTAACAATACCTACCGTTATCTTGTTCCTTCGTTAAATATACTGCCTAAATCAAATGTAAACGCTTAAAACTGTCCTTACCTAGATTTAGCACTTCGGTGTTGACATGAATATCAATTATGTGGTCATTTTTATAAATTTTCTGTTTTTCTGAATTTTTTCGAAAAACTAAGGATTTTCTTATTTTGATTCTATTTTGATATGAGCGTCACTGATGAGTCTTATGTAGACGAAACGCGCTGGCGTACTAAATTATGATCCTGGTACCTTTGATAACTTAATACGCCAGACGCACGTTTCGTCTACATAAGACTCATCAGATCAGTGACGCTCATATAATAATATTTATAAAGCCAAAAAAGTATAAACTTGAAGAGCATTGAGGAACCAAAATTCCAAAAAGTTGTGCCAAATACGGCTTAGGTAATCTATTCCTGGGATATGAAAATCCTTATTTTTCGAAAAGTTCAAAGTTTGTTATAGAAAATTTATAAACATTACCATTTAATTGATATTCATGTCAGCACCGAAGTGCTAACTACTGAGCTGGTAATACTCTCGGGGACGAAACGTCCATCAGCAGTTGCATCGACCCAGTGGTGTAAATAGTTAATCCAAGGTACCAGGATTATAATTTAATACGCCAGACGCACGTTTCGTCTGCATAAGACTTATAAGTGACGCTCAGATAGTAATAGTTATATAGCTAAACAATTACAAGGTTAAAGAGCATTGAGGACCCAAATTTCAAAACGTTGTGCCAAATACGGCTTAGGTGATCTAATTTTGGGATAGGAAAATCCTCAGGTTTTCGAAAAACTTTTACTTAATTCTAAGGGGAGGAGGTTGGTTCCGCTAATAGTTATCAAAGGTACCAGGATTATAATTTAGTACGCCAGACGCGCGTTTCGTCTACATAAGACTCATCAGTTACGCTCATATCAAAATATTTATAAAGCCAAACAAGTACAAAGTTGAAGAGCATTGAGGAATCAAAATTCTAAAATAAATGAACATGTTTAACCCCACCACATTCTGTATATTTGTGCCTGTCCTAAGTCAGGAACCTGAAATTCAGTGTTTGTCGTTTGTTCCTGTTTTTTTATAAATAAATTGTACAATATTTAGGCCTATAGTTTTCTTGTTTTGAATTATTTTACAATTGTGATTTCGGGGCCTTTCATAGCTGACTATGCGGTATTGGCTTTGCTCATTGTTGAAGGCTGTACATTGATCGATATCTTAATTTCTGTGGAGAGTTGTCCATTGGCAATCATACCTCATCTTAGTTTTTAATCATGGTAGTTTTTACTTTCTGTTGATGTATGAATATTCGAAAATGTGATCCGACTGTCTGAAATAATTGATCACTGGTAAAAAAAAATCTAGTTGGTATAACACAAGAATGAACTAAGATGTTGTTTTAAATTTTCATATGATCGATTTTTTATTTCTTTTTACTTATTGTTATTAAATGACAAACGTGTTTGATGTTCATTAATACCTAGTCAAAGGGGAACTGATAATGACATGTAACGGAGGATGACGAAAGAACAAATAAGTACATAAAATACAACATAGAAATCCAAAGAATGAGCAACACTAACCCCAAACAAATCTGGGAGGTTGTGGTCTCCTGATTGGTAAGTAGATTCTCCTCCAGTTGTAGCACCCTTCGTGTTGCTTTCAAGTTTTATTAGTCGATTTGAAAATCGAAGTAAAGAGGACAAAATCATGGTGCTCTGGAACATTATAGAAGGGAAACTCCAAGAAAACTAGTACGAAAACTTCTAGAATACGGTAATAGTTAAAACTTCACATCGTAGACTATGCGCATTCTGAAATTATTACTTTTTCATCGGTTTTGGATTTTCAAATATTTCTGCCTCGAACATCACTGATAAGACATACATTGTCGAAATGTGCAGTTTGTACATAAAAAATGGTACCGCTGAAGTTTTTAAACAATATATGATCTTCTTATGCCATTCCTTTTAACGAAAAAAATAGTTAGCATACTTATTCTTTCTCTGTTTGTTTAGGTTTGAATAAGAAATACGGAATAAAAGGTAGATTCATCAAATATTGCAAGAGGAAAAAATCTTAGATTGTATATAATGTCACAGATCTTTGATTTTTTTTAGTAGCAACTTCTTAATATGTTGCATTTCTGTAAATATGGACAATGCAATATCTCCTCTTACGACTAAAAGTGTTCCACTTTTACACTGAAGTTTCGTAAAAGATAATATCCTAGAATGAAAATCTCAATATGCATTACAATTTTTTTATTTTTTTTTTCTGAAATAAAATATAACGATGTGCGGCCTACCTTCAACATGTGTATACCCCATACTTCTAAAAGTTAAAATAATAAACTGAAGTTACGTTCTACCCCGCCCGTCACCTTGGCTCTTCCTTGGAATTCAAGGCGGTTGCTATTTATGTTTATGTTTATTAGTTCACTACCGACGAAGTCGAAGGTGACTTTGGGTTTGTACTACGTCCGTCTGTCTGTCTCTCCATATATATATATAATTATATATAATTATTTTCTGTGACTGTATATTACATTTATTTGTAGGATCCTTTACTATAGATAATTTAGCTGATCTGTAACAATAACATCTTCATGGCTTATATATCATGTACTGTATTACGCCATTTGATTAAAACTGACGAGGAAAGGTAACACATGGCCAGCGAAAGCTCTTTTTTTTTGAGAGCCCAGGTGGTCGTGTGGTCTAGCGGGACGGCTGCAGTGCAGGCGATTTGGTGTCACGATATCACAGTAGCATGGGTTCGAATCCCAGCGAGAGAAGAACCAAAAATTTGCGAAAGCAAATTTACAGATCTAACATTGTTGGGTTGATGTTTAGACGAGTTGTATATATATATATATTAGTGTTGTCAAATCGTATACTTTTGCCTAACCGGTTACTCGTATAATCGTTCGACCGATTAACCGGTTAACCGGTAGTTTAATTTAATGTTTAAAGGCCTTATCAATAGTACCCTACACATCGATATAAGAAGATGTGGTATGAGTGTCGGTATGAAAGTGACTACATTCCATCCAAGTCATATATTTACGTTTTTATAATACGATGAATTGAAGTTTGGCCTTTGGTTTTATAAGGCTTGTCTCTAAAGATTCCTATCGAAGTTTGACTTTTAATAATCAAATACACGGTCTCAACTATAGCGTTTGTACTAACTTCAAATTGAAAAATGGAAAAAAAAACTTCTTGATCTCGTAGAATTGAATATGTCTGAAACCGATGATTCTTCCATTTTGTCTTGTTGTCTCCAAAAATAATGTGAGGTGTTTCAATTAAAATCGATTAATACTGATATTCGTACCATCAAGTATACATTGATTACATTCACGTTGGTTTGCTTTTTACAGTTTTGAGTTAGTATTTAGTTTAAAGTATGACAAGGACTTGCACGACGGAGATTGCACATTCAGATGTAGTTCTACACAATGTAAGATCAAAAATGAAATAATGAAGTAAATCGTACAATTTAATCGTATTACCGATTATAAATTACTGTTAAAAAAACATGAAACTAATTATGTTTCCTTAAGATCTTGCCCCGAGCTGAGAGACAAGTTCTAATTAATTTTATATTGTTGGATTAACAATACCAATCAATATACTGGACAGTTGATCCGTCAAATTAATTACCACGACGACAATTTTTAAAGAAAACACAACTATTTAATGATTTCAATACAAATTTATATCAAATTTATTAAAATTGAAAAAAAAGTCCGGTTAACCGGTTAGCGTTTTTAGTATTCGGTATTCGGTCGTTCGAACGGTTAACCGTTGACAACACTAATATATATGTATATATGTAAATTTGCTTTCGCAAATTTTTGGTTCTTCCCTCGCCGGGATTCGAACCCATGCTACTGTATATATACCATAAAAAAAATTAAAAAAAGAAGAAATAACAAACAATTTTATAAAGAAAAAAAAAATTAAGGCTTATCTATTTAAATAAGTTGTCAGCATATTTTTTGGGATATTCGAAATAAGGAAAGGGTATCAAAAATGAAGATACGAAACATATTAATATATCTATTGATAATACAGGTGAAACGAAGTTAATCTTTATCGATATAACAATGATTGTCGTTTTTTTCGGGGCGCAATATATTTTTTTCTTCGTCATTTATTCAAGTTATTATTGTAATATCGTCAAATAAACTCATCATAGTTACCTAGAATGAAATGTTGTATTTACGCCAGACGCGCGTTTCGTCTACTAAGGACTCATCAGTAGTGTTCGAATCAAAAGTCAAAAGGCAAAATAAAGAATAAAGTTGAAGAGCATTGAGGACCCAAAATTCCTAAAAGTTTTGCCAAATACAGCCAAGGTAATCTATTTCTGAGGTAGAATTTCCTCAGTATTTCAAAAGTTCAAGTGAGGCTCTTTCCTAATTCCTTCGTTATAGTTGCACAGTGGTAAGTTTCTTTTTCTTATTGATTAAATGTTATACAAGATCACAAAATAAAAGCACTTATATTCATTAAGTCTTTATAATCAGTTTGTTCTTCATACTTTGTTTGGCCTTTTTAACATTTTTGGATTCTATCAATTTGTATTATAGCGGATCCGACTTTTATACATGTAGTCCGGAAACACTTCAGTTCCGCTAGAAAATCTCTCCCAACCTTTTCTCTATGAATCGGTAGAGCTTCAACATAAAACATTAATTTTAAAGTTTTCTTATTAAGCAACAAAATAAAATAGCCGTATTCCAAATCGTCTGTGAAAACCGCAATAATGACAATTAGCCGGAACCTTACAAGTATATTTTATTAAATAACGTCAAAATCGTGGGGACATTGTATCGGACATTTTAGTTTTATCTGATATCTCGTATATTAGATTTAATTTATGGGAATTTAATATCAAAATAGAGATAATTTTTTGTACTTTTATCCATTATAATTTTTTTTATGTAGCGAATGGCACTGTATTAAATAAACATCATGAAAAAACAGAAAACGTAACCCTACGTTTAATTTGGTTTGAAGGGGACAAAATGTCGGACATTGCTATTCAACTCGAATAATAAGAATTTATTTTAAAAATTCCTTATTATTGCATGAGGCGAAAAAAGTAAAAACACAAAAATACCGAACTCCGAGGAAAATTCAAAAGGAAAATCCAAAATCAAAAGGCAAAATCAAAAGTCCAAACACATCAAACGAATGGATAACAACTGTCATATTCCTGACTTGGTACAGGCATTTTCTAATGTAGAAAATGGTGGATTGAACCTGGTTTTATAGCTAGCTAAACCTCTCACTTGTATGACAGTCGCATCAAATTCCGCGAAAGTGTGATCTTTGTACAAAATACTACTATAAGAATTATTTACTTTCGACATGGGGATTGCTCTGGAATTTCCTTTTTTGGGACAATTTAACAAAAATTACGGCAACCTTTCGTGCATGGGACACATAATTTGTATCATCTTGATCCCTTTTTTTTTATATTTCCGTCTTTTCGAGAGAAAAAAATCAACATTACGTCATCGCCCAATTATGAATTGCTTGTTCTAGACAAACTTTATATCGTTTGGTAATAAAATTTATTTGTTTTTTACGGTATTCAGAATTTCACAAAACTAAAAGTGTAACGCGGGACAAGGAAATCATATTGCAAAATAAAGGTTTTATTGAGTTTTAATTAATGAAAATGGTCTATTACATATACAAAATTGCAATTATCTGAAAGAAGAGTTTAAAAGCTTTAAAATGATATACAACACTTTATAATATCTATTTTCATGTTTAAAAATTAATAAGATGAATGTGTCTTGTCCGTGATTTTACCAAAGTAACACCAGTAGCGTGCGACGTTTCTAATATATAATGTAAGTTACAACATCTTATTTTCACTGTTCTTAATAAGGGAATTGCATTTAATAAGGAAATGATGTTTATTTTTCTAATAATATTTAACATTACAAACAGTAATGATAATGGTTCAATAACATGGTACACCTATGTATAAAATGCAATTCGACAGTTGATAGTTGCTTGCTGAACGTTCTGTGGTAATTATGACATGCATATTGAGGACGAAAAATTATTCACAATTATTACAATAGCTTGATTCTCTAAGGTTTGACGACAGGGATGAAGATAGTTGGAAAATTTGAACTGCTCCCGGAAGAAAACGATGATGTGTTTGATGCAATGCCTTGCAACATACACCCCTCAAACTAAGAGTTCTCTTTCGTGCCGAGATCGTGTCAGCTCTACAACGTGCATCCCTTATTTTTTCGGACCTCGGATTTATAAATTCCACGCAGCCTAATAGATAACACACTTTATACTGTTAGTCGGACGATGACTAACCAAGGTAACCATATTCCATAATCAGGTCAACCTGTAGTTTCCATGAAATATGCTAGTATCAACAAGTCCTTCTACATATAGAGTGTTAAGGGACTATCAAAAATAAAAATAGTAATAAGGAGTATATAACATCAATGCCAATCTAAAAATAAAGAATTGACAACGAATTATATAGAAGATGTGAAACATGTTAATCTAAGCTACAGGTAATACAGAAGGAACAAAGTTTGTCATCACCTATACTAGTTTTACTAAAATTGATTACCAAAACAAAACCTAGGGTTTCAATGTCGTAGTATAATTGTGTTTTTACCAACTGTTCAATATCACAGACATATATAGATAACACTATATGTGAGGGTCAATGTCAAGAATATAGGTTAAAACGTTCGCAAATGATTAGCATTTAGTATTTAAAAATGGCTCAATTACTACTGACAACGATCCTGTTAATTGGTTGCTTTTGCATAGTGGTAAGTTTCTTTTTTGTTATTGATTGAATGTTATAAAAGAATTAAAGTCATTTTTAACCATTAAACCGATATAACTAGCCTATCTGTAAGCGATGTTCCACTACTATCCCCTTCGCAACACAAATAAGTTGGCATGTGAAAGATTTATATATTTGTTTCTGAACTACTTTTATTTCAGAAAGGAAATGTGTTTAATTATGTACTTGTTTAGTTAAAACATTTCGATTCTGTTAGTAATATAATATCCAGATAAAATACATTTGACAATAAGAAAATCAGAGGGACATGAGCACCGGCATCACAGCATCATTAAGACAGTGGTTTAGCTGAAACGTGTTGCATACATGTGGAGGCGGATCTGCTTACCCTTCCGGAGCACCTGAGATCATCCCCAGTTTTTGGTGGGGTTCGTGTTGCTTACTCTTTAGTTTTCTATGTTGTGTCTTCTGTACTATTATTTGTCTATGTGTTTTTTTTTATTTTAGCCATGGCATTGTCAGTTTATTTTCAATTACGAGTTTGACTACCCTCTGGTATCTTTCGTCCTTCTTGCATAATTATAACATGGCTATTAATTATATACAAATGATAAGTTAATGATGTCGATATTGGAACGCCAACAAGTTAAGTTGAATAAGCTTCTGTGTAGTTTTCATATAGATAATTGTGTTTTGTCTTTGTTCTGAACAACTGTTTAAGGCATAGTTTACACAACAATTGACACTTTGTTTCTTTTTTACAATTATAACCTCAAAAAAGTGTTCTACATTTTAGCTTAAATATATACAAATCATTAACACAGAATATTTATCCTTTGTATGAACTCATTTTCGACAAATCATGTTTAAACATATATCAACCTTTTGAATACCATGACGCTCGCCAATTAAGAACGACCTAATGAAACATATCAAAATGATAAAGTTGTGTCCTTTGCAAAATTCCTCCTTTTTTTCCCTCTCTATAATTGATCATGTAAATGATGATACAAACGACACCACAAAAACTAGAAGAAAACAAGCGGTTGGCACGAAGGAAAAGTAGTCCGTCGTCAACAATGCTGGTCATTAATGACTATCTTATGTACTCCCTTTTATGTTACATTCTGTAAATATCGACAATGCAATTCCCCATAGGAACTTCTTTTATGGCTAAAACAGTACCACTTTTACTACAATATCCTAGAGTTTAAACTTACGCTAAAATAATGTGCTACCCCTACCTTGACTTTCAGTTTTCCAAATGTTTCAATTTGACCGTTATGCATAACAAAATAATTATGTATTTTTACTGATCTTTACTGGTAACATTCCCAATTATATCTTTACGAGATGAAGCATAGAGGTTATATCTGGAACCAGTACGTAAACACAATTAATTATCTTTGAATATTATATATCTCCCCACAAGAAGCGTGGTTTGTGAAACAGCTGTAGTAAAACCTTTACTGATTATATTTTTTTCAACATAAAAATTAATATAATTACACACATTAATGTATATAATTATGGAAAAGTATGTAAATTTATCATTTCATATTACTGAGCGTAGTTGAATATTTCCTATGTATCCACAGATGTTGAATATATAGCTGCGGTACGTCGTTGAAACACTCATATCTACTGGTGTTTAAATCGATATAACCGGACGGTGCTTTCAATTACTTTGGAAGTCTTCATTTGCATTTTTACGCTTGCGGCATACAAATAACACCCTGATGATAAAATTGTTTCATAAAGGTCAAAATAAAAGAACAACATCTGGTTTTTTTTTATATGAGACTTTCAATAAAAGTGTTATCTTTTCAAGCCTGTTCAGTTTGTTGTAGGCTGAGTGAACATTGCTAAACTTTGGTAGTCTTATCAATTGGACTGTTGAACTTTTTATTGAAAATCTAACGTTGATATCATGCTGTCATGACGTGCCACTCAGTACCTTGAGTTTAATTGAAATCTTTGTTGAAAGTATATATACTGTTCCTTATATCTTTTCTTCTCATCAATCATTTGTATTTAACAATTTATGAAGGAATATATATAAAATTTTTGTAATACACAGTTATAAATAAAACATCTTAGAAAAGTTACTATGATCATTTGAACATTACTTCAACAAGAAGTGAAGAACACTATATACGGCTAAAAACGTATTTTTTCTATCTTTCAGAATTCGGATGTTTCCCCGTATTACAGAAATCACTGTGAGACGAACAAAGACTGTGTCGATCAATCATTATGTTGTTCAATAGCACCGTTGATCATTGGCAAACGTTTCTTAGACAGTCATCTGGATAAAAGATATAACCTGCAGTACTGCATGCCATACAAGAATGAAAGTGCAACATCGTGTCATCTTCGGTTACAGTACTCACCGGAAATACCAAATTATCATAGTATCTTTAATGAATGCCCATGCGCACCTGGATTAAAATGTACACCTTCAACAGACCTGCCATCGCGTTATCCGAAAGACCGATTTGGAAAATGTACAAAGACAAATCTATAGATTTTTTTCGAAATAAAATTTATCAAATGTCAGTACATTGACAAATGTTTGCAATTTATTTTTTATTTCGGCTTCCCTGTAACACAGTCCTACTAGTTTGCATATGGAAACAATACTTAGCACCAATATAGTCCCAACAACCAAGTATCTTATATATTAAGCGTTTGAGAAAAACTACCAAGTAAACCGCAATCGGATCGCCTGGAAATTGACGGAGGACATTTAAGCGAATAAAAATCGATCGCTTGTATTTTAGAACACACACGTAAAATTGTCAATGCTTATTTCAGCTACTGACATTTGTCCAATTTTATACATTCAGTAGTGATGGTGGTCTCGAACAATGGTAGTAAGGATCATCATTCACAATTCTGAATGAGGATCGTTGGTTAAATATTTTTTTTTCAAAATAATGTATTTATATCACATAAAGTTGATTTATTATTGGTTTTTGTAAGTGAACTCCTCCTTTTGAAATACTAAGGCTTTTCTACCTCAGGCATAGATTACCATAGCTGTATTTGGCAAAACTTTTAGGAATTTTGGTCCGCAATGCTCTTCAACTTCGTACTTTATTTGGCCTTTTTAACGTTTTTCGATTCGAGCGTCACTGATGAGTCTTTTGTAGGCGAAACGCGCGTCTGGCGTATACTAAATTTAGTCCTGGTATCTATGATGAGTTTATTTACAACCACTTGGTCGATGCCACTGCTGGTGGAGATTTATTTCCCCGAGGGTATCACAAGCCCAGAAGTCAGCACTTTTTGTGCTGACATGAATTGTCATTGATATGGTTATATTTATAAATTTACTGTTTACAAATTTTTGAATTTTTTGAAATACTAAGGCTTTTCTACCTCAGGCATAGATTACCTTAGCTGTAGTTAGCAAAACTTTTAGGAATTTTCGTCCGCAATGGTCTTCAACTTCGTACTTTATTTGGCCTTTTTAACGTTTTTCGATTCGAGCGTCACTGATGAGTCTTTTGTAGACGAAACGCGTATGTCTGGCGTATACTAAATTTAGTCCTGGTATCTATGATGAGTTTATTTACTTCATTTTTAGCTCACCTGGCCCGAAGGGCCAAGTGAGCTTTTCCCATTACTTTGCGTCCGGCGTCCGGCGTCCGTCGTCGTCCTGCGTCCGTCGTCGTCCTGCGTCCGTCGTCGTTAACTTTTACAAAAATCTTCTCCTCTGAAACTACTGGGCCAAATTTAATCAAACTTGGCCACAATCATCATTGGGGTATCTAGTTTAAAAAATGTGTCCGGTGACCCGGCCAACAAACCAAGATGGCCGCCATGGCTAAAAATAGAACATAGGGGGTAAAATGCAGTTTTTGGCTTATAACTCAAAAACCAAAGCATTTAGAGCAAATCTGACTGGGTAAAATTGTTAATCAGGTCAAGATCTATCTGCCCAGAAAATTTCAGATGAATCGGACAACCCGTTGATGGGTTGCTGCCCCTGAATTGGTAATTTTATGGAAATTTTGCTGTTTTTGGTTATTATCTTGAATATTATTATAGATAGAGATAAACTGTAAACAGCAATAATGTTCAGCAAAGTAAGATTTACAAATAAGTCAACATGACCGAAATGGTCAGTTGACCCCTTAAGGAGTTATTGCCCTTTATAGTCAATTTTTAACCATTTTTCGTAAATCTTAGTAATCTTTTACAAAAATCTTCTCCTCTGAAACTACTGGGCTAAATTAATCCAAACTTGGCCACAATCATCTTTGGGGTATGTAGTTTAAAAAATGTGTCCGGTGACCCGGCCATCCAACCAAGATGGCCGCCACCGCTAAATATAGAACATAGGGGTAAAATGCAGTTTTTGGCTTATAACTCGAAAATCAAAGCATTTAGAGCAAATCTGACGGGGTGAAATTGTTTATCATGTAAAGATCTATCTGCCCTGAAATGTTCATATGGATCCGACAACCGGTTGTTGGGTTGATGCCCCTAAATTGGTAATTTTAAGGAAATTTTGACGTTTTTTGTTATTATCTTGAATATTATTATAGATAGAGATAAACTGTAAACAGCAATAATGTACAGCAATGTAAGACCTAAAAATAAGTCAACATGACCAAAATGGTCAGTTGACCCCCTAAGGAGTTATTGTCCTTTATAGTCAATTTTCATAAAATTTGTAAATTTTTACTAACATTTTCCACTGAAACTACTGGGCCAAGATCATTATAGATAGAGATAATTGTAAGCAGCAAGAATGTTCAGTAAAGTAAGATGTACAAACACATCACCATCACCAAAACACAATTTTGTCATGAATCCATCTGCTTCCTTTGTTTAATATTCACATATACCAAGGTGAGCGACACAGGCTCTTTAGAGCCTCTAGTTAGTAGTAGTTGACATGAACATTTTGAAACTTTATTCTAGGATGATTGCGGATATGCTTACTGTATATAGATATTAAAAGATGCGGTATGAGTGCCAATAAGACAACTCTCCATCCAAGTCAAACTGAATAGGTCAAAGAACGACCCTAAACACGAAGCAGTGGATCAATCGAACAGCTATAAAGGGCTCCAAAAATGACTAGTGCAAAACTATTAACAGGAAAACCAACAGTATAATCTATTTAAAACTAGTATGCTGCATCATCTATCTTACGTATTCAGACTCATTCAAAATGTCAGAATTGATATTAAAAAACACATTTTGAATTTATTACAGGATTATAATGACAACAAATTGTAATAATAAGATTACCAGGTATATCCATGACTAATTTCCTATTGGTATTATAGATAGCGGCAATCATTGAAAGTTGATGTCCATAATACAGGTTAAAGGCTTAAAACAAGATAAGCATTCGTACAAATACTGATCTGAAAATGACGAAGCTAATAGTATTAACAACGATCTTGACTATAAGTTACCTTTCTATAGTGGTAAGTTTCTATTAATATTTTAACTGTCATAAAGTAACACGCAGTATAACAATGGTTATCACTTTTAAAAAATGTAATATTGTCAACTGTTTAACTAATAAAGAATAACCGGCATTTTACCATGAGGTATAATAATTCAAATTAACATTACTCTGAGACATATGATTTTTTTTTTTAATTTCATGTTTCAATATAGATCTGATTACAATCTATCCCTTGCTTTTAAGAATAATGAAACTTGTTTCCTTGAATGCGTTACAAACTGTAGAACTGTTACATATTAAGAGATTAAATACATACAGTTGTACATGCACAAAATCCAGATTTTTTTCGTTTACATTGCATGCTTATTTGTGTAATAATAACAATTATATATTAACCTTGTACTATAATATACCGTTCCAACAAATACAAGGCAGTTTATTGTTATCAACAATTTTCTTCATTTCAGAGTACTGAGGTGTCACAATACATCCAAAAATACTGTGAGAAAAACCAGGACTGTGTGGATCCATCACTATGTTGTTCTATAACACCAGCATTAGGCAAACGATTTTTAGATTATCCTGGAAACTTAGATAAAGACTTCATGGTCCACTACTGCCTGCCATACAAGACTGAAAATGCAACATGGTGTACATTCAAATTGCAATACTCACCGGAAATACCAAATTATCATGGTTTGTGTCCCTGTGGCCCTGGGCTGAAATGTACACCCACGACAGACCTTGACCCGAAATATTATCCTAGAGACAAATTCGGAAAATGTACAAAGATAAATTCGTAGATATATGCGTCAGTTCTTATAAAGCCTGATTGTTTATTTTATCTTATACTAGTATATTATACATTTCCAGTAAAACGATCGAGTCATAACAAAAGTTTGGTATTCATTCGTCCGTGACCTCAAATCAGTACATGCACATTTTAATCGAAAGAACAGAACTTGTATTGCTGTTCTTCGTCACGATGTTATCTGTTTCTCTAATATTTCTCTAATATATTTTTAAAAATTAAGTTCCAAATGATTTTTGATGATAATGTGGCGTTCCTTTTTCGTCTGTATAACTTGTTCACTGCTCAATACTAATAAACAATAGTTCCATAAAATAATAATGACGACCGTTGAGCTATTCACTTGCGACATTTTGGTGACATTTTACACTTTTTTACGTGTTTTTTTTTGTGAACAAAACAATAAATTGAAATGTTATATATGCTATCTACGCTGTAAGAATTTATTATATAAATATTGAAGAATATTTTGATATTCCAATCGAATGTTAAACAATAATTTAGTAAGTACGATGTCTTTTGAAATTCTGAACGAATTGATAAAACATTGCGTTTGTAACGTCGATTTGTACGTGACACTCTGGTTCAATATTATTTACTATACAGTAAGGTATAAAGTAGAATTGTCTATGTTAATAAAAAAAAAATGCGCAATTAATATAATTCTTATATGGTTTTTTTTAGTATTTATTTCATAGTTAGCTGGTGGAATTAAGCACTTTATAGAGGTTTTAATTTTTCATCAGAAATTTAAGGTTATTGTGAACTGTTCTGACCTTGATATAACTTAATTCATTCAGTTTAATTTTATAAAATGATTGAGTATTTGGATATAGGTGGTTAATAGTTCGTTATCTCATCGACATTGACTAATACGGTCAACTGCGCTTCGGGTAATAGTATTATTTTATGGAGCAAGAATATTCGATCTAATTGGAAAGATGTAAATAACACCCCTACAAGAGTACCTGAGATTAAATTCCCAAAAATCGCAAATTGTAATAAAAAAAATTAGCAGAAAAAATAAATAAAATTTTTAAATTTTTAAAATTGCAAAATAGTTACAAATTCGCAGCAACATTGAAAGATTTGATGGACGATTTGCACCTTCCATACAAGCTGGATCAATTAATTATTTCGAGTTCTATGTCCTTGTTATAACAGATTTTATCTTTTTTATTTCATTATTTGTTTGTTGCATATTTTTGTTTTCGTGTTTTCAATTGTGACATTACACCTGTGTTCTGCCTCTTTGCAAATAAATCATTCTTCTACAGACAGCACACCGAAAACATCTAAGATTTAACAACCTCCATACATCTATACTGTATACAGGGAGTGATGGGCATCAGATGTGTAGACAGAAAACGCCATTTTAAGATCTACATATCTATTCAGAAACAACAGAGTATGCCCAATAAACAATGTTGTTACTTGCAATGATGACAGTTTAGTGTTTTGCAGGACAAAATGAATGTTTGAACGAAATAAACTATTATGTTTTTTTCGTACTTTTTGTAAAAGAATTTTTATTTTTTTTCCGCCTTTGGACATAAACAACAGTTTCATTACTGTATACATGATTATTCAAACAACTTAAGGATGTACTTAGGTGAGGTTAGGTAAAAATTAAGAAATTTAGAAATTAAAATTGATACTATAAGCTGGTAGAGCATCAATTAAGGATAAAGGTAAGCTAAAAATATTGATAGGTCATGGACCTCCTTTTCGAGATATTTGAGATATAAAATGTGGCGGGAAAAGGCTGACTTGGACTTTTACCTTATATTTGCATTGGTATTATTTGGGTCTCAAAACACAAGAAAGAAAATCAAGAATCTTCTAAAATTTTGGTAAATGACCTTTCATGTGCTATTAAGTCTTATATGAAAAAATAAATGGGTGTTATGGGGCTAAATATTTTACATTGTATTGTATGGAACAACACCAAGGAGTTTGAACATTTGACACACATTCCAAAACCTCACCTAAGTACATCCTTTATTTGATCATGATAAAACCTTCCATCGAATAACTTTGACTGTTAGTCGCCGAAAGTATAATCCACTCAGTAGTCTGTGCGTTTATACTCACATGATCTATAATATATTTTTCTTTCAAATATTCCCTGTTTATAAGTAAAGCCATTTCTATGAACCAACATTCAAACTACCTCAGGCAAAGTTACGCTTGGAAGGATTTGACTATTATTTTTGTGTTTCTTGGTGCCAATGACACAACTCTCCATCCAGTCACAATTTATAAAAGTAAACCATTAGAGGTCAAGGTATGGTCTTCAACATAGAGCATTGGCTCACACAGAACAGCAAGCTATAAAGGGTCCCAAAATATTACTAGTGTAAAACCATTCAAACGAGAAACCCAATTGTCTAATTTATATTAAAAAAAATGAGAAACGAGAAACACTAATGAACCACATCAACAAACACCAACTACTGGACATCAGATTCCTGACTTAGGACAGGTGCAAACAATCACAGCGGGTAAAAACGTTTGAATCGTACCAAACCTTCGCCCTTAGTTCATAAAAACTAACAAAATCAAATGTCCGGAGCACATGGGTCAAGCCCGGTTTTTGATCGGGTTCGTGTTTCTCAGTCATTAGTTCTCTGTGTTGTGGTATGCATACGGTTGTCTGTCTTATGGTGTTTTTTTCTCTTTTTGTCGTTGTTACTCTTTTTTCGACATTTTTTTTTAAATGTCCCATTGTTATCTTCATTCTCTCTTTTTGACCTTTTAAAAAAAAGTTTTTCTGAATGAAAACTCCATGGCAGAAATTAGATGAAAAACAAAGTTTTTGTAAGTATTCTTGTATTTATGATGAGTTTATTTATAACCACTATAGTGTGAAATTCACGTATAAAATTTTCGATGCTTCCACCACATTTTTGATTATTCGACGGGAAGAGAAGAGATGTCCTCAATAAAAGAGTAAGATTTAAAAACGTATTTAATAACGCAACCTTTTTTTCACTTTTTTAACTCCATCAAGGAAGCTTTTTATCTTTGGCTCTATTACGCCCAAAGTTTTACAGAATATCAGAATCGCAAACAAAGGAGATAAATTTCAGCTGATCCTCTCATAGTTTGAAATTGAACTTGAATAGAAAAGAATAAGAAATGGAAAATAACGTGCTGCGTGAAAGAGAAAATGACAAGAGATAGACAGTCTTTGGTGAAAAACACTACGGACCAACAAAGAAGAAAAATCCTTTTGTATTATAAATTTTATGCAACTCATGCAAAAGCATCTTGCAAACATAAATTACAAAACATTGACACATACAATAAAGAAAGACGTGACACCCAAACGTGTATGTAGGGACAAGTTAACAATAACATATGATGATATAGACATTTTCACATCTGATACAGCTGAAATTAGTTTTCAAAACCATTTGACAATTTTATTTTAGTCATTAGGAGTTGAGACAACCTTACTCTTTTATACCACTATATGTCACGAAAACAAGAGCAACATTTGAATTTGATCCACGAATGGTTTTAAATAGAAAAAAGCAAAATATCATAATGGTTTACTTTTACAAATTGTGACTTGGATGGAGAGTTGTCGCATTGGCACTCAAACCATGTCTTCTTGTATCTAACAATCGTTTTGTTTATTCCCCCTCACTATCACATCTGTTCTCCATTTAACATTTTAGGTAAGTTATTAAGTTATCGAATCATCACAAGATAAAAACCTTTGAAATGATTGATCATTTAGCACAGAAACATAGCATACACCATGGGTTGTATAGAAATACGAATTGTTTTCTTCATTCGATCTGTTGTTAGTTCCGTGAAATGTTCGTATGTGTACATATAAATACACAACCACTTCTTAAATATAGTTGATCCTCATACATGTTCTGGTCAAAATGCATCAATTTATTCATCTTTACTAAATTTGACATTTATTGTGGTTTTGCCACCATATCCTTCTTGTCCAAACATTAGTGTTATATTGTACCTCCTCATAATGTAGGAATATTTGCTGCAAAGCTAGCTCAGTAGTCAATGCATTGGTTCTGATATGAGTTTTCACAAACCTTTCTTAAATTGTTCGTTTAGAAATTAGAAAATAAACAAATGTAAGGTTTCAGCCCCCTCGGGAAAAGTTTACCTTTGGCTATTATTTTATGTAATTTTTTGTCATATACTCCTTTAATTGTTTTGTGTCTTATACTTATAAATATACATCCTTGACTTTCAAGGAGGGGCTTAAAGGGGGTATCTGCACGGAAGAACGCGAAATAAAATTGCCATTTCACGATGTACGAAAAAATTAAAAATTTCTTACACGTTGGTCTTTTTTCTGATTTCCCAAAACACGGTGAACAATGAACCTTTTTCACGGCTGCAAGGCTTTGACGGGTCTTGATTAAGGTAACTTCAAAAAAGGCGTTTCGGCCGGAAGAAATTTTTTCACCCTTCATTTTATCATGGTAAAATAGAAAAAGGAAATAGTGAATGTGTCAAACAGACAACAACCCGAACAAAGAAAGAGCAGACAACAGCCGAATGCAACCAATGGGTCTTCAACGCAGCGAGAAACTCCCGCACCCAGAGCTGCCCTTTCAACCAAAAATGTAAACTAGTTCAGTATAATGGACGTCATACTAAACTCCGAAATATACACAAGAAACTCAAATTAAAAATCATACAAGACTAACAAAGGCCAGAGGGAATGTTTCGATTCAGTGTTCAAATAAAAAGCCACAAATTCCATGTTAGCTTAATGTCTCAAAACCATGTGACAGTATAACCAAATAGTCAGACATGTGGGTTTTTTCCATAAGAATCGGGTTCCGTCAGACACGTGTCAAAAACAAGACGATCAAAGCCAGGTTATTTAATTTCACATTCAGATATATTTTTACCCATCTTTCCATTAACAATCCGATTTTTTCTGATGGGAATCAATTAATATATCCCCCATAACTAGAAATTAAAGAAACAACAGACACGGCTTCCTCTGTCTCATTTTTAGACTTATACCTCGAATATGACATACGCAGTCATCTCAGTACCAGAATCTATGACAAACGAGACGATTTTAATTGTAAAATTATCAATTTCCCCCACCTTAGTAGCACTATACGAACCTAACCTACATATTGGATATACATTTCTTAACTTATTAGGTATTCAAGAGCTTGCAGCTCCTATTCAGACTTTGTAAAACGCCATCAGTGTATGAGTAGAAAGTTGATGAACCAGGTGTTTGTCAAAGAACGTCTTGTTCTTTTTCTAAAAAAAAGTTCATAGGAAGTTACCAAGACCTTGTTAATTAATATTCCGTATCAACTTCACAAATAATACTCGATGGTCTTGAAGTATATATTCTGGGTACTGACGTTGTTGATCGTCTTGATAACGTGTTACATGATTCTTGTATGTGTCTTCATAAATGTAACTTTTACCGCTTAGTCTGTTTTTGATGACATCCATTAGACGTGACTCTATACTTATTTATCCCGTCATTGTGTTATTTTTCTATGATAATGTTTGTGTTATCGTCTTTCATTTTTGCTTATGTGCTTTGCCGAAAGATATGCCTTTTAAAGTTTCTTTGATGCATATGTACTTATGCATCTCTTCATTGTGTTATTGTTCTATGATAATTTGTGTATTCTTGTCTTTCATTTTTGCTGATGTGCTTTGTCTGTATGCCTTATTGTGTTTCTTTGATACATAAGACGGGGTTCTGTACTTATGCATCCCATCATTGTGTTATTGTGCTATTGTTATTTTTGTAGTATTGTCTTATCAATTGTGCTAATGTGTTTTGTCTATATGCCTTTTTGGTCTACTGTTACATATTTGTTTGTTTTTATAGTGATTCAGATTATAACACAATGTTGACTGCTGTACCCCTATTTTTGACATTTTTACCTATCATGTCTGTTTGTTTTGTTCACACATCATTGTCAATATAATGGAATTTGATTCAACTGTCAAACAAGTTAGAGGTTTAGCTAGCAATGAAACCAAGTTTACTCCACCCTTTTCTACATATGAAAATACCTGTACCATGTCAGGAATATTCGTTTGACGTTGACATATGATTCGGGACTTTCCGTTTTGAGCTTTCATCGGAGTTCAGTATTTTTCTGATTTTATATTTTTAACGGAAACATGATTTCTACATGTATTAAGAAATATTGATGCCCTTTTCACTGCAATATAAATAAAGGCAACGTAATGCACCGCTGTTCTATAGCCATAATTCGATGAAGCAAAAACAAATCTCGATCACAAACAAGAACCAAGGGAAACACATCAACTATAAGAAGAAAACAACGGAACAACAGAAACACTGAACTGCAACCAAAGCAAACGCCAACATACAATATGTCAGGCTTAGCACATGTTTTGCATTTTATTTTATATGAAATTAAGTATTAACTATGGCATATCTTTACAACTACAATTTCTTATACTACAACTACAAATCAGAAAGACGGTTTGCTACTGTACAGAGGAAGCTGGATTGATTAGTATTAACAATCTTTTACTTTTTCTGCAACATATATGTCATAAACTAGCAAATGGGACGGCTAAGTAAATGAATATTCATTCGTAAATTTGAACTATATGTATATAGCAGGCGAAGGTGTAAAACGTTCAGTACAATATTGGACAGTGATAAAATTGACAGTTAAGTATACATTTATAAACATATATTATATTTTGAAATGGTTTTCGTAAATCTTGTATTTTTGTAACAGTAAGGGAAGAAGACAAGAATGTTACAAATGCAAATAAGGTAGGATTGGAATTTATACTTTAGAAACTCATACTTAATATTGTTATCTTTTCAACGATGTAATTTAAAGTATAGGTTACATGCCTAGTTTCCAGAATGGTTTGTAAACGGTTCTCATAATTTGTATAGATAATGCTATTTAAAAGCCTTTTTGACGAAGAGGAAAGTAAATGTTACTGTTTTGGAAAAAGATCGAAGGTGTTAGTTTATTCAAAATATATGCAGAAAATAAATGGAAAATAGAGACAATATAATAATTTACTACTGCGTAACGAAATAGCAATAGTATGGAAAGAAATCATCAGTGTGAGGTTCATTTTCAAATCATTAAAAATCTTATTTTTAAACAGCCAGTGTCTCAACATAAATCAATCAACGCATTTATATGAAATATATTTTTAATAAAATATTTTTAGCAATATTTTTTAGCATTCTATTTTACACAAAATTAAGCAATTTCAAATACCAACTTACTTTAAATCTCAACTAATTCACAACTAACTAAAAGTATAGATAATTCAAACTAATAATTAAAACGTACTTGTACTTTGAAAGTCTTTTAATTGGCTAAAATCAACACCCTGGATATTTTGTATTTTTTAAAAGTTGAATTCATTTGAGTATATTTTCACATATTTCAAACACTCCCTTAAAGTTGAGTACAGATCATTTCGAACAAATGGTCCATTAAATACACTGTGCACTTTCCTAAATTGTTTGAAGTTTTAAGCCTGCGTATTGTTCATATCTTGTTTTGAGTAAGACGTCTTTTTTTGTTATTTTACCTTTTATCCGTGACGTTATTAGAATAAACGTAAGCGGTATTCTGATAATTTTCATTGGACGTTGACAAATATTTTGAAGGGATAGACTCCATATTCTACAAGTATGTAAACTAAGGAAACCATCATTTTAAAGCACGGTTTTTATTAATTATTTTTTCTTTGGTGCCTATATAATTCATTGTACTTGATACTCAGTCCATCGTTCTTTTTATATTGTACACTCTACAAATTTAGAAGAAGAAAAAAAATCGGTTAAATACAAATAAAAAATAAACATGCAACATATAACAGCAAACAAATATTCAGCATTACAAGTGCCGATTTATATATCCAGAGTACGGACCCACGTCTGTTTCTCCAGAAAATTTATTTGGTAAGTCTTTTAAATGTTGAGATTCTGTTGATATTTTTATTAAAGAATGCCTCGGCTTTTTTTTTCTTTTCTGTGCGTTTTCTGTCGTTAACTAAAAGGATGGCGATGTGTTTATAAATTTATAAAGTTTTTAGATAATTGTTTGTTGATATTTATTCGTAGATAGGGATAACAACAAAATAACAGTATGTTTCTTCAAAGCAACATGCTCAACGAAACAATGTACGATATTTTTTAGTACAGCGGTGCCAGCTTTAGATAGATGCTGTGCCTTTGTACTGAAAATGTCATGCATTCCATAATCACATGTTTTGCTTGGTAAGTTGTGGAACGACCTATTTATGATATTGTACCACAAAGGAAGAATTATACAAATCGGTTTCCCGTTGTCATAAATCTTTTCTATAATATGAGATGTAGGAGTCATGTAGTATTTATTGTGTCCCTGCATTAGGCAGCGTTAAATTTCTTGTTGATCAAAACCTCTCTGCTTCAGTCTATTAGACAGATTAAAATGCAATAATTACATATGGAATGTTTAAATGTATCGACGCAAAATATAAGGAATTGTGAACCTTATAAGAACTGTGCGCATATTTCTGTTGCATTGGTGTCCTAAACCGTTACATTGATGTATTTATAATAAGTGTAACTTTTCTAAAGTCACGGGATTTATATGAGTTTGTATGCGGTTTGGGTTTTTTTTTTTTTGTTGGTTTTTTTTTTCATTTTATGTATCTTTTGTTATTCCATTGGTCGATATTTGAAAATAGAAGAGATTGGCATTGTATTAATAAATCAACCTCACCACATCTTTTGGTGACGATTCCAAGTCAGTGGTTTTCTTTTGCTATGGGTTGATATATTTTTGCCGGATTTGTTGACCTCAAGCTGATTTTTGGTTTGCAGTGTAGTATGATTTCGTACCATGATTTCCTTAATAGAGGGTTGCTACTCACCAGGTGCAATCAAACCAAGAGTTCGAATTTGGTGACCTTCGAAAATTTTACAGACAACCTGAGATCACCCCCGGTTTCTGTTAGGGTGAGTGTGACTCAGTCCTTAGTTTTTATGTTGTGTTTTGTATGCTGTTTTTGGTCTTTTGGTCTTTATCCTTTTTATCTATATTGATGTCAGATTATTTTCGACTTTTGATTTTGAATGTCAATTTGGTATCTTTCGCCTCTCTTATGTTGTTTATTATTATCATACAACGAATGTATTGATGTAACGGTAAATAGATCAATTGTTTCGATAAAACTTTGAATAAGGAAAAGTTATATAAGATTTTGCTGCTAACAAGGAAGCTATTAAACCAAGAGTTCCAAATGGTGAAGTTGAAATCATCCCTTAATAAATTTTACGGACGCCATCACGAGTTGGTTGAACGTTATGGAATAACCGTTTTACAGATGATATCGCATATCTTCCTTATGTCGTAACCACAATCCCATTCCTTTTTTACGAATGTGACCTACCGAATAAGACTATTTACCGGGTTTGTAATAATATGAGTAACACGACGAATGCCACATGTGGATCAGGATCTGCTTACCCTTTCGGAGCACCTGAGATCAACCAAGTTTTTGATGGGGTTTGTGTTGCTTAGTCTTTAGTTTTCTGTGTTGTTTCTTGTGTACTATTAATTGTCTGTTTGTGTTTTTCTTTGTTAGCCATGGCGTTGTCACTTTATTTTCGATCTATGAGTTTGCTTGTTCCTCTAATATCTTACGCCCGTCTTTTATACTTTCTATAAATCTTAAATTGGTAATAGTGACATTATGTATTTTTATGTTACACTCGATATCCAGAAATCTTCTACAAGTGCCGGTTAAACAAAAAAAGCTACAGGAAAAAAAATGTATATTCTGACATCACTTTTTGTTTCTTTATTTTCTTAAATACCATAACGGGACAACTTTCTTAACTCCTTTTTTGTTCTATTGGTTAGTGAACTATTAAAGAACCTTTGAATTTCGGACACATCGCATGGAGTGAGGCTTATATACAGTGACTAAATAAAAGTTGTAGAAATATTGAAAGTCTAAATATTTCTTCTTTAACGAAGAAATAAGTAGTTAGCGTGTGATGGACTCCGTTGTATAATATTTTGTTTATATTTATTTAAGCATTTTATTAAAGAATCAGTTATTGTGGTAAAATTCTGGTTTTTTTATTTCATCAAAGCTATCGATAAAATGATACAATGCAGGATTTATCTAGTATTGAGGAACCAGCCTTTTATTGATGCTGACCCTTTGTACTGGAAAGTTTATGCGTTGAATGATCTACACTTTGGGGAGGGGTTATTTTACTGTTTTTCTGTCGTTGTGTTTTCTGTTGAAAATGTTTTGTTGTTGTCTTTGTTTTTTTCGTTTATTTCTATTTTTGTTGTATTTTTTCTTATAAAATATATTGAATAAGGAGACAGAAATATCAAGTAACGCCAATTGTATTTCTGTAATAAACTGAATTTCATAACACAATCTTTCAGCTATTTTATTCCATTTGATTCTTTCGGTACTCTTAACTGCAAGAAAAAAAAAACTGGTAAAAACTGGTTTTATAGCTTGCTAAACCTCTCACTTGTATGACAGTCGCATAAAAAAAAATTATATTGACAATGATGTTTAAAAAAAAAACAGATAGACTTAATAGTAAAAAATAGGGGCACAGTAGTCTACATTGTGTTATAATCTTAATCACTATAAAAACAAACAAAAATGTTAACAACAACCAAAAAAAGTCATAAAGTTGACACGGAATATTTATCAACAAGGTCCTGGCATCTTCCAATTAACTTTATTTGAAAAGGACAACACATTCTTTGACATAACCCTGTTTCATCAACTTTCTGCTCAGACACTGGTGAAGTTTTATAAAGTCTGAGACGCAGCTGCAAGCTCTTGAATACCGAAAAAGTTGCGAAATGTACATTACGTATGCAGGTAAAGTTGGAATATTACTGCTAAGATGGGGGAAATTGATAATTTCAAAATTTTATCACCTTGTTTGTCATATATGCTGGTATTGAGATAACCGCTTATGTCAAGACCGGGGTAAAAGTCTAAAAATGAGGAAGAGGAAGACATGTCTGTCGTTTCTGATTCTAGAGAGTATATTAATGGAACCCAATCAGAAAAGTTCGGATAGTCAAATGAAAAAAAACCATCCTCAATATATCTAAATGTGAAATTAAATGATCTGACTTCTTTGGTCTTCTTGTTTTTGATAGAATGGAAATGCCATTAATTTGTTGAAATCGTTTACTCCAAATTCAACAAACATGTTGTTAAAATAAAACTCCAGCACACTGATCACTTACTCCTCTGTAGCATATTTAACTTTTTGTTCACTATTGACATATCCGAAAGTAATGATTTAAAGCGTATGCTAACATTTTTGTATTGACAAGCATTGTGGAGTATTTCTTTTAGACGATTTTTCGATTTCACATTTGAAATATGGCAGTTGTTATCAAATAGTCCGTTTCTATGTATGTTGGTGTTTGTTCAAATGCAGTTCAGTGTTTCTAATAATATGTTGTTTTTCTCTAAAAGATGATGTGTTTCCTTCGGTTTTGGTTTGAGATCCGGATTTGTTTTCGCTCTATCGATTTATGACTATTTAACAGTGGTATACTACTGTTGTCTTTCTTTGAAAAAAAACAATTGTTTTGATAGAACTTGTTTATGAGAAATATCGAGATTACAATTTGTCCAGAAGTTCCATGAATATCAATTGTATGGTCATTTTAATAAATTTACTGTTTACAAAAGTATGAGTTATTCGAAATACCAAGGATTTTCTTATCCCAGGCATTGATTACCTAAGCCGTATTTGGCACAAATATTTTGAAAATTTGGGTTCTAAATGCTCTTCAACTTTATACTTGTTCGGCTTTAAAACTATTTTGATCTGAGCGTCACTTTTGTAGACGAAATGCGCGTCTGGCGTATCGAACTATATAAGCCTGGTACATTTGGTAACTAACTAATAATACCGCTACGCGAGTAAACAGTTTTGCAATATTTCTGAAGACAGAATTTATGTCAATCCAATGGAGAATTTGTCGAACATGTACCGTTGTGTGTACGGAATTTTGAGAAGCTTGGGTTTCCAACACAAACAATGTAAGTCCTCCAATTGGCTGTTCAATGTAATGTTAATTAGAGCTATGAAGGATTCGTGATTCACCAAAAATCTCATCCTTGTCAAATGTTTATGAATGTGGGATTACCTGAGGGTTCATTTATTCCTAATTCTTTTAAAAGATGATCATGTTGAATAATGTTTAGATCCCCAGTTATAACATGGACAGAGGGGCTGTAAATATAAGGAGATCCGAAACAGTCGCGTGTCAGATGGTGTTTTATGAATTGTTCTAAATCACGGTCGTGCAATGTGTGTTTGTAGTTAAATACTTTAGGTGCAATTGTTTTGATGTAACTGAAGGATGCAAGAGAAACACACTGATTTTGAAAATGAAGTGGAATTTTATATGTTACCTCCTTGTGATGCAGAACGTTGCTGCTGTTGAATGAATCAATTCCTTTATAGGTTACAGTAACTGAACATGCAGGAATTTCTTCTTTTCATCATGTAAAGGTTACAAACACCCATAATCAATTTATCATATTTTGAAATATATTTCGGCAACTCTGAGTGTCACATCTATGTCATTTAATGAGACTGTCATCAAAGTGATAGGGTTAGCGCTATAAAACCAGGTTTAATTCACCATTTTCTACATTTGAAAATGCCTGTACCAAGTCAGGAATATGACAGTTCTTGTCCATTCGTTTTTTATGTGTTTTGTCGTTCGATTTTGCCATGTGATTATGGACTTTTCGATTGGATTTTCCTCTGAGTTCAGTATTTTTGTTATTTTACTTTTTACAAAGAAATGATAACGAGTACGTTATATGCTTTTCTACAACTTTGAACTGGTGACTGCGTGTGTTACTACTGTCCAAGGCTGTGCTGTGTCAAAAAATGCTTACACAACCGTTTCTTTGCAATACGGGTCAACTTTCGATAGACTGGTTTCATTTTATTTTCGCTTTTGATGTCCATTCAGAATATTTACAAGTGTCTTGTCTTTGACTTAATTTAAGTTTTCAATGCAAAGATAGTAAACAATTTTATAGTACCAATTATATTTTATTTGACAATGAATTTAATTCAAAAAAGATACATTGTTGAAACGTTAAAGACGCGTTAACGGCTGAAGCATAAAATCAAGTAAAAAGTAAAATCACAAAAATACTGAACTCCGGAGAAAATTCAAAACGGAAAGTATCTAATCAAATGGCATAAGGTAGCACTCCACAGTTAGAAAATAAAATTAAAAATGAGCCACAAAATGTTTTATCATCTCCTATTCCTGGATTTCTAATACATTAACCTAACTGTTTGTGTTGTACATGTGCATATGTATGTAATCAGTATATTCCATAGATTTGATTTTCAAAAGTTAAAAGAGTGAAAATTAATTCCTTTTATGTGTTTCCATGGCAACATTCTGCATTTATTTACCATAAAATATTGCAAAAAGGGGGGTGGACATGTCACATATCCCCCAAAAATTTGGATCAAACTAGAATTTCAATGCCTTTGAGTGGTACCTTTTTAGAAACTGTTTTCATAAATCTTCCTAATGATCAAATAAAAACTGTGTGTCTTTCGCCTCATTTTTTCGTAAAATCTAATCACAAAGTTCGTGCGATAAAAAGTTGGAAAAAAACATTACAATAATTGCCGGACCAATGTATGGTAGGGACATGCAAATACGGACTGTCATACAGAAAACAGCCTATATTACATACATTACATAGTCTTGATGTTCATATAAACCCAATACAAAGGCTATTTTAATACTCCAAAAATGAATTTTATTGCACCCTAGCTCTCATATTTGAAAAATCCACAGGGGCCAAAATGCGAAACTACACACCTAACTGTGGAGTGCTACCTAAACAAATGATAAAACAAATCAAACGGATAGAGAACAACTGTCATATTCCGGACTTGGTACAGGCATTTTTCAAATGTAGAAAATGGTGGATTGAACCTGGTTTTATAGCCCTAAACACCATATATAAAAAAAGAAAAATATCGGTAAAGCAAATGACGTCCAAATTTTATGAATTTAAAATGCAGTGTCTGTATCCCCTTTGGAAAATCTTAAATCTCGTCATTTTCATGTCTGTTGGGAGTATTTAAATACTGTATTTGACTCATTCCAGATTTTATGTACATCAAGCCGGATATAAAGAACGCGTCCATGTACAGTACAAAATGGGAATTAAATGTTTCATTTTATTTTTATCTCTTTTGTCATAAATAGCTCGTCGAGTGCTTCGGTACTTATATAATTTTTAGATTTCAGTGTTCTAACTTGAAAAGTATCAACAAAAATACCAAACTGCGAGGTAAATTCAAAATAGAAGAATTCCATAAAATCTGACACCAACAAAAATGTTGGTTCATAGAAAGCCTGAAAAAGACGCCAACAAAAGTTGATTATTTGGAAAGAATACACTAAATAGATACAGTATATTGAATGTCATACTAGTGTATTCTTTCCAAATAAAGTACAAATCAAATAAGATACTAGTACTTGCAGGCATAATGAAATTCAAAAATCAATAAATAAATTCAAAAACCTTTTGCCTCCGAAATTCACAATTGGACCCACCTGCAACAAGAAACGCATAAAGCCAAAACCTGATAGGTGGATGCACCAATACCGAGTCACGTCAAGCCTCAAACGAACAAATAAAAAAGGGAAAGCACAAAGACAAATGAAGGGAAAACTGTCACTAAAAAATACACAACCATTGGACCTAAAATCTACAACTTAAGACCACCTTGTAGAATTTGTAAAGTTGTCACTGTCTATATAGTTTTGATACTTCCCAATGAACTTTTTGAGAGATAAAGGACGAGAAGTTATTTGGCATATCTTGCCAATTAATACTTTGCTCAGACACAGATAACGTTTATACAGGCCGGGTACAGTTGAGTTGAGAAATGTATGTTCCATATGCGGTTGAAATTGGTATATTGCTGGTAAGGTAAGGAAAATTTATACATTTAACAATTGAAATCGTCTAGTTTGTTTTAGATTATGGTACGGACATGACTGATCTGGTCAAATTCGATGTATATATATATAGAGAGAGAGAGAGACCAGGTGGTCGTGTGGTCTAGCGGGACGGCTGCAGTGCAGGCGATTTGGTGTCACGATATCACAGTAGCATGGGTTCGAATCCCGGCGAGGGAAGAACCAAAAATTTGCGAAAGCAAATTTACAGACCTAACATTGTTGGGTTGATGTTTAGACGAGTTGTATATACAGAATGTACACAGCCATGTATCACCATCACTGCTGGTGATCCGATGGATAAATCTGTTGTCAATGGTTCAGACGTATATATATATATATGAGGCGGAGGAAGCTGTTTCGGATTTCTTTAATCTGTAATATAGGATGATATAAAAATGGAACCAACATATAAAAGTTTTGATATCTAATGGAAAGGACATCTGTTTGTGGAATTAAATAAACTAGATTCTTTCATCTTCTTGTATTAACTTGTGTCTAAAAGAAACTCCGACTCATATAAAACAAGAATGTGTCCAAAGTACACGTATGCCCCATCCGCACTATCATTTTCTATGTTCGGTGGCCCGTGGAAACGGGATAAAATCTCTAATTTGGCACTAAAATTAGAAAGATCATATCATAGGGAACATGTTTATAAAGGTTTCAAGTTGATTAGACTTCAACTTCGTCAAAAATTACCTCTACCAAAAACTTTATCCTGAAACGGGACAGATGGACGGACGAATGGACAAACGGACGAACGGACGGACAGACCAGAAAACAAAAACATAATGCCCATACATGAGGCATCAAAAGAAGTTTGAAGGATCGATTGGGAGAGGTGTAGTGTTAGTTCAAATATGAATCCCGACAACCTGCTGAAAAAGCCTACCTTCCCATCAAACAAATATGCTGTCAATGAGAAACTCTAGTATATTTATCACTCCTTAAGTGTAGAATGTTTTCTTTGCGAGTTTATTTTGAAATAAAATCGCAGAATTATATCCATAAAACAAGAGATATGTGTATGGAGAAAAGCACTAATTAGACAAAAAAGAAGTATCTTATTTTTAAGCTTTAGGCCTGACGATTCAATGTACGATTTTTCTAGTATTGGGTACCAGTTTTATATAGATTCTGTGCCCCTATACTAGAAATGTCATGCTTTGCATAATCAACAAGCTTTGATATGTTTCCTTTCGTGTGTTAATGCATGGTTACTAGAACAGTTGAAACCAATCATTGTTCTGCTATACTTTGTAATACACGGGTTATGTTCTTCTCATATATTTTATGATGGTATAATACTAAATCCCTAACGGGAGGGATTGTGCTTGATATTCATATGATGAAGACATAATCTTTCAATCAATTTAATTGAGGTCTGGATCTAGCATGTCAGTAACTACTAGTAGTCTGTTATTATTAATGTATTATTGTCATTTTGTTTATTTTCTTTTGTTACCTCTTCTGACATCGGACTCGAACTTCTCTTGAAATGAATTTTACTGTGCGTATTGTTATTCGTTTACTTTTCTACGTTGGCTAGAGGTATAGGGGAGGGTTGAGATCTCAAAAACATATTTAACCCGCTGAATTTTTGCTCCTGTCCTAAGTCAAGAGCCTCTGGCTTTTGTTAGTCTTGTATGATTTTTAATTTTAGTTTCTTGTGTATAATTCGGAGTTAAGTATGACGTCCATTATCATTGAACTAGTATACATATTTGTTTAGGAGCCAGCTGAAGGACGCCTCTGGGTGCGGGAGTTTCTTGCTGCATTGAAGACCTATTGGTGACCTTCTGCTGTTGTCTGTTCTATGGTCGGGTTGTTGTCTCTTTGACACATTCCCCATTTCCATTCTCAATTTTACTTATTTGATTTTAATGAATTAAATTCGAGTGTTCTAGTACGACTAATCTTTCAGCGCTTTAAACTTGTTCATGTACTACTAACAAAGAACTTATCATTGACTGTTGTAAAAGAAAACATAAGAAAATAGTGGAACTAACTATTTGGGCTGTTTTAGATAAATAACGTGCTTTCGATGATCCTTTTCATTCTGCAAACAGTTTTGACAATCTTTACACTACACTTCCACACAATCGTATCAAACAAAACTATTCCTATTTAATTAAATGATCGTTTTAGAAATCTGATTGCAAACAGAATTATTTGCTGCGACTCATTTTAAGCATTCTTTTCTAATGGGAAAGGTAAATATGCTACATATACTTACTGTAGATATGATGAGATGACTGATGAGGTTAATTTTTACCTTGCCAACATTAATACAATAATTTTATTTGCAAAAATACACCCATATGGGTCAAGCAAACACAAATACAACATTTAATACAGACAGTGAAGAATTACAAATATAAACATAAAAAAAACCCATAGTAATAAATGGTAATTAATGTAGCCTTTGATGAACATGGACCTCATTTTCGCAATTCTAAATAAATGATTGCTTTATTTATAGTCACCAATTTCTGTCAAAAGCTCAGATTTAGGATTTAAAAGTTGTTTTAGCTTTAAAAGTGGTTGATAATTTGTAAAATCAGGATTTAAATTATTAATCTTTAAAAATAAGCAATCTCTTAAAGTTGAGTTTAGTTTGCAGTATAGTAAAAAATGGTATTCATCATCAATTTTATTACAAAGTTTACATAACCTTTGATCTCTGGGTACATTTTTATATCTTCCCATTTCAACTTCTAGGTTATGGTCACTAACCCTTAATTTAGAAATTAATTGTCTGGTTTTAAAATTTGATTCTTTTAATAAATAATTTTCAATTTTTATCTCAGTTTTTATTTGACCATATAGAAATAATTTCGAACTGTCTGTTATAGAAGAAAGTTTATTCAAGACTTTTTTTGTATAAAATTCATGTGATACCTGTTTAAACTTCATCTTTAAGGAATATTTAATTTTATTGTATGGTTTATCACAAGTTTCAAAATCTTTAGCATTTAATCCAGTCTCTTTAAAAATATTTAGAGCAAATGTATACCAACTATGAAAACCATCATTATGCAGGGACTTGTTTAATTCATAGGCTTCTTGAACGCTTAGGTAATTAAGTGTATCGATTGTGGGTAGGTATTTATATAGGTACCAATTGTTCCCACTTTATAGTAGCGTTTCTTGTACTGTAATGAATTAGTTTCTGACAAATTTCGTAAAGATCCGTTCTAAATTATATCTCATCAATAAATTAAACAACACTAATCGTTATCTTAATTTTTTTTTAATGGACGTTAAATAAGAAAGAATTTCTAAAGAAAACTGTCCAAATTTACCGTAAGGCTCTAACTCTAAATTGATGAAATGTAAACCGTTATAACTTTGTCCTTTCCTAAGTTTAGATATTTCAGCTTTACACGGGAAACTCCGAGCAAACAAAAATACAACAAAAGGGACGATTTGCCTTTCCTTATTGTAAATTTTCCTTTTTATGACGATGCTCTAGTGTCACCATCTTATAGTGTGTATATATCTCAAATAATTAATTTCAGGGATTTCGTTACAAGAAAAATAATTAAATTTTGAAATTCCTACACGGATACAAAGATTCGGTTTTGAAGTTTGGCTGTACCTGTAGAAAACTTATTTCAAACAGGAAAGCACACCCTATTTTACGGAGTGTTGATAACCGAGCCCAGAAATAAAGATACGAACCCGGTTCACTTATCGATCCTTTAAATATACTTATTTAAATAGGTTTGGAAATTCAATGCTGTATCTTTAATTCTTGTTTCTATTGGTATAGATATTGATTTTGTTATCAGTAAAATAAAACCTTACTTATATTATTGTTAGATATATATACATATGCACGTTCACTGTTCTACACCCGGTTAATACATGTATTTTAGCATTGCACAATGTGATGTTTTGTCTGACTGTTAATGACGTTTTAACTTGAATCCGATTACTGATTGATACTTTAGTCTTAGATACAGGATTTTCTATTAGTTGCTATTGGTTTTGAACTAGCTGTCAATAACTGCGAGTACTCTCAGATCTGTACTTAATGCCCTTTTCCCCAAATTAGTGGCTAGTAGGGTGCCTGCAAACTTGTTAAACTCCGCCACACGCCAATCCTAAGTTAAGAGCCGGAAATTCAATGGTTTTCGTTTGTTGTTGTTACATGTAGCGACATATTTGTTTTCTTTTCGTTCATTATTTGTTCATAAATCAAGCCGTTAGTATTCTTGTTTGAATTGTTTAACATTTGTCATTAATTTGGTGTCTTTTATAGCGGACTATGTGATAGGGGTTTTCCTCGTTGTTCAATGAAGGCCGTACAGTGACTGATAGCTGTTAACACTTCTATGTCATTTGGTCTCTGGTGGAGAGTTGTTTGATTTCCAATCAACCGATGTCTTCTTATTTGTTTCGTTCTAGTTACTTCTCCTTTTTTTAAGAGCGCCTGTTCATCATCTTCTTTGTTGTTGGAATAGCGTTGCTCAACTTTTCGTATCCTAATATGTGTTTTGTTATATTGTGTTTGTCTTATTTTTTTTGTAAAGGTGTTTTTATAAAAATGAAAAAAAAAGATGTGGTTTGATGCAAATGAGACAACTCTCCACAAGAGACCAAAAATACACACAAATTAATAACAATAGGTCACAGTACGGCCTTCAACAATGAGTAAAGCCCATACCGCATAGTCACTATTCCTGCTTTCGTCTAAAGTTTTAGATCATCCTTTTTTATATTTGACGACTTGTCTTTTATTAAGTTTGTGTCATACATTATGTCTTTTCAATTGGAAATATACCAACTGTAGGGACAATGAAATACATATGGAAACCGACTGACAACACCATGGCCTAAATAAAGAAAAACAAAAAAACAAGTCCATAAAAACAACACTGAAAATTAGAGATTGATCAACATTAACCCTGCAAAATCCACAAATGAAATCAGGTATTTCGGAACGATAAGCAGTGTTTCACCAGTGACACCGACGTCCCTGGTAAATTCAAGTCCCCTGATGAGTCGCTTTCGTTCATTAGGGCGATGGTAGTTAACTTTCATATAAAACGATTAAGAATGGACAATTCAAGGTGGCCAACAATAAAGTAAGAAATTCCATGAAAATAGCCAAGTGTGTCGCCATAATAAGTATCTCATGCTTTGCTAATGTGCTTTGTATATATTCATTTTTGTGTTAATCTATGATACATATGACGTGGCTCTGTACTTATACATCCCGTCATTGTGTCATTGTACTATGGTACATTTTTGTATTCTTGTCTTTCGTTTTTGTCTTTCGCTAATGTGTTTTGTCTATATGCCTTTTTGTACTTCTTTGTTACATATTTGTTTGTTTTTCATAGTGATTAAGATCATAACACAAGGTTGACTGCTGTACTCCCTATGTTTGTCATGTTTGCCTGTTGTGTCTGTTTGCTTTGTTCACACGTCGATGCCAAGATAATAGAATTTGATGCAATTGTCATATAAGTGAGAGGTTTGGCTAGCTATAAAACCAGGGTTAATCCACCATTATATACATAGAAAATGCCTGTACAAAGTCAGTATTATGATAGTTGTTATCCATTCGTTTGGTGTGTTTGAGCTTTTAATTTTGCCATTTTAATTAGAGACTTTCCGTTTTGAATTTTTCTCAAAGTTCAACATTTTTGTGATTTTATTTTTTGCATGCATCAGCCATCTTTGAATCCATGAAAGTTGAAATGACACAATCGGGTTTTCAAACTGAAGATCATACGACAAACCTGGTCGTAAGTGAGTTTGTCATTTATCAATATCGAGGAAAGAAATGTATATGGGAGATAACTCTAATCGTCCCCACTATAATAAAGAAAAATACATTTAATATTGGAGATCATTCCTGTTATATCTGTTTTCAGTCCCATTCTTTTACAGGAACATACCTTTCAATTTTCAGTGCCAATTTTCACTCAAGATTTCAATCAGGATCAAGCAAAAGGACTGAAATACGGAAGTCAAGTTTTTGGATTAAAGACCTAATAAAGCTATTTTGAATATATGAACTTCAACACGTAATTCATTTTTTTTAATTGATTGTTTTCTGTTAATAACTGAATAAAGCTATTTTGAATATATGAACTTCAACACGTAATTCATTTTTTTTAATTGATTGTTTTCTGTTAATAAAAAAAATATTTGCAATGTGACACCACAGGACAGCATGCATTCAGAATAGTAGTTTAAAGGATTCTTACGCTGTAACACACAAAATATTGGAACATAAAATGAATGAGCATAATATCACATAAAAGAACAAAACGAATTAAGTTGAAAGGCTAAAGATGTGTTTATACTTCCAGTGCGGTAGCGATTCTACTAGCGACGAAATCGATGCGACGCGATACATTTCATTCATGCGAAATCGCTTTATTTTGACATATTTTAAATAGCTTGCGAAGGCCTGCTATTGCTCTAGGGACGAGGTTTTTCGCCGTCGATGTCGCGCCACTCATCACATCTGTGTCGCACACGGAGTAAAAACTCATCTTAACATTTAAGGCTACAATTTACAAAAAATTAACAACACCAATGAAAATTTGTAAATAAGCACATATCTACACAAACATTTTCTGAATTGTTCAAAAAAGTTAATTGAAATATATACCTCACTATTAAACAGCAAGGGTGGAACCCAGATTTAAGAATGGAAATACACGGCTTTATAAATTTTGGACGTTTCACTTGCAGACAAACGATATATTTCCTCTTTTAGAGGAAAGGTGTGCGCGCCCGCTGTCCTCCTTTCATATCCTCCCCTGGACTGGAATATGTTTCATCATTGGTTTGGGTTCATTTTTATAAATATTTTTATTACATAAGAAATTATTAGGAAGAGTTTGTGACGGGGTTTAATGTAAACAATATTTTATTGTAAAATATATTAACATAAACCATTACAATATGACTGTTTTGTTATGATTGGAAAACAAGTGAATTTACTTTTACCAATTTCTTTCCTGTATGATATGATTTAAATGGATGGTGTCATAAAAAAAGATTTTTACTAAACTTAGTAACACTTGTTGACCAAATTCACTACTGTACGATACATTGCTATCATATCGCTCGGGTACTATAAATACGTGATACTTGTATACGGCAATGTGTTTAAGGGGCGGATCCATCCATATTCAAAAGAGGAGTTCCCAACCCAGGATTTAAAAAGGGGGGTCCAACCATATGTCCCCATTTAAATACATTGATCGTCCCAAAAAGGAGGGGTCCTAGTCTACTACCATTATGAAAATATGTAGAAACAACCTGTTTTTTCTTCAAAAACTTCTTAAAAGATTTATTAATAAGGATGAATTTCTAATGTAAATTGGAACCTCGTCCCAAAGACGGACAGTAGAAGGAAGATAACTGTTATGATAAAAATTCGTTCGTGCAGGTATATGAGGCAAGTTTCGTGCGTTCAAGTCCCATATGGATGAAATTGACCAAAGTGGGTAGGGACTAAATTAGATGTATAGGCTTGGGTTATTGTTAGTTATATGATGAAAAAAATACGCTTGTGTTTTTGTCCATTTCCTTCATAGTTTCAAACCTGGTCTCTTTTGGAAGAAGTTGTAGACATGTTAACTTAATAGCCCCAGAAAATATAGGTGCTGCCTCATAATCAATGTATTCCATTTGATCTGTCAAATATTCTAGATAATATCGGACGGCAGACTCTAAAAAAGACCGAAATATGAGAATTACATGACTTCAAGCGTTTTCTGTCCGCTCTAAACTTATGCATTCTTTACATATTCAGACAGACATTTTTTTTGTTAAAGTGCCATCAATTTGTATTTTCCAGCTGCTACCGCATGAAAAACTTAATCCAAATTGTGTATGTGCATGACTCGACAGTTTTTATATTACTATACATAATTAATGACAGATGATGATCCGGGTCTTTTTCTAGATATAATCATTGACTCCGTTTTTTCGTGTTCAATTTCACTAACCATTTATCTGTCCAATTTCAAATTAAATGCAGATCTAAGTGTTTAAAGTGATGGAAGTATTTTCAAAGATTAGTACTAGTACATGCGTGTCATCATGAAACAATGTAAGTCATTGGTGGTTAATTATGCACTACAAAATTCTAAAGGGCATGCATGCGTGCAATACCTCATACGAAATCATCGGGTTGGTATATCACACAGGTCGCAGAGCGTAGCGAGACGCAAATCATACAATAATAGTGCAATTTCGCATCTTTCTTATGCAAATTTCATGGGTTTTTTTTCACTCATGAGCTAATAAAAACGGTTTGTCGTATAGCTCACAAGCAGCTCGTTTTTAAAAACACATAAAGTCTGTGATAATTAATATAAAAATTATACAATCAAACACTGCACTAGATTAAATATAATTAAAGAAAAGGAACATATGAAAAGAAGATTGCTTCTGAGTGATTCGACAGGATGTCAAACATGACGGCAATCGTGGCATCTTCTGTGTGATTCGACAGGATGTCAAACATTACGGCAATCGTGGCATATCTTCTGGGTGATTCGACAGGATGTCAAACATGACGGCAATCGTGGCATCTTCTGTGTGATTTGACAGGATGTCAAACATGACGGCAATCGTGGCATCTTCTGAGTGATTCGACAGGATGTCAAACATGACGGCAATCGTGGCATCTTCTGTGTGATTCGACAGGATGTCAAACATGACGGCAATCGTGGCATCTTCCGAGTGATTCGACAGGATGTCAAACATGACGGTAATCGTGGCATCTTCTGTGTGATTCGACAGAATGTCAAACATGACGGCAATCGTGGCATATCTTCTGAGTGATTGGACGGGATATCAAACATGACGGCAATCGTGGCATCTTCTGTGTGATTCGACAGGATGTCAAACATGACGGTAATCGTGGCATCTTCTGAGTGATTCGACAGGATATCAAACATGACGGCAATCGTGGCATCTTCTGTGTGATTCGACAGGATGTCAAACATGACGGCAATCGTGGCATCTTCTGTGTGATTCGACAGGATGTCAAACATGACGGCAATCGTGGCATCTTCTGAGTGATTCGACAGGATGTCAAACATGACGGCAATCGTGGCATCTTCTGTGTGATTCGACAGGATGTCAAACATGACGGCAATCATGGCATCTTCTGTGTGATTCGACAGGATGTCAAACATGACGGTAATCGTGGCATCTTCTGAGTGATTCGACAGGATGTCAAACATGGCGGCAATCATGGCATCTTCTGTGTGATTCGACAGGATGTCAAACATGACTGTAATCGTGGAATCTTCAGTGTGATTTGAAAGGATGTCAAACATGACAGTAATCGTGTCATACATATATATAGAGAGAATATAATAGAAAGAGACAGGTATAACACTTTATATATATATATACAAAGCCTTTGACGATGAACAACACTTAAAAACTAGTTGTCAAGAATAAATGATCATCGGAGAGGAAGATATTTCTCAGGGAGATCAACAGTTTTTGTCATATTTTTTTTTAGATCTCTCAAATGAGTCAAAATTAGTTTGGTTATTTTTTTGTCATATTTTTTTTTTTAGATCTCTCAAATGAGTCAAAATTAGTTTGGTTATTTACTAGAATGCGGAAAATGTGCCTGTCCTAAAAACGTTTCTATGATCAGGTTTTATAAAGATTACTTTTGAAACGAAAGGGGTAGGAGAGAAATAGCGAGAACGACGTGACGCACCGGTTCGCCGCGCTCTCGATCTACGAGTAGCTGCAGGTTAATGTATGTTGTCATGCTTACTGTTTTGTAAATAAGCTTTATGAACTGTGAATGTATATATGTTGGATAAAACAATAAAGTATGTGAACGTTCATGTAGCCAGAAAAAGTAGATTTATAACAACTTTTCAGTATTGACCTTCTGTCCTCTAAACTGGGCCTAAATTGTTTGTTTCCTTATTATCAGGTCTTACAAAAAATGAAGGAGATAAATTGATTTACTAATCGCTTTTGTTCTTCTTGACCTAAAGCTTTTCACACTTAGTAACAAACAAGAATTTGAGCTATTAAAAATGACATATAGAGTTTTGAATATCAATAAAAAAAAAAAAAAAAAATATTTTCATTAATCAAATTTTAGAAAGATTTAAATTTCAAAGCTAAATTATGAGAAACAATTTCTTTCTGAAATTGTTATTTACTAAAAAAACAACTTTATTTACAAAATGTACAAATACACACTATGACAATTCTCGCTTGCTACCTTTGCTTTGGACCCCAAAGCTAAATTATGAAAAAACAATTTCTTGCTGAAATTGTTATTTACTAAAAAAACAACTTTATTTACAAAATGTACAAACACACAATATGACAGAATTATGTTGTTAAATGTCTAGATGTTAGACGAACATAAATTAATACACGTTATGACGATGATTACTAGTATTGTAATGGTTACCGTTTTATGGTCCTGGTCCTCTCTGGAATTAAATGTACATGATTTTTTATTGAAAATTAAGAAATGTATATGTAGTCCTATCATGTCTTTATCTATATGAACTTCAGTATAGGAAAAAAGGGGGTTTTCAGTTACATTGTATAGTTTTGTGTGTTTTACATGTATTGCTGCCCCTCAAGGGCCATTGATTGGAATAAAAGTAAATATTCTTTATTCTTATGGCTTTTTCAATATCACATATGTATCAACCAAACTATTATAATCCAAAGATCCCTACACGAGGGAGTATATAGGTTGAACGGGGGGGGGGCTCTTCCTATATGAAGGCAATGAAGACCAACTAGGTAATATGTCAATGGTTCAATAATTTTCATCTTTCGATTAAATTTTTGTATAATTGCTGTTTTAATCGTTTAAGACTCAGTCAAAATGTAACAACTTTTAATGATGTTATAACTGAGACCGAATATATAAATGGATTATGATTTTGCCATGAATTACGTTTACGGTTTAGGGTTTCACAAGACTACAATATATGGATGGGGTGTTTTTTGAAATCCCAGCTGCACATCTGTACTCAAAAACACATGTTGAGACAGCCCCCCCCCCCCCACAGACACACACCCCACCCCACCCCAGTGATTGGTTAGGGTTAATACGGTGTGAGAAATTACTGCATCCTTTTTTACAGAAAAGGGACTGGTTACCCCACTTATTTAATTTTTTGCATTTCTTCACTTGTATTAAATCTAAGCATATGTGTATAGTTTGAGGTCTTTGGAGGTGGATTATATTTTTTTCAAGCAAATTTAAATACATCACTTTTATCTTTTTTTTTTATCATATTGAAAGCATTTTTTAGATTTCAAATACAATATTTTTAATATGAAGGCAACACACATAGTTCAAAAAGTTTTTGTAACAATTTCTTGCTGACAAAATTATCAGAAATCACTAAATAATGCTAATATTTAGGTTTTTGCCATTACATGAAAAAACACGGAATTTTATCAAATAATACCAAATTTAAATGGTTTCCATGGTAACTAGAAGAAGAAAATTGAAAAATAAATTGTTGTTTTCTCTTATTAGTTAAACAGGAACAAAGTGATTGCATGTTTAATATAATGTATGTCCGTGCGTGGCCATGTATTTTTGGTCCTTACAGAGAATTGGTGTTAAAAATGCCATATCAAATGCACTTTACTGATACATGAACCTCAAGAACAACAAACCCTCTGTGAAAAAAACCCTGATGTATGTGTATTTTTTTACGAGACATGACGAAACATATTAGACTTAAGGGTTCCGAGTCAGCTTATAAAGCAATGCAACTGAGGGTGATATCGATATCATCACGGATGGCTAATATAATATAGTACAATAACAATTTTTTTTTTTTTTATATAATTTACATACAAAATGTATATGATTGTTGAACTTATTGCTGTCATGAGTTGATCCAGTCATTTTCAAAATGGGGTCCCAACCCAGGATAAAAGGGGGGTGTGTCCATCCATATCTCCCAATTCAAATGCAACCCGGAACCCTCCCTGGATCCACCATTGACTGCTACCGTTTGCTTTTTTGTAGTATCAACTGTTTTATATAAAGATCGATTGAAAGGATCAGGCTGAAATAAAGTTTTCATGACGTGTCTAAGATCTGCGGCTCATGTCTGACAAGACTTTAACATATCATAAAGTCGTATATAGAGATAAATAATGAGGCACCTCATGGGGGGGTCCTAGTAATCACATAATCACCATTTTTTTGCCAATATAATCACATAATCATTAAATATGTGCTTATTTTTAGTAATCAAATAATCATAAACTAAAAATACAGTCCTAGGTAATCAAATAATCATGAAATATTTGGCTTAATAATCAAATAATCATTAAAAAAACGGCCAAGTAATCACATAATCAAAAACCCCATGAGGGCCCTCAATAATACGTATAGATTATAACATGCCTTTTTCCATATTGGCCCTGGTATCATCCCGAGACTCCCATATCGGCATCGAGGCTTTAGCCGAGGGCCGATATGGGTCGAGGGATGATACCCGGGCCAATATGGAAAAGACATGTTATAATCTTTTTATCACATATTTAAGTTCTGCAGAAAAGAGAAAAAAGTTCAATTATAACAATTCAATGATACATAAAAGGTAAAATCTTAAACAATTTATTAAAAACGTGTCGTTCAGGATGCAATGACGTCACGTCATTAGGTACAGGGCACAATATGGATATCTCTTTTTTGCCCCGGGCAATTTTGAGGTTATTGCATATGCAAAACCTAAGGTCTTCTTCTTTAGTTACAGAAAACCATCAACATTTTGAAGATTACTTTCTGGCGCATGCCTGATTGAGGTTGCTTTTTTTAAATTTATTTCAATTTTTCTTTATTTTTAAGCTTTACAATTTTTATTGAACTTTTAATTTTTACATTTTTTATTCTATTTTTTTTTAAAGGTATTCATAACAAATATGTGATAAATAAATTATATATCTCTGGTATATGTCATTTAATTGTGGGAACAGTATATATAAGCAGAGTCTATACAGTGCAGGTTTGGTGTCACGATATATATCTCAGTAGCATGGGTTCGAATCCTGGCGAGGGAAGAACAAAAAACTTGCGAAAGCAAAATTACAGATCTAACATTTTTGAGTTGATGTTTAGACGAGTTGTATATAATATATGTATATATCAATAATATATGTTCCTGTTCTTGCTATACAACGGGCCGTATATACAAATCCTTACAGGATCTTATAGGGGCCTCGATCGTGTTATACATTTGTTATAAAATTTATAATAAAACTGCTAAATTTGTAATATATCAGTCTATATTTAATATGATAGTTGTTAGCATAAAAGTAGTAGGAGGAAAAAGGCCGAAACCGAACGTGTTTGAAAATCGCGGGGAAAACTTTAATCAGTTACAGCGTCCTTGTCTCCAAGGAGATCAGAATGGTAAAATAAATGCGCTACTTCCTGTCCTCTAAAATATATTTAGTGAAAAACAATGAAATCAATAGTCTATAATTGATTTTTAAAACGACACAGTCATTCGATTTAACATTTAAAAACGTAAAGTATGCAATTATATAAAGGTATAAACAAATGTTAATAGGATTATATCGTTGCCAAGTGCGAGCGATTAATACTCTACCGGAACTTCACTTTACTTCTGTTAAGTTTTCAAGTGTGAAGGATATACATTCTATCTGAATTGGAGACAGGAGAAAAAAGAAAATGTCAGAAGTACAGGATGGTGGGACCAAGGAGTCTACCAAGCCTCCAAGTCCGAAACCCGATCAAGACCCACAAGACGTGGGTCCGCCGTTGGTATCTGTTTCAAAAAGTGAGTTATTATTGCAGTGTCAAGTTTCGAAAAAATACCATTTAGATTTATAACGGCATAAGATCAAATGATTTTATAAGGAAATAGAAAAGCAAGTTACCAAAATCTGAATTTTATACATTAATGCTTTTTTTCAAAATTAAATGTATGTATGGAAACATATCAACTTGGTAAATCCAGGACTTTTTGGTGCTATTATAAATAATAGTCGACAGAAGCGAGATGCATTCAATAATGTATTTACATAATTAAATTTGTGTAGTTACACAAATTTAATAATGTAAATTTTATAATACTTTTTAACCTCTTGGAGATGTACACAAACCCCCCCCCCCCCCTTTTCCCCCATAAAAAAAACACCTCAGGGCATTGTCAGGCTCTACATTCTCAAGTGCTGTATACATTTAGTACATATAGTAAAGTTCTGCAGCAGCACCATGTCCATGGTCCGCAAAAAGTCCAAAATTAAAAGGACAGAAGAGCTACGGTTTCGCAACTGGCTTAGCTACATGTAGTATGTCAATCGTTTGAAGTAAAATTCAATTCCGAAGCTAGCCATAGAATAATTAAGGTGTCCTGAAAGGCAATTTAAGGTGTAGAAAGACATCGAAGACAAACAATTAAATAGCTTTTCAAGACATCATCATAGGGCTAGGCCCCTTCACAGTTAGTTCTGTTTTATTAATATAAATATTCAATGGGCAGTCTGGACCAAAAACTTTTTCAACTACTAGTCCGAAGACCAATATTCTGACATTTTTCTGATTGGGCCAAACAAAGTTTTGCAAAAACTTACTAGTCCGAATGAAATTTTACTAGTCTGGGGCATCGGACTAGTGGCTAACCGTGCAGACTGAATGGGGCATATATGTTCATAATGGAGGTAGAAATTGTCTTCAAAATAACGAAAATCATTTATAAAACAGAGCAGTTGCTGGGAAACATGCCTTTATAGCCCACTATGCCACAATGGGCTTTGCTCATTGTTGAAGGCCGTACAGTGACCTATAGTTGTTAATGTCTGTGTCATTTTGTTCTTTTGTGGATAGTTGTCTCATTGGCAATCATACCACATCTTCTTTTTTATATTGGATTTCCCTTACTACATTTGTACAAATGTATCAGACATACTTTTTCCACCCTTTTAAAAAAAAAATCTGCCCCCTATTCATTGTAACCATACTTACTGTGAAGTGACCTACAGTAGGTCACAGCTACATGTATTAATTTGACTATTTCAAAGCATGTCTAGATACAAAATGTAGTCCTAGCTGCAATGCTGAACTGAACCTCTTGACGTAAAAAAAGAAGATGTGGTATGGTTACCAATGAGACAACTCTCCACCAGAGACCAAATGACACAGAAAATACATGTAACAGCTATAGGTCATCTTACAGCCTTCAACAATGAGCAAGCCCTTATGAAATTTTGACATTTACAAAAGCAAACCATGCAAATTGTCCAAAAATAATAGGAAACTATAAGAGCTTAAGTGTTCTGCAGTTAAGAGAGTCATATACAAATGTATAATAAAAGATTTAAAAAAAAATGATATACATGTACCGGTATCTTAATAATTTTATAAGAGACATAACATGTAATGTAACATTGTAAATGCTTATACAAATGTATGGTGTGCTACATATATTTGAAAATATTTGGGTGAACACTGAGCATAGTATTTGATTTGTTTTCCTTGTATTTCATAGTTGAAAGCATAAATTGCAATTTAAATATTTTCATTTTTTTTCAGCCGATGAAAAGAAACCAGATGAAAAGAAGTCAGATGACAAGAAACAACCAGAAAAGAAGCCAACTAAGGCACAGCCAGCTCCAACTAAGGTATTTTATGTTTCTATTCAGTTTGTTTTTCTGTTCATTACTGTAGTAAATTTTTATGAGATCCTGTCATATGCTTTTGGAAGTGGCACTTTATGACAAGCTTTAAATGGAAAAATTGTATTGAACTTTTATCTTACACAAAGCGACAGCAGAAAAGAATATTGCATATATACAGCTCTTTCTGATAAAATCTCATTCTTAATGAAAATTCAAGTTTTCATAATTTGGGCAATCATGTTAACCTATTGGACATTTTGAATACAGTTTGATTGATCAAATTTGGATCAGTTATTAAAAAAATATAGGTTTCTGATCCATATTTCATACATGTATGACCAATTATTTCGTAAGATTTCAGACAGTTCTCTCTTATTTGATGCCTGCTTTAGGTTTTACTTGTTTTATTATCTGGTCTAAGAAAAGAAACTTTAAATATTATTGAGATCAAAATTTTATAACAGTATTTTCTCAATAAAATATGTGTATTACATCCTGTAAATGTAACAACAAAGTTTAACTGCTTTTGAATTTACAGACGTCCTTGGATAAATCATCATGGCAAAGCATTGTAAAAAGCAAGGTATTGCATGACATGAAGGCCAATATTTATTCAGATATCACATTTATGACATTAAACTACTTATGAACTACAAATATATAGATCTTGAATCTTTGCATGTATCTTTATATTCTTTAAGTGAATTTATCTACAGAATTTCTTTTAACTTCACTTGTATAATTTATATCCTTTAAAATAGTATAGATAATTTTAGAATGACAGGCTACAGGTACTTCAGAATTTCTTGACTTGAAGTTTACAGTTATGAATTAGCGAAAGGATATTTAGTTTAATATCAAATGTTTTCTTAATTCTGTTGCATGTTATTTTTTCCTCACTTTTCTACATAAATTGGATTTTTTTTTCTTTCTAATTCTATTTCTCACAGATGAATGCAATGTCTTTTTACCAAACCAATTTGAATAAACTAAATCTATACAAGTATCATGATGGTGCCATGCCAGGGATATATTTATATATTTTACTGCATGTTTTTACCTTGGAATCTTGAGGACTTGTACTGAGCATTTTGCATCCTTCACTCATTCTTTCAATACACCTTTTGAATTTTAAGTCAGTTGTGTAAATATTGAAATAAAGTGAGGTTAACCAAATATTTTTGCTTTAATAAGATACATTGCAAGTCTATTTTTTTGGAAATGACAATATTATATATTAATTAACAAACATTATAAGTAAAAGAATTTTGGGACAAACTACAAAATCCCACTATAGAGTTAAGGTGGTACCCAACACTTTAACTTAAATTATTTTGGCTCGTTTAATTTTCTTAAAATTTTGACATAGTATTTACTTTGACCCTTTAACAAAAATACAAAAGTTTAAAAAAATTTGAACCAACCGTTTTATCAGAAAAATTACACTGGTTATATAGCAGTTTGACAACCACTTTGTTTGATCATTGAGAAGCTTAATATTCCCTTAACAACACAATGTAATCAAAACATTTATATAGCTGATTTTACAGAGTTATCTCCCTGTAGTGCTAGGTACCACCTTAATCCAGTCATTCTGATCACTGAGACTTAAAATGTTTCATTCCATAAGCACAGAATTCTAAAAGTACATTTCTGAACTTAACAATAATTATGACATTTTGTGTTATTGGAAGTACATGTATAGTAAATTATGCAATTGACTCTTTTCACTATACTTTTTACTTTATTTTTACATACATGTACAATTTTTTAAATGAAAACTATCATTTGCTAAGACATAAACAGGGTTATTGGAGGGTTTATGCATTAAAGTTAAATGCCCGTTTACTCTTAAAATCTTGCATGCATTAAAATTCATGCATATGATGACCATCATCTTTTCAGTAAATTCCTTATCCTTCAAACAAATTATAGAGAAAGCACAATTTTTCTTTGCGTATATACATGTACATGTATACATGTCCTGTATTTCAATGCATTGTATGATTCCCAAGATAGAATGTTGAGGGTAAACATTGATTGTATGCCATGTCTTGAATTTGATAGTAGGGGCATTATGTTTTTTGGTCTCTCTGTTTTCTTTTCCATCCCTTATCAGCTTTTAAAACTGAAATTGCAATATTTATTATTTTTAAGTCACTTCCTTATGAACATGATGAAGAAGTATTAAGGGTAAACAATATCAATAGTATAGACTCTTTTATATTACAGTAAATACTTTCTTATTTTTATTTGTTGGTTTGCAAATCCTCTATATGTACCAATTTTCAGGGGCCTGCAAAGAAAAATGTCATTATTATGGGAGAAGACATGAAAAAGATACAGATGGAAGCCAAAGCCAAAAGAGAAGAGAGACGAATGCTGGTGAGTCTTCAATGAATGTTATTGTAGTTCATTTTGCTTGTTAGTACAAGTGATATTATTAATATCAGATCGTTGTTATTGCTTTTCATATAAACAGCCTAAGGAATATAAGGAAACAATGTACAAATTAAGTGCTGAAGTGTAATAAATTAACATGTTATACAAGAAAATAATTAATTTTTGTAATTGTGTAAATTGAAAACTTATAAGTTTTATTTGATTAAGTCTGACCAAATGGTTATATCTGACTGCGACTGACAATGATTTTTTTTAACTGCTCATTTCTTTTCGGCAATCTTAAGTCATTGGACATGGCAAAATGGATTCAAAATAAAAAATCTATATGATTCTTTTATTAGCAATATCATGCATGGTACAAAAATCTATATTGTGCATGGATATGGAAATGGAATACTATATACAGTGGCGGATCCAGGGGGTTCTGGCCTTCTGGGGGTTAGAACCCCCCTTTTTTAGACAATCAATGCATTTAAATGGGGACGTATGGTTTGAATTCTGCCTTTATCCAGGGTTGGGACCCCCCCCCCCCCCCTTTTGAAAATGGCTGGATCAGCCCCTGATATATTTGGCTCTTGTGTCTGTATTACCATTTATTTTTGATAGACCAAAACTTTCCTTCATTTAACACTTTTAATCAAAAGTAGTAAGTTCAGTACAGTGGGAAACCTTTTTCATATATGTACATATGTTTTACAAAGAGAGGAACTTTCACCTTTAAATCTGTTTCGTGATCTGATATGTTTATTATGGCCTTTTTTTATAGTGGTAAACTTATGTTAAGTGATTTAACCTTGTGTTCTGTTTTCTCTTTTGAAATGAATGCCTCAATGTATTGTAAATACAAAGTTAATTTACTTGAATCCATTTTATATAACTTTGACACAATACCAGAAAAATAGTTTAAAGGGTTGACTAACTTTTCAAAGTAAATAGATGTATATTTACCGGAATGTCCCTGAAATTTTAATAGAGTTTGGATTTAAGATAAGAAATAAAAACAGGCAATATTAATATTTAAAATAAATCTACCATCCCTCAGCTTTTGATCATTTAAAGGCTTTTTATTGATCAAATTTATGGTTTAGAAATTTCAGACTGAATTATCAGGTTTCTAAATAACTTTATCAAGGTTTTCAGACTAAATTGGTTAAGAATTGACTTCACCTAAGTGCAAAAGATAGTAAAGCAGACATACAGGTAAATTCTCACCTGTAATGTGTATTGGTCATAATTTCTAAAATTTACTTAATCATTACAGTACTGTACAAAACTTTGTCTTTAGAAAATAAATGTTGTTTATGAAGTTAGTTGTTCTTTTTGATTGTCCACAATGGATAGAAAATACCTGACACATCAGCAATGGACAGAGCCTACCTGTAAATTTCATATCCACAGGGAATAGAGCTTACATGACATATCCACAATCATAACATACATGACATATCCACAATGTACAGAACATACTTGAAATACCACAATGTACAGAACATACTTGAAATACCACAATGTACAGAACATACCTGACATACCACAATGTACAGAACATACTTGACATACTACAATGTACAGAACATACTTGACATACTACAATGTACAGAACATACTTGAAATACCACAATGTACAGAACATACTTGAAATACCACAATGTACAGAACATACCTGACATACCACAATGTACAGAACATACTTGACATACTACAATGTACAAAACGTACTTGACTACTATATTTTGGTAGATTGTTCAAGAGAATAAGCTATGTACATGCTACTGCCTTAGTCTCACTCAACCTCATTTGTTAACTTATAAAAGATTAATTTTAGTTTATGCCTTCAGATTTTTCCATCGACTCTGAATATATTCAACGCATGCTATAAAAACATGCATGTAAAATAATACAGTCTGTGTCTTCTTGTTACGATTTTTTTTTCAAACAGTACTTGTTCTTCATATTATTGAAATAGTATTGACAGTATGCAAAACAAACATTGTAATAAACACTTAAATGTTTTTGTTTTCAAAATCAATGATCCAAATTTTTTTTCAAAATCATATTTCCCATTCCCAATATAACTTGGTCAGGCAATAAAAAGATAGTGTAATGTTCCAAAAATTGTAACTATTTTCAGGGGGCTTTTTTTTGTATGTTTGAGATTAATTACGACACAGGCATTTTAAGGTCAAAAATATTAAATGACTGATTAAGGGATCTATGATTTACATTTCAAGTTTATTTAACCAACCTGTTAATATTGTATTCATGCTTAATTTAATACTAAAATAATCCTCATATATTTTAACCTTATAAAACGACATGTTATAATTAAAGGTATTTATTGGGAGATCTTATTGTTGTGTTAGCAGATATATACAACAGTTTTATAATATTATGGATAAAGCCAAGCTGATGGAACGATTAAACTTTACAAATCCTTTTGTACCGAATGTGATTTGGTCATTTAATCGGTATAATGTAGTCTTGGCTACAAAATAACAATTCCTTGGGTAGATTTAAATAAATGGATAAGTCCTCTCAATTCTACAAGTACATGTATTTAAAAGAATAAATAAAATTTTAAATAATGCGGGCTTGTCTTTATCCAACTTTACAACAAAACAATTTTGTTAAATATCAAAGATTATATTATTGATTTGGTATTATTTTATTATAATTTAAGTAGATTATTTTGTTGCCAAATGTCTTCCAATTATGTGTGTCTGGTATATAAGTTTATTTGGAACTTATCAATTTGAACTTTTTACTTATATATAATATATATATATTAAATTTTTGGACAGTGTCAGAAAATTTTAAAGCTTTTACAAAACATGACATGAATGCTATATATAACATGTATGCAATCATACTTAATAAATGACCTTGCGTTACATTCAAATTGGAACAATAAGATTAAAAAAAGACAAGTGTTAAATTTTAATTTTTAATTGGGGTTAGGAATATAACATTTATCTGTTTTATTTAGATCTTTTTAAAATTTAGAGACAGTTTCATGATTTTCAAAAATGTCCAAGATCCTTGAATGTACATCATTGACAAAAAATGTATCTTAAACTATTGAAGTTTACAAGGGGGAAATGATAGGGTCTCTAAAAGGACGGTGCTTTCACTCTTTACTCCCCACAGCAATCAAAACATATTTCATACATTCCAACATTTAGGTTTAATTCAAATGATGACATGAATCTTGTAGGTAATGACTTACTCATTGAAACAAATTTTCTCATTTTTATGTCAATTTGAAGACAAAGAAAATCTATTGTTAACCAATGGTCAGCTGAACTTTTGTTTTTATTTCCATAGTAACTGACTTTGTATACAATGAAATGTGTGGAAATGTCTCCTTTGTTTTTGGCATTGTTTTCATCTAATAAATATTCTATAACAAAGTTCACAGACATCTATCTACGCTGGAGATGTGTATTGTTAATATATCAATGGTTTTAAATGTCTAGTATAAACTTGTTGTATAGAGATAATACAGCCTGTTTGTCATGATATTAAAATATTAATGATCTATCATTTAATGTTTGACAAATAGAATAAAATGATATAGAAATTCAATGACACTAGCCTATTGATGGGTTATTTTCTTACTTCATTAATGGTCACTTATTTGAAATTTAATCTGTTACTTTTAAAGAGTACAGCCAAGAAAAAGTATTTAAAGTAATGCTATTGATTATAGTTCATGTTCCTAACTTTGCCCTGAAAATGTATTAAAAATATATACTACTGAGGCCAAATAAAAAAGTATGTGTGGTTCCAGTTACACCTGAAAAAAAGTTAGGGTAGGTACAAAAAATGTAGGTAGGGATTTTTTTTTTATTTTATGTTTTTTTTTACATTGAGTCTATGGGAGCAACATTCTGACTTTAACAGTGCTTAATGAAAAATGACAATAAAATCTTTAGGGTAGAAGGCTATTTTTAAGCCGAAAAAGTAGGGACAGTAGGGTTACTGGAACCACACATATATTTTTATTTGGCCTGATCATAAAAAAACAGAAATTAGCAATCATAGTCCTTTTCTTCTTTCTCGTCTGACTTTGATTTGGAAAAGACATTGTTGAAATAAAGCAAGATAATCACATATCCAATTTATATTAAAAACAGTACTAACTGTTATTCTATTACTATGGGAAAAAATTCAATTGCTTCCTGTCAGACTACAGGATACCATAAATTGTCATGCCCACCATAACACCTTTTATGGACAATTTTGTTTAAGCACTGTAGAAATATCATTGGTTTTTCACAGTTTTGGTCCCAGGATAATTCTTGATAGTCTATCTATGTTGATTAAAATCATAGAAATTAGCATACTAACACAGTCTTTGAAAAAGCTCTTAATAGTCTTTGAATTGAATAAGCAACTGTTTAAATGGCTTTTAGAAAAGAAATGTGAAAGTTTTGGTTTAGGTCTACACTTAAAATTGGCTAGTCTTTTGAATTGTCTGTAAGCTGTTGTGTCCATACACTGTAAGTTTGAATAATTTTCAATATCAAGAAGATGGTGTAAATATCTCAATAACTGTGTCAGTGGTAAAACAACATGTTGAATCTGTCCCCTGTTCAAGGAATAATTTATGAATGAACAAAAACTATTGTTCAAATGAAGAAATAGAAAAAATGCTGTCCTTTATACCATGGCAATCTGCATATCAATTTTATTTTGACATTCTTTTGTGTTTTCAGTGTGATGCAAGACATCAGCACATGTTTAGACAGGTAAGTGTACAGCTATATTTATACTCATTGTAGTCCGGTAAATCTAAAGCCATATTTAAACTCATTGTAGTCAAGTTACCATCAATAATACCAATGTTAAGATGTCTATTATTTATACTCATTGCAGTCAATTAAATCTACTGCTATATTTATACTCATTGTAGTGTAAAAGTAACCATCAATCATATCAATGTTAAGATGACAATTATTTGAACTGTTAAAGTATTAAGTTCTGAGATATATTTTATTGATTTTTCTCTATTTCTATAAGATTGAACTGAGTGTTGTACTTAAACATATTACCCCCTGAACATGCTAAATAATAGATTACATATCATAACTGTCATGTGCAAATGCCACAAATATTGGATGTCGTGAACATTCATAAAAATACAATATGCAGGAAGAAAGTTGATTTCAAATTTTTAATCCTTTAAATTCTGCATTTTACCAATAAAATGGAAGAGTTGATTTATAAATGTAATAGGGAAAATTTTCCTTGATTTTTTTTTTTTTTTAATTTCGATAAAAAAAACAGCTTTTTTTTGATATTATCAAATGATAATGTCTCAAAATTAGAAAGTAATTTATGTTTTAATTTGACGTAACAATAAATTCTCCATGGTAGGCAATCCTTATTGGGCCTAAATTAAAATATTGTTTGTTTGCCCTTTTCCGACCCTATGTTTTGAAACAGGGTAGGTAGGTAGGTAAAATATTTTATTTTTTTCCCCAAAAAAATAACTTGGCTCGGTATATTATTTGTCATGGGTAGGCAGGTAGGTAAAATATTTTATTTTATAGATACAAAATCTGCATAATGTCATTTTTTTGTCCGTTTGTTTTTGCAAATATGTTTTCCGCTGGGACTATTAGTTTTGAAAAAAAAATATATAAGAGATAACTTTGTACTGGTAAGATAATGTCCGGGCAGACATAAATTACTAGTAGAAAAAGTCCCTAGAGTGTTACAAATTTCGTGTGTGCCTTTTTTTCCAATAAAAATGCTATAAGACTTAAAACTCAATTGTCACGTATTTTGCATCACATTTATAAATGATCTGTATGGAAAACTTGGCGATTTTACTGCCAGATATTCTCCACTTTACAGGGTTTTGTCACTTTTGGTTCATGTCAGATATAAATAATTTAGCGGCATCGTTAACATAATCATTCTGATATGCGGATCACAAAAGGCCATCCCTACATAGAATACAACGTCCGTTTACAAATTAGTTTGTACACACGTAAATACTTTTGTATCAAACAAACTTTTTTGTAAATGAACCCTGCTCTTTAAGTTTAAAGGTACAGAGTAACGTACTTCATATCATGATTTCAGAAAGCGTTCAACATCGATTTCAAACAAATGCTTTGAAACTTCAAATGCAAGTGTTCATGTCAAACGCTCAGGTGATACCAAACGGACTGGACCTTATACGTAAAGATAAAACCCGAGGATTCCGGTAAAAAAGTTTTGAGCGGGAAATACAAATATAAGATTTTTGGTAGGAACGAAAAAATAAAATAAAATAAAATCTTGCTGGTAAATACAAATAAAAGATTTTCAGGCGGAACGAATTGATAGGGTCGGTCGGTAAAGGGCAAACAAACAATATTTTAATTTAAGCCTTGTGCAAATATACATGTTTTAGAATACATTAACCCAAAAAATCACTTGAGGAGTAGTTTTAATGTATTGGTATTGAGCAAATTCATTTATACATCCCAACTGTGACACTTTCAAATTAGGAATTTAAAGGTCTATTAGAAATTTAATAAGTTTTCATGAAGTTAAGAATATATTTTCAATAGACCTTTTATAATTAAATCCACTGTTTGAATAATACCATCGGTAACACACACAAAGAAATGAAGTTATGACTTAATTTGCCGAACTCCCTCCATATTTAATAAACTTGATATTTTCTTTCACAGATCAGTGACGCAATAGGAATAGAACCAAATGCTGTAGAAGATTTTGTATTAGGAGATGAAAGAGTAAGCAATAACTTATATATATATATATGATTAAATTTTTATGCCCCACCTAGTAGAGGGGCATTATGTTTTCTAGTCTGTGCATCCGTTCGTTCGTCCGTCTGTTCTGGCTCAGGTTAAAGTTTTTGGTCAAGGTAGTTTTTGATGAAGTTGAAGTCCAATCAACTTGAAACTTAGTACACGTGTGCCCTATGATATGATCTTTCTAATTTAAATGCCAAATTAGAGTTTTTACCCCACTTTCAGGGTCCACTAAACATAGAAAATGATAGTGCAGAATTTTCTCGTTGTATTGAAGATCCATTGGTGGCATTTGGCTGTTTTCCACTCTTTGGTCAGGTTGTTGTCTCTTTGATTTATTCCCCATTTCCATTCTCAATTGTATTAGGTAATATCCATGATGAAAAAAGGTACCAGTTGGAATTATATCAGTTGGTCATGAGCATTTTTCCATCAAATGTAGGTTTAAACTCTCAAATTATGGCACCTGGACAAACTTCTAGCTTCATGCAATGTCCCCTAAGTAGACCATTTTATTCTTTTATTTTTTTCCCTCTATAAAGTACTTATGAATTGTAAATAATTGTATATTACGGCTGTTATTATTCGTGCACATGTTTATTTACTGTTTTTGGCTTTTATCTTGAGGATACCTATACATGTCAGTGCATAGTTGCAGTTATATTGAATGAACTCTCATCTTAGAATTATGTATGACACATTTTTTTTATAAGTTTAAAAAAAAGTACCTGCATTTTGGTATGTCCATGTTCTCAAGATATTTAAAAATATACATGTACTATTTTTTCCATTTTTTTCTCAATTTAATTATGAAAAGAAGTTGAAAAGTCTGGAAGGTCACTGTGGGTCAGTGTTTGATTTTAAATCTTGAGTTTGCACAAAATTTCCCCTAACCAAACAATACCAAAGTAGATTTTGGGATTACCTATATAAACATTATTTACACAAATGATTGAGACACCTTGTTCAACCTTAAGAAATTTATTCACAAATAGGTTGTGTTGCGATTTACAAGTGATATTTAAAGTGTCCAGTCAATATTTATTTGTTGTCAATATTTACATAGCCAGTACTTTGTTGATTATGACCCGAGAACGAGCAAGATATTATAGTACTTAAGATAGAATTGTAGTTTTTAAGATTGGTACTTTAGGACATGCAGAACTTAATAATTCATATATCATAAGTCTATCTTTTACTTTTATTATACTTATGGGTACAATAAATATATAGAAAACAATTATTTCTTTTCATATACTTTGTATTGTTCACCTTTTACCCCACACGTCTTATTTTATTCAGAAACAAAAAATGTCTTTACTGACATGCATTTGACCATAAAACTTAAATATGGTCGAGTTTTAATCTCCTACCATGAAGTAGATAGAAAATTGCAATAGAATAAAATTGAGAATGGAAATGGGGAATGTGTCAAAGAGACAACAACCCGCCCAAATAAAAAACAACAGCAGAGGGTCACCAACAGGTCTTCAATGTAGCGAGAAATTCCCGCACCCGGAGGCGTCCTTCAGCTGGCCCCTAAACAAATATATACTAGTCCAGTGATAATGAACGCCATACTAATTTCCAAATTGTACACAAGAAACTAAAATTAAAATAATACAAGACTAACAAAGGCCAGAGGCTCCTGACTTGGGACAGGCGCAAAAATGCGGCGGGGTTAAACATGTTTGTGAGATCTCAACCCTCCCCCTATACCTCTAACCAATGTAGTAAAGTAAACGCATAACAATACGCACATTAAAATTCAGTTCAAGAGAAATCCGAGTCTGATGTCAGAAGATGTAACCAAAGAAAATAAACAAAATGACAATAATACATCAATAACAACAGACTACTAGCAGTTAACTGACATGCCAGCTCCAGACTTCAACTAAACTGACTGAAAGATTATGATTTCATCATATGAACATCAGGCACAATCCTTCCCGTTAGGGGTTTAGTATCATACTAATGTTCGGCTGTACTGTCTGCCTTATGGTCAGGTTGTTGTTGTTTTGACACATTTACCATTTCCATTCTCAATTTTATTCATTGTATGATAGTACATGTACAATTACCATGATCACTGTACTCTATTTTTTTTTAGGGGTGAGAGCGCAGAAAACACCCTAATATTTTACCTTATAAATAATATTTATCCTATTCTTGGCACTGGCTTATTCCATGAATGACAAATAGCCTCGATTAAGTAGTTAAGTCTGCTTAAAAATGTTACACTGTATATACCAAAAATGCCAAACTCCAAGGAAAATTCCAAACAGATTTAATCCCTTCACAAAATCAAAATATCAAATAAATGGACCACAACTGTTATATTCCTGACTTGGTACAGACATTTCCTTATGCAGAAAATGGGGGATTAAACCTGGTTTTATAGCTTGCTAAACCTCCTACTTATATGACAGTCGCATACTTTACCAGTATTTTGACAAAAATGTGAGCAAAACAAACAGACATTATAGGCCTTTAAACAACTGATCAAAATGGTACATGACATCAGTGTGGTTATAGAAAATATAAAATCTCTTTTTTTTTTGCAGTTTGACTTGATAGAACCCTTCTTTGAGGCAGATGGATCAAGGAAGCTCATCTTTTTCTACCAAGCTGTGAGTATTTTTAGAAGCAAATGTAGTCATTATGACCTCACAAGCTCATGCAATATAAAATTTTACTCGGGATAATATTCCCCAATATTCATGCAATAACCCTATATTATCCAATTATCCATTTTACAAAATTATACAAAAATATACTAGGTACCTGAAAAACAAAATTAGATGTACAATAGTTGAAATTATAAATATATTGCAGACCAAAGACGTCAGAGACACAACAGGGAAAGAAAACAAGAAGTTGTTCATCACCCCAGGAGATGTTGAGGTAATTAGATACATATGTATATCTTGTGTGAAACCAAACTTTTCACGTTTATTTTTGTGTCAGAAACCTATATTATGTCAATTTTTTTATCACAATCCAATTCAGACAGTATCAAGCTTGAATTTTGTGTCCGTCCCAACTGTTCAGGGTTGGAGCTCTGCGGTCGTATCAGCTCAGCAAAGCATTTTATTGATGATTGAAACATTGTTTGGTTATATCATAATAATGGCATAGTGAAGGTTGAAATTGAATGTGTATATTTTCATTTAAAAATATGTCAGTCTAGTCTTTTTTCAAACATATACTTTTAAGTCTTTTGTTTTGGCACTTCAACTTAATTGCTTATCTCCCACACCTGTATAGTGTCTGGCATTCTTTGAACTTGAATTTTGAGAGAGAAAAAAAAATATTGTTTTTAATGTTTGTTGAATATAAAAAAGAAGATGTGGTATGATTGCCAATGAGACAACTCTTCACAAGAGACCAAATGACATAGAAATTAACAACTATAGTTGACTGTATGGTCTATAAATTCATTAACGGACACTATTGTAGATCTTATTTCCGCAAACACTATGGACAAACAACTGACTAATTCAGAAATTCAATTCCTTTCTTGTAAATTAATTTTTTAAGTCTAAGACTCTTTATAAACAATATCTGGACCAAGTGAATCAATGAATTTCTAAAAACTGTGATGATTTTTTTCATTGCTAAATTTGAAAATGTAGCATCTTTCAGGTGGCAGATTGTTTGTTTGTTACACAATAAGGATATTGAGTGTTTTATGATTTCTCTATATTTTAAAAATCATTTTTTCGAGTTGTGAATTGGTACTTTAAAAGTTAACCATTAGGTTTAAGTGTTGAATTTAATTATTAATTTTAATAAGTATACGATAATTATTCATATTGACATTATTCTTATCTGTTGAATAAAGATATGCTATAATGCAGTCCGTGATAAATTTTATACATCCTGTTCATTTAAGACGTTTTTATATTTGTTGTCAAAACACTTCTCATGTTATTTAAAAAGACGGGTGTTATCAATTGAGAATTCATTCAAAATGAATTGATTTTAAATGTTTTTATCTAGAACAGCTTATAGACAGACTAAAATCAGTTTTAATATCTGTACAAATCTTTTGTGAATATTTGTTGGCCATTTAAGTACTTTTATTTAGTAAATGCCTTTCTGTCAAAACACCAGCTTTTCTAACATGACAATTATTGGATTGTTAATTGATTTTCTTTTATAAAGGGCATTAATTTGTTACAATCTGGGACTATTTAATCAAGGTGTCATTGAAAGAGATGAAGAAAAACTAGACCATTGGTTATTTTAAAGGGTGTATTTGGTTAAATACATTGATTTCTCAAAAGTTTCTATAGAGATGCCTGATTACCGATAATAAACTGCTCATAAATTCACTCATTATTAAAGACTTTATTTGTCAAGTTATGTTGTATTTTCGCTCTACTATATCTAATGTTCTGTAATTAGATGGTTAATGTTGGTTTAAGTTTGATATTTAATTTAAAGCCACCCACTTACTGTGTAGTATTTCAATGAAAAACAGTGGTCTATAATTTTGCATTGTTAGAAGAATCAACTGCTGTTTATTTATCATGATTTATCCAATAGTATTGTTAAAATCTTTTTTTCAAACATGATTTTTTAATTAAGATGAATACAAAGTATCTATTCTTTAAAAAAAAATATCATGTTGATGTTTGTTTGTTTATGTACTATACTTTGCTATTAGGCAGTCTTCACGACGAGTGGCAGCCCAGGCTGGTAAAGTTGTTCTCGGGCCTGTAAAAATCAGACCTACAGGCCAACAGAATCTAACTAAAAATTTTAAAAAATTGAGCTGCGGGCCTGTAGATTTAGCAGTTCAGCGTGATTATGAAGGGACATTCTTCTCTGTGTCCCACTCACCCGTAGGTTTTGAATGTTTGATAGAGTTAATTGGGTTATCTCTCAAAATAGCTTCTTAAAATCAGGCTACAAGTCCCATGTTTCTGATAAAAATAAGGAATATTATTGATATATAAAGTTGCCTTTTTAAATAAATCTTCCAAATGTTTGATAGTCGGAACAACTTAGCCTAGGACATTAATTACACGTACCTACCTGACTTTTATTTTAAAAGAAAGGAAATATTAATGAGATAATCAACGTCAACATGCAAATAGACCGATACCGATTACATAAAATCAATAATGACCCAAGTAATAAATTGATTAAGATACAGATTTACAAATACTTGTTCAATATTTTATGTGAGAACCAATTAATTCCATAAGAAAATCGTTTTAGATTAAATATCTTTTGTATTTCCATTTTTTACACTACGTCTCGTTTGCAGTTTTGAACTGTTTACTTAAGACCTACTTTAGATATCAGACGGTATATGTTATATACTGCTGAGCTTTCATTTTAACAAGTACAAGTTTTAATGAGGTGGAATAAGACTAACGTGCCTAAATTTTCTTTACAAAATTATTCCTTTGTACTAGATGACATAATACGCATGAACACCTATAAATAAATCTTATAAACATAGCAACCAGAACCTAGCTAGGAGAGGATATAAGGTTCTGTGGTTTCGAAAAGTAAAATATTGAATAATTTATAAATAAAACACATATATACTTGAATGGGTATACATTCATCTTTCGTAGTAACAAAAGTGTAAAAGATGATATTGCTTCATGCTTAAAAATGTTTTGTTTCAAACACCAGTTTTCGTAAGATTTAAAACTGAATTGAAAAGTTACTTAACTAAAATTCCTCAAGAAAATATCAATTGAGATCTAACTTTGTTTTTATAATAGCCACATTTTTTCATCTGATTACCATGGTAACAAACCTGTTGTATAAGCAGGGGGTCACATTTATACCTATAGTTTAGCCATGGCGTTGTCAGTTTGTTTTAGATTTATGAGTTTGACTGTCCCTTTGGTATCTTTCGTCCCTCTTTTATATAGACTTTGGTAATAAAGATACATTCAAATGATTTGCTTTAAAAAAATTAAAAGTGCAGGATCTGCTTAAGAAAGTCATAGATCCTGTAAAAAGCATCACTTTAAAGGATGGGAGGTCAAAGACTTTTGTAATTCAAACATCAAAGGTTCTGGCCTTCCTAAGAAAAATATATCTGGATCTCAGAACCATAGTAATTTGAAACTCATTATGAATAACCCATTTACTCAATCTCTGGTTACTACTCTCAAATAGCCCTGCTTAGGGAATAATATTCCTTTTTCACATCTGAATTTAAAAATAGACGAGCAGTAAAATATAATATGCCAACGAAACAACATATTGACTTTAATTCATTTGTAAGATTCAATTGAGAGTGACTGATTACTTTTTCATTAAATAGAAAATTTATCAGAGATTATTAAATAAAGAAAAGAACATATTGATTAGGAATTTGATGTCTAAAATTTAATCAAGGGTATTAGTAATAGAAATGATAGCACATTGATTAGTTGTGACCTTGAAAAATCAAGATGTTATTTTGAATAAACATTTAGTTTAAATTTTATAACACAAATATGATATAGACATGTTGACCAATATGATGGGATAGATTCTTTTTTTTTTATATATATCTTGCCATTTTTATTTCATATTTTAATTTTTAATGTTTAATGTTTATAATTGATTTAAATGAAAACATTGTAAAAAAAAAAAACAGAATCAAAATCTTCCCTTCCCCCATATTTTACAAAAAGAGGTTTAGAATCTGTTTATCTAATGTAGCCTCAAGGTAGTTGAATTGAATATACATGTAGTGTGTACATACTTACAGAGAAATATGCATTTATACAGAAGGTTTTAACACATTAAGCAAGAGTAAGAAATAAACTGGTTTTTTTTTGTTTTACAGGGTTTACATGGAGTATGCTGTTACTTCCTTAGAACAACACCAAAAGCTATAACAGTCCAAAATATTGCAAATGAAGTAAATTTTGGAGTGCTCAACTGTTCCAATGGCAAAGTATTGAAAGGATTTGAAGGATATCTTTCCAAGATAGTTCTACCATCTCTCAAATCATTAGAGGTATAAATAGGTCTTAGTATCATCAACACACTTAGTAACCTAATAAGCCCCCACACTGCACCCCACCCTCACCACCCCCTCCTCCCCCACCCTCATCTCAATCCCCATTTACTGTGAATGATGAAACCTTGCAGTCATTCCAAAATCTTTCAAACAATAAAATTTAATTTGTGTTTCAATTAAATGTAAAATAACAAAAAACACCAAACTCTGAGGAAAATTCAAAACAGGAAGTCCATAATCATAATCTTTTTTTATTGGACTAAATGTCTACACAAAATCATAATACTTGGGATACCTTTTGTAGAAATCAAGACACTTTAAAAATAATTAAAGCAAATCAGATGGAAGTTTTTTTACAATAACCTTAATGAACTTTAAGAAGTTCATCCTGTCATATGTATTTAGGGGGGGCAGGATCTTTTTCGAGACGTCGAGAATCAGGTGTTTTTAAGCTTGGGATTTTGAGATTGACCCTTTCGGGATTTGGGAATTCTCTTTTCGATTTTCGGGATGTCAGGAATTTTGATTTCTTTAAATTTGGGACCTCAGGGTTTCATGTTTTTAAGCCCCGTATTTGGGGATCAGGACCCCTCCAACCCCCTTCATATTTTTTACATGTAAAATGTTATATTTATTTTACTAAAAACTTTATTATTTTTTCAGCAATGGGGAAATGTTTCTGTGGAGAATGATAAAAATCCCCAAATTGATGAATTTTTGGAACATCTTGAAATGTTCATCACCAACTTGCTGTCAGCTGTTGACAACATGGAAGGGCAGGTAACTCTAGCTGAGAATGGAGTTGGTCCACAAATTGATGGTCTGTCATCACCAACAGACTACCAAGCTGCAGGTAGGTTTCTTTTATTATTATCGTTATTTTTTCATGGACCTGTATAGATAAATGATTCGAATACATCCTTCAATGAATTATGGTTCATTTTATTCATCAATAAAAATTTGATACCCATTTTGTGAATAATATAAAATTGGAAAAAAATAAGGGAATAAGAAAAACATGAATATAAAACATTGCGAACATGTTTGGACTTTGAATTTTGAAACTAATCTCTGTGAAAAATTAACCATTTTACTGTAAAAGTCTTAAGCTTCCTTATTACTAAAAGACCTTTTAATCTTAAGAATCTGGAAAGTATTACGTCTGATGACAAGTGATATATTCAGATGAAATTTTGTATAGACTGCACTACTTAAAATCTAAAATTTATCTTACTGCCACAAAATTGATTTTTATTTAAAATAATAATACAGTTTATCTATTTTAATTTACAGCATCAAACTCCGATTTCTTAGAAAAATTAGAAAACTTGCTGCAGACATGGTCCAAGCAGATTGAACAAGTGTTAGCTGAGAGTGAACAGATGAGGAGGGAAGCTGATGATATTGGACCCACTGCTGAATTAGCTTACTGGAAGAGCCGAATGGCAAAATTTAACAAGTGCGATGCAGATAATTGTTTTACTGTAGATTCATATGCAGATAATTGTTTTACTGTAGATCCATATGCAGATAATTGTTTTACTGTAGATTTATATGTAGATAATTGTTTTACTGTATATTCATATGCAGATAATTGTTTTACTGTAGATTCATTATTATTTGTTGGATACCAATTTTCGTTGATTTAGTGTTTACCTGGGAACCACAAATTTCAATGTCCAACAAATTACAAATATTATATAGAAATGTATGCAGACTTTGGCAAAACCACAACATGAAATATCTACGAAAATGAATGTTTTTCTTTATCCATGAAAATTTGTACGCATGAAAATATATGAATCCACAGTATATTGCCATGAATAATCAATGAAAGTTTTTTGACCAGTCACTTTATAATACTAAAAATCAGACAATTGACAGACTCCCTTTAATCTTATTACTTGTTTAGTGCCAATAGATCAATAAATAAATTCAAATAGCTTTGTGAAAATTCTGTAGCTATTACAACCCATTAAAAGTAGATAAATACTATTCTTGTATGAGTAATTTTAGAGAAAAAGAGATAATTATTTATTACAATTTCTTGACCTTGGCTTTAATGCTTGTCATTTAAGTGCCAATCTGCCTAATATTCTAACATTGATATAAACTTGACAAACAAAAACCTGCTCAAATTTACAATAGATTAAAAATGTATTATGATGAATAGAAATAATATTGAAAATAGGAAGGATAGGTCAATCAGTTTTTCTTGCTTGTTTTGAAATTCTTTTAAATTGCTTGATTCTTACAAGTTAGAAAGACTGGCACAATTAAAAATATAATTACATCATCAAAATGTTGTTTTTAGTATAACAAAATTGTATTTTCTTTATTTATGGATGTAATAAGTACTCATGTTATTTTAACAGTTTACTGGAACAAATGAAGAGTCCACGAGTTAGAGCAGTTGTCAGTGTATTACTTGTATCAAAGTCAAAATCACTTAAAACATGGAAAGAACTGGTAAGTGCTTTATATCTTCTAAAAAAAACATACAAAACAGTTTTGTCAATCATTCTGAGCTTGAGTACTGTGTAGACCTCTATACCTTGTAGTTTTATAGTTGAAAGCAGTACCAATATATATCATGTATATAGAAAAAATTAAACTTTCCTTAAAAGATAAAGTTTTACATAAAAATCTTCAATTAAGTAATAAAGTTCAATTACAAGTATACCAATTTCAGTCTTACTGTCTAAATCTGATTTTTAGATGACCTTCTTGATGAAAGTAAAAGATATTTAGATCAATACCTATAAAAAGTATTATATCGTAAAAAAGAATCTGATAAGAGATCTATTTTCACAACCAGATTCAAAATGTTCAGTCTTTTTCATGTTGGTAGTATAAAAAATAAAGTATGATAAACAAGTAAAATTTGGAGTTTAGTATGATGTCTATTATCATTGAAGTAGTATACATATTTGTTTTGGGGCCAGCTGAAGGACAACTCCGGGTGCAGGAGTTTCTGGCTACATAGGAGACCCATTGGTGGCCTTCGACTGTTGTCTGCTCTATGGTCGGGTTGTTGTCCTTTTGACACATTCCCCATTTCCATTCTCAATTTTAAACTTTAATTACAGGATGGTCAGATTACTGATGCTGCCAACGAGGCCAAAGACAATGTCAAATATCTATATACCTTAGATAAATTCTTTGGACCACTAGTAAAGTGCACACCCGTAAGTATAGACTTTATAGATTTAATTTAAATCCAAAGTACTATGTATATGTATAAGTCTTAAGATTAATGCAACCATACTAATATAAGATGGTAATATACTAAGAGGGTGTTATGAAATCGTATTGAAAAATATTTATGCTGAAGAAATATTCTTCTTTTGTGTTAGTATATGTATGTGTAACTGTAGATAGAAGGGGGGAGGCCATTTATTCTAAATGGCTTAGATTTAGGTCATATAATGAGCTTGCATTGAAGGAACAAATATATCAACTCCAAAGGTACTAAGTCCAACTTATTTACTGACAATATTTGAAAGACGCTTCTTCACACCATATTTTTATTTTCAGTCTTCTATGGTAGAACATATTCCAAGTCTAATGAATGCCATAAGAATGATATACAGTATCTCACAGTATTACAACACTTCAGAAAGAATGACCTCTCTCTTTGTCAAGGTCACAAATCAGATGATCACAACCTGCAAAAAGTATATCCTTCATGATGTGACTAGAATCTGGGAAATTCCAAGGTATAGTATATCTACTTACCATCATGAATTTTTACTAAAGAAAGTTAAAGATACTAACTAAAGAGACTATCAAACTCACAAATTAAGACACTTATAATTTAATAAATTAATGGCAAAAAAAATAAATAAAAAAAGGACAACTTGTCTACAAATCACTAAACCTAAAGACTTAGCAACATGATTATTGTGAATCATGTTGCTAAGTCTTTAGAGGGTTAACTCTGGTGCTATAAAGTATTATGAAATTTCTATTGTAGATTATGGTAAAAAGTAGAAAAGTAAAATTTGCTAAAATTTCAGTTTCTATTGAAAAGTTTTTTTTTTACGTCACTGTCATATCTAAAGCAATCACCTTTGGTATTTCATTTCGGCTCTTACAGTTTCATTACAGAATGAAACCTTCTGAGATGTTATAAAATGTTGACAATACAAAACATGCTAACCTTACAGGAACTAAATATTTAGTCATATTTAGAACATTAAAATTGAAGGTTTCTAATCATGCAAAATAAAAAAGCTCATGACTAATATAAAGGAATTAAGTCCACAACATGTATTGTATTTCCTATTTAGTTCACCCATCATTAAGGTTGGATTTAGAGACTTATTAATGTGTTGTATTATTCATTACAGACCAGTTGTCCTACAGAGATTAAATGAATGTAATCAGCTGAATGAAGAATACCAGAAACAGTTCCAGAAGACCAAGGAAAAACTGAGACTTAATCCCAATGAGAGACAGTTTGAATTCAGGTATATTTGAACAAAGTTATGTTTTAATGAAAAAAAATATACATACATAGGAAAAAACCAGCTGCAGTATATGTTTCTTATTTTTAAGGAGAGAACTAAAATTTTGGACCAGAAACTAGCTAAATTAATATTCTGCAGTATGAAAATAACTCTTTAAAATATTTTTTTTGCACACTGGACAAATTGACATGTGTTATGCCAGACCAATTTTGTACTTCAAATTTTAAAAGTAGTCCCTTTTGTTCCCCAATATAATAAATTATGGCACAGCCCATATGTTTATGCAGTTCATGCTTTAACATTAAATTATTATGTGTTTACAGTGAGAACTACATATTTGGAAAGTTTGACACTTTTTGCCGTCGTTTGGAGAGGATTGCTGACATGATAAATACAATGGAGGTATTCTCAGGTCTGGGTGAAATCAAGATAGAAGGAGTTGATATCATTGCTAACAAGTATAAAACTATTGTTGATGCTACCAAGAAAAAGAACTACAATCTCTTAGATCACAGGAAAGGAGATGTAAGTTTATCAACTTTTACTTTTTTACTGTCTGTCCCATGAATATTTTTCGGCGCATCTTTCTCAGGAACTACATTACAAGGATTTCTGAAATTTAGTTTTAGGGTTTGTATAAGTCAACTATACAGTGTGATGCATTTTCATATTTATCACACAACATTATCAGTGAGCAGTAGCTCGCAGTTTCACTTGTTCCATCTCCTGATGATATTGCAGATTTATTATTATTTTTCGGCTTACACCAATTTTTACTGATTTTGATAAATCATAAAAATTAAGATGTTAAACAAAGAACAAATTTTCTGTTGTATGCTGTCTTTGGCAAAACAGAAAAATGAAGTATCAAAAAAGATGCAATTTTTCCTCAATCCAAGAAAATTGATACCCATGAAAATATAAATGAATTCATAGTAACACCTACATAAGGATACATATTGTTGTTGTGGCATTTGTTTTTAACAAATAACAAATATACAAATCAGAAAAAATATTAGCAGAATGATTTGTTCTATATGTATTCAAATGATCAAGATCTGTTATTTAGATCAGTATCCTCTTCCTGAGAAATTTTAGTAAATTATAGGCGCATAGAAAGCAAGAAAAATTAAAATAGCAAAAAAATTTCCAAGGTATATTGTATTCTTATTTTGTTAAAATATTTGATTTTAGTTTGACTCTGACTACCTTGAGTTCAGATCCCAGATTGAGACTTTAAGACAGATGATTCAAAACTTCATGGACACTTGGTTCTCCAGGTCACTAACGGTAAGTTATGGTTTTTAAAGAAAATATATTTCAAAGACTTTTTTTCTTTTGATTCTGTCATGATAAGATATTTGAGAGGTTGATCTACTCCACTTTTTAGCAGATTTGTCTTTTACTATTTCTTTTTTTCCTACTACAATAATTTTTCGCTTTGTTTGTAGCAAATGACTATTTTCAAGTGTTTGTTGAACACAATTTTACAACAGAGTACAGGTTTCATAATAAATATAGTCCGTTCCATAAACAAAAAAAGCATATACAAATACAAGTGAAGAATGAATGTTTATTTATATCATCGTCCTGAACATGCAAAAAATATTTGCCACTGGATGTTAAGCAACCAACAATCAATCAATTATTATTATTTATATCATTTTATAGACTGAAAAAGCTGTTGAACTTCTGAACAAGTTTGAGAACATTGGAGGAGCTAATCTAGACATGAATGAAAAATACATGAAAGTTTTAATGAACTATGGTAAAGATTTGGAATCGATCAGAAAATCGTACCAGAAATGTAAACAAGAGCCTCCAATACCCAGGAATCTACCACCTGTAGCTGGACGTATTGCCTGGTCTAGACAACTCTACCGTAAAATTGAACACCCAATGAGAGTGTTCAAAACCAAACCAGAATTGTTGAAGGTATGTCATAACATTTTTTTCAAAATTGAAGTTTTGTTTTTGAAATATAAAAATACCCTATCTACGAGTTTCATCTGTTAATTTATTTTTTATAACTTTGTGAAGTAGAATATCACTGTATATAATAATAAAGAAATAAAATTTCATATTAAGTGTGTCATTATGAATCAAATCAGAACATTTTTATTTATGGTATCTTTCAATTTGTTTGATATTTTACACTTAACATTTGATGTATTTTGTAGCATCCTGAAGCTAAGAAGATTGTACGTAATTACAACAAGATGGCCAGTGTACTTCTAGAGTATGAGGTGAGTTATCCAAAAAAATACTTCTTTCCTAATTTTTCAATGTTGTTGACCACTATCTTGAAATGAATGTACAATGAGGTTGAAATTTGATTCTTGATTCTGTCATTAACATTAATGGCTAGATTTAACCCTTTCCTCCATAATGACGCTTTTTGACGCCTGTGTAGCCCCTTACTTGAAACGCTTTGACTACGAAACGTCTGCATCAAACTTAATAAAATTTATATTCAATATGCAAAGATATTCATACGAGTATCTTACTTAAATTTATTTGATGAAATATTTGCTTTTTCGCAATGCATTACACTAAAATGTAATACTTTCATGCATATTTTCAGCATTTCATTTAAAGATCCTATGTGAATCAAGTATGCAAAAAAAAAATCATTGATAAAAGGGTTAAAGCAATAACTGATAACCAGGTACTCTCTGAGTTATAGACTTCAGTGTGCTCCAATATTATCAGTAAAACTAACCACAAAATGATAAAATTCAACACCAAATGTAGGTGAAATTTGATAAATTATATATTAAACCTTAGTATATCTATAGTACTATAATAATATTTTGGTTAAAATTAAAGCTTAGTTTGAAATCTTTGGATTTTGTGCTTCAAATATCCATCTAACTTTAATATTATACAAAGCTTTTAAAAATGCTGTAAGAAGGAAATATTTATTTTTTAGAATGAACGAATTAATAAATTCTGATGCTTTTTATTTCAGATGTTATACCACCGAGGTTGGTGTCGTGCTGTAGAGGCTGCTAAAGGAGGACTTGCTGCAGCATTATTGGTTAAAAACCCAGACACAGGAGATTTATATGTCAACTTTGACATCCAGATCATGGAATTGATTCAAGAATCAAAGTGTCTGGCAGCATTAAATCTAGAAATACCTGTCACTGCCAAAAATCTCATGGTTAAGGAAGAAGAAATAAAAACTAATCATGTTTCGTAAGTAAATCTGTCTCGCTTCTTTTTTTAAAGCTTTTCATCGTCTAATCATACAATCAGTATGAATAGGTTGAACTCTACATTGAGTCTGTTTAAAAAAAAATAATGAAATGTTAAAAAGTAGTTGAGCAAGTTTAATTCATAAATGCTGTGATAATTAAACCTATTGGGAAAGAGGGGAATAAGTCCACTGTGGCAGTTCAAACAAATTATAAGAAATTCAGACAAAAACCAGAAAAAACAATCTTTATGTGGGGAAAAAAAGAAGAAAAGAAACCAGTTTTGAAATTCATAAATGGATATACACAATAAATGTGCTTGAGCCATATAAAAACAGCATTTATTAATAATTGTTCATCTTGATGTTCATTTACTCTTATGTCATTTTTCATTTGAATGTAAAAAGCTTCTGAACTTGGTTAAAGCCATGTGGATGAGTAAAATGTATTCAATGTTTGTTTGGACTGATTTTTTTATTCAGATTGAATGAAATGCTGTCAGAATATCAGAGGATTGTAGCAGAAATTCCACAAGTCTTACTTCCACTGATGAAACCATTCACAGACAAAGTTGGAGACGCTTTACTTCCAGGAGTTATGTCCCTTTCTTGGTCATCTCTCAACATTGATGGATGTAAGCTATAATTATTTTTTTGGGTGTTTTATTCCTATAAATATTTACTTAGTTTGAAACATAAGCTATCTGTATCATGAAAAAAAAGTTATTAGAAAATTGTTGGTTTAATCGGAGATGTTATAAAACGAAATAAATAATTACTTTTTGGGAATCTCAAACTAATGGTTTTAGTATAAACATTAAAATTATCATGAAATGGATACAAAACCCCTTATACAATATGTAGTCACGTAATTACAGTCCAGAATCAGAAATAAGCAACTAATGCTTATATAAATCTGTCTTCATAAATATTTTTTTTTTTAAAAGACATGAAAAGGCTGAAATGAATGTCATAAATGCTTGCTTTCCTTTGAAAACATTCTAAAAGTGACTACCTTTAAATGATGTTTTTTTTTATTCTAGATATTGACAATGTATACAAACAAATGACTGATCTAGAAAAATTATCAAAGACCGTTAAGGATATTTTGGACTGTCGAGTAGAAGCTGTTTTACATGATATGTCTGTGACTGCTTTGTGCGATCTCCCAGAGGATGAGGCCATCACTGCAGATACATTCCTAGAACTGACCACAAATGTAGTAGATCAGGCTTCAGTACAGCTTGCTGGGTGAGTAAAGTAGATTAAATGTCGGAGAAAATTAACAGAACACAGGAAGAGAAACCAATACCTTCCCCTTTCAGATAATAAGAGATAAAAGTAAAACATAGACTAAACATGTCCATTATAAATCTTTCAACAAAGTAAAACACACTAAAAATATCTAAATAGTGAAGACTTAATAAGTACTGTTAATTCAGAAATTATTGTGAGGTATTAATAATGCCAATAATTGGATTGAGTATTGCACTAGTAAAGAACTTACATTGTATATTGTGAAATTCGCTACATGCATCTGCATGCAGATTTCCCAAAATTGCAACAGTCAAATTTTTGTCCATTCTTCAAATAACATAATAATAAGTGCATGCAATAGTTTCTTAATTGACATGTTTAAGAGTAATAATGTGAGCATCATTTTGAATAGATGCTTTTGTCAGTTTTTGATTTAGTAACTGCATAATGAGTTTGATACTATATTCAGTGCTTTAAATAATTACATGTGTTTTTCAGACAAAGTAAACTAGTAGAGATAGCTGTATATGACATAGTTGATACATTGAAGAATAACTTGCCTGAGGCTCAACAAGTTAACTTATCACCTGATGTAGGATATGCTTGTACCATGCCGGACACCAAGAACAAGAAACAAAGATGTCAGGAATGTCAGCCTTGTTGTTACTATTCTCTACTGAATTATTTCACACAGAGGAACTCGGAAGCTCTTGTTAAATGTATGTATAACTTGGAAGGAATCCCCCACATGCATTACCAATTATTTATCTTATTTTAAACATTGAACTTGGATGCTCTTGTCAAACGTCTGTATTCTATGAAGCCTCTACACAAATTACAAAAAAAATTTAAGGTGGTATCCAACACCTTCACTTAAATTGATTCGGCTCGTTTAATTTTAAAAAATTTTGACAAAGTATTTACTTTGACCCTTTGACAAAAATATGAAAATTTCAAAAAATTTGAACCAACCAATTTATCAGAAAAATTACACTGGTTATATAGCAGTTTGACAAACACTAATTTTGATCATTGAAAAGCTTAATATTCCCTTAACAACACAACGTAATTAAAACGTTTAGCTGATTTAAAGAGTTATCTCCCTGTAGTGTTAGGTACCACCTTAATTTGCTTGATGGAAAGATTTTCCTGAAATATACATAATAGTATACCCTGAACAAAGATCCAATAGTTTTCATTAATTATTTTGTGGAAGTAAGTTTTCCCAGAAAATAATGAAGCTAGGGTAAGTACTAATAAAGATGGGTTAATTGATTGTTGCTTGCTGAACCTCTTGAACCAATACACCTTATCGCTATTTATTCAATTCCGGATAAGTTCTAAAACTGCAAAAGTTTTTCATCCAGTTGAAGCTATCTGGGACCCTGTTTAAACAATTCACCATGCATGCTACTTTTTAATGAGACCTGTTTAAACTACCGTAAATACTTCAAACAAAATAATTTTTACTTCAATTTTCATTTCGAAAAAGTGGATCATACTCTATCAAAGTTTCTTAATGATTGCTTTCTAAAGTTTTTCCTCCCTCAGCTCACTATACTGATGATACTGATGATATTTTCGGCAGCCTGACCCAAACAGGGAGTTGTATAAATGACTGTTTTTCCCGGATTGGACTTAATAGTGATAAGGTGTATTATTTCTGGCATTCTCATCAAAAGAAATTGCATAACTGATAAGTTTACATCCTGTAAATAAATAATTGTATGAGCGTAAAAAGTTGTGGGTAAAATTATGTCGCATTGATATATTCAACTTTTAGTTTACTATTGAAGGCCTCCTTAAGACGTGGCAAAAACAATACTCTACACAGTCATATATATAATTAATTACTTATTTCTTAGGTACAAGACTCTCGTTAGATGCCATCAAAAGGAGACTACAAGTTTCTAACAAATACAGTAAGGATTTCCAGGATAGTGCCAAACCACCACTATTCTCTGCTGACATCACTCTAGCCATACCTAACGTAGTGATCAAACCAAGCTTGGACGATCTACAATCCTCCCTCAATAAAGCTGTCCAAATCATTCTCAAGGCTTCACAGGACATCCCACAATGGAGTCACATGGTTCTCCACCAAAAACAGCAGCAGAAGGTAGCTTAATTTTGATTGGCTGATAATTTTATCATTTTTGTGTGTGTGCTGTTGTATTTAACCTTGCTCAGTCATATTTCTGTTCATTTCTGTAGGACTTAATACCCATATAAAAAAATTCTAGATGTAGATTGCATAAATTTTATCAATCTTTACTTTTGACATTTCACCTGCTTTTAAATACTTGTTTGCAATTGAACATTCATTATTTTATCAATTTTGTATACAAAAATTGCAGCACAAAATCTATTTCAAATGTTTTAGATGTGTTTTATTTTTATATGATTATTCACATAATTCTGTTGTTAGTTTCTCTTTCTTCATACTTTCATATGATGTATTAAACATCTTGTTTTCTTCATATTTATGTGTACTTTACGACAAATGTATTGAAATCTTGCTTATCTAGATATCCTTCAAAAGTGAGGTCACATTGCAAACTCTATGGTTTAGGCAAAAATGTATGCAAGTTTTTATGTCATTTTCTATATGCACAAATCAATTTTAAAAATTATTTATACTATTGTGAGAAATTAGAATTATAAACAGAACTTTATTAAACATGTGCTTATCTACCTCTTGTAAGGGGAATAACTCTTGAAAAGGAGAAAGAAAAATGTTTATATGAAACAGAAAACTAAGTTTTGTGCAAATTTTAGGGAACATGGATGTGAGATTTCTCTTGACCAACGAATTGATAGGTACAAAAACTATGAGAAATTAGATTAGTACAGAATTGTGAGCATGTAATTATAGTTTAAGGATAGATTCAGTAAAACTGCTTCACTATTGAAATTAGTTCTGTTCCACTATTTTTAAACTAGTATAATTTTATTCATACAAGGTCATACTTGTTTCACAGTACATGTAGTTTAAGATATACCTACGCTGTGTGTCAGTAGAATGTAAACAACATTAGTTGCTTGGAATTTATTAAAGCTTAGGTTGGTCTTTGTGAAAGCTTTCGTTTCAGCCAAAATTAACATGCTCATAATTACTGATTTATTTAGTTTTAAGTATGTCACATATTTTAAAAAATTATAGTATAAATTATTAGGTTACCTCTTCATATACAATCTTATGAAAAAGAAATGCTATTATTCATTTATTTCATTCCATATAGCAAGCAAAAGAAGTGAAGGTATCACAAAGTTGATGTCCAATGTTTTATTTACATAAATTATGCTGTGCTTTAATCCTTTCTGGGTGACAACCAAAAAAAAGTTTAATAATTGGGAATCTTATCTCAAATAAACCATGTTCCATATTTTCAGCTGTTAAAGGAATATCATTTTCCTACATTAAAAAGCTATGTCATAAAGAAATTCTCAGGGTTTGGTTCAGATATTTTTTTTTTCTGTACTGGTAGTTGATGTTTGGTAGACATAACTGTAATATGTATATTTAGAAAATTAATACAATCAAATACAGTTAAGCAGATAAAGACCAATTTTTTGGTACTTGAGATTTAAAGAAACACAAAACAGTAATCTTCTTTAAAATGGGTGTTAGCTATTGTCAAATAATAGGACAATTGTTATTCTAAATTCAAACATTGTATACAGGGAGAACTTGTCAAAATATTATTTGAATTGTGCGGGGAAAAAAAGACAACATAACTATTAAAATTATTAATAGGGGATAAAACACTTTTAAATGAGATTTGCAAAAGAACCACATCTACTATTTTATTTGACTAAATCCTAAAATTTAAGATTCCATAAAGTAAATTAGTGATCAGCAGCTTAAAAATAGTGTATTCAGAAAGGGTTAAGTGTGAAGCATTAATGGTTCCATGTTAATTTGCTGAGATTTGGCTAATTCCCTTTAAATTGGGTCTTTTTTGCTTGGTGTACATAAACTTTGTGATAAAAAGATGTTACTTATCTATCAAAATTTTCTTGCATAAAATGCAATGAGGCATATATATGTGTGATTGGAGACTTTTCCTTTCAAATGTATATAATTGATAATAAAAAATGAACAAATACTTGTTTGACAAATAACTTGGAAGGAAAATTTTATTACAGTTTTATCAGTATTTTGTTTGCATAAGTTTGAACTAACATAGTTGTTCATAGTTTGTGAATTGTATGATAAGTTCTACAGCAAAAGCACTGAAGCAGGAAAAAAAAATCATAGCTTATCAGAATTATAGTTTTATGGGGCATTGTTTTTCTTGCCCTCAAATATGACCTTCCATATAGATCATAAATATTTAAGGATTTTTTTTCACATTTTTATGTTCATCACGTAATTACCAAGAAATAAATCTCTGGCCAAAATTTCAAAATGGAAAATTCTGAACCTGTATGATCAAATTAATTCATCCTACCTTTTGAAATTACTTTATGATTGCAAGATAAGAAAAGACAAGTGCGATTTTTTTTAAATGTGTATGTGCTTCTGTTGTTATAGTAGATGGAAGAAGTTAAAGGTTATATGTTACAGAATTTCATTTTAAGGTAGATGGGGTGTCTAAATTATAATCCATAGAATCTTTTAATAATTTGCCAAAATGTAGTTCATATCCTGCTTGTTTAAAAACATTAATAAAAAGAATGGGTCACCGGACTTATTTTCACACTACAGGTTGTGCAAAATTGTAAAGATTTTGTATAGATTATGCATGGAAAACTCATTTTTCCGCCATAAAACGCAAACCACACCATAGAATTTTGAGATATAATTTGAGAAGATAGCTCCAATATTATGCTTTCAGATAAGAAAAAGAAAAAATGGGGTCACCGGACTCGTTTTCTTGCTACGTGTAAAAATGGGTAAATTCCTAACACATTCTATTGTAAAAGTAACACTATCTGAATTATCTGCCCTTGCATTTGAGTTACCTCCCCTTATTTGATAAAGTTGGGGAAAAAATGAATCAAACAAAAGAATTCTTATTTTTGTAAAATACAATCATAAATATGATCAAACATGGCATTTTCTATATTATAACGGAAATTCTTACACATGAATTACCTACTACTATAAAAATTTGCACATTTCATCAAAGATCTAGACCTTGTTTTCTAGTATTTCAAAATCCAAAATGGAGGAAGACACCCTATCTACCTTAACAAGTAAAAAAATGTATAAAGAACAATGTTGCATTTTAATTCTAATGTGAACATATATTCTGTACAGGTTGTGTTACTGGGTAATGAGAACACATATTTATGTCTCTTAGCGATCTTTTAGTTATGGCAGATGCTTTAATATGCATGTTGTAGACTAGACCAACTATAAATTAAAATAACTGCATATATTATTAAATTTAGTTACCACAATGGAAGTCGATACAATTGGTAATAATTTATGATTCTGATTTTCTTCAGATTATGTTTTTGGCATTAAAATATTTCAGTTTATAGTTATTCATTATATCTTAATTAATGTTTGCATGTTTTTACAATTATTTCATTGAAATTTATAGATTTACAATATATGACCTGATAAGAGTTTATAATTTCTTTTTTAACCAATAACAACAATTAAACAGTTTCATAACATATCTGGCAAATAAAACAAATCAATTTGTGAATATTTTGAAAATGTTTACTGTGTTCTTTTTGTCTCTTACAAAATCTTCAGCAGTGTTTTTCATGCAAAAATAAGAAGATAAATCTTGTGTATTAATGTTTTAAAACTTTAACCATTCTAGGATCTAGAGCTAGCTGCCAGTGAAGCTGGGGAAGAGGGAGCCAAGATAATGCTAACCTCTGCTGTGAAACCTCTGCACAAGATCATCAGTGATCATAAAGATGTGGTCAAGATAGTCATCCAACTTAACTCTATCATTAGTACATTTAAAATTGATGTCAACGAAGTACTGGAGAACTTTGTTAAATACTCACACCTGTGGGACAAGGTGAGATATTCGATTGGTTTCTACTCATAATTTCTTAAGTCGAAATAGACAGCTTTGAATTGAGGCTCCATTTAGATTTGGCATTGGTCCTCCTGAAACCAGGGACATAAAGGGGGTGTGTATCTGCACGGAAGAACACAATTTAAATTGCCATTTCTTGATCAATGAACAATTAAAAATTTCTTGCATGTTGATCTTTTGACCGATTTCACGAAAACACGGTGAATAACAAACCTTTTTTACATCTGCACGTGAAATAAAAATGGCAAAACAGGTTGCACGAAAATATCCCTTTTAAATCTTGTTGGTTAAGCCTTCCGTCATAAAGAAAAATGTTTTATAGTGCTTACCAGAAAAGAAGACAAATTATCTATGTAATTTAACCTTATAAACATAGCATTTGTTTGAATTATTATTTTGTACATTTTAGGAGATCGATGTTACTGTTAAGGAATTCATGGATGCAAAGCCAATACTATCAGAGATTGAAGCACAAATAAAATTCTACCAGGTTTGTAACTTTTATCTTTTTCCAACTCTAAGGAGATTGCTAAGCTCTTTGCACATTTAAAAGAACCCTTGCAACAACTCTTTGAGGGGTGCGTAGGTGGCCTGTGGCAAGGCAACATTTCTGTCCCTATCCAACATACCCTCATTTTCCAGTGGCAGTCCAAATTTTCCCGACCATCATCCCAGATGGCCTCTATTACAAGACCTACCTATTGTATTTATTGTTAACTTGTTCTCGTCCTGAACATGCATGAAATATCTGCCACTGGACGTTAAGCAACCAACAATCAATTAATCAATCTTTTTCCAACTCTCTTCAGGATTAGATCTTTACATTTTTCACATCATAGAGGTTACCTTTGTGTATTATGAATATTTTTTTAGAAATAAAAAATGTTGACTGAAGGTACAATATACATGACAGCTGTTCTTGGCTAATGTCAGGCCAATTTTACAGTAGTCTGCAAATAAATGAATTGACATGAATAAAATTTTTAGTATTTTTATGAATAGAAATATAAGACAAAATAAATAAATGTGCTGGCCTAGTTCTACAAATAATTTCATATCAACAGTGTTCACATTACTCAAGATTTTGATAATTTTTCAGAAACTTGAACAAGAGATTGAAGAAATGCTACCAAGTTATCGGGTAGGATCAGTGATGTGTGTAACTGACAAACTCAAACTTGCCTTTGTAACTGAGGCCAGAAACTGGAAAATGGCTTATTCCAAGGCACTCAATGAAAAATGTGCTCATGAAATGGACGAAATTCTTGAGTTTACTGAAAACCTAACAAAGAAATTGTCACGTCCAGTCAAAGATTTAGACGATGTACGATCCCATATGGCCTCATTGAATGAGATCAGAGAGGCGGAGATCAAAGTCGACATGACAATAACACCCATAGAAGAAAGTTATGCCTTGCTGAATAAATACAATATTTTCTTCAATGATGGTAATGCTGAGAGAGTTGATACTCTGTCTTATGGATGGAAGAAGCTCATTGCACAGGTAAACATTGATATACTTTGAATATACATAGCCATTGTCTTGCCTCAAAGTTATAAAGTTAAAAAAAATATAAAACACACAAGTTTTTATCATCATGCATATTTTTTTTATATTTTGAAATAAATCTCCTCTTACTGGAAGACACATTTTTACATTATTTCCTTTTTAGCTCACCTGTCCAAAAGGGCCAAGTGAGCTTTTCTCATCACTTGGCGTCCATCGTCCGTCATTGTTGTTAACTTTTACAATTTACAAAAATCTTCTCCTCTGAAACTACTGGGCCAAATTTAACCAAACTTGGCCACAATCATCATTGGGGTATCTAGTTTTAAAAATGTGTCCGATGGCCCAGGCAACCAACCAAGATGGCCACCATGGCTAAAAATAGAACAGGGATAAAATGTAGAATTTGTCTTATAACTCTGAAACCAAAGCATTTAGAGCAATCTGACAAGGGTTTAAATTGTTTATCATATCAATATCTATCTGCCCTGAAATTTTCAGTTGGATTGGACAACCAGTTGTTGGGTTGCTGCCCCCCAATTGGTAATTTTTAAAGAAATTTTGCGGTTTTTGGTTATTATCTTGAATACTATTATAGAGATAAACTTTAAACAGCAATAATGTTCAGCAAAGTAAGATCTACAAATAAGTCAACATGACCCACCATTTTTTTCTGCTTTTTTAGTTTCTTTATTTATATACTATCAATTTATAAGTCTTTTAAAAAGCTTGTTATTTTGAAACAGAGTAGCGAAAATCCTTAATTGCCAAAAATGCTAAATTATTATGTATTCTTGTTCAGGTTAACTGCAAAAATGTGTAATTGAAAATTTGAATAAAATTCTACAGCCTTTGAAAGTAGCAGTGAATGACTTACAAATAGAATATTTTAGGCCTTCCATGTGTTTGAAAACCAGATTTTTATAACTGACTATGCGGTATGGGTTTTGCTCATTGTTGAAGGCCTTATGGTAAAACATAGATGTTAATTTCTGTCTCATTTTGGTCTCTTGTGGAGAGTTGTCTCATTGGCAATCATACCACATCTTCTTTTTTATGCCCCACCTACGATAGTAGAGGGGCATTATGTTTTCTGGTCTGTGCGTCCCTTTGTTTGTCCGTCTGTTCGTCCGTTCATTGGTTCGTTGGTCTGTCCCGCTTCAGGTTAAAGTTTTTGGTCCAGGTAGTTTTTGATGAAGCTGAAATCCAATCAACTTGAAACTTAGTACACATGTTTCTTATGATCTGATCTTTCTAATTTTAAAGCCAAATTAGACTTTTGACCCAATTTCACAGTTCACTGAACATAGAAAATGAAAGTATGAGTTTCAGGTTAAAGTTTTCGGTCAAGGTAGTTTTTGATGAAGTTGAAGTCCAATAAACTTGAAACTTAGTACACATGTTCCCTATGGTATGATCTTTCTAATTTTAATGCCAAATTATATTTCTACCCAATTTCACAGTCCATTGAACATGGAAAATGATAGTGTGAGTGGGGCATCCGTGTACTTTGGACACATTCTTGTTTATATTTGATATTCAGATACGATGCTCTCCATGTCTTGATTTGTTTTCTATTTGATTTTAGTCTCAGCAAGTACAGAACCACCTGTTACAGATCCAACCTAAGTTTAAGGCTGACTTACTCGATGGTGTAGAGACATTTAAGAAAGACTCAGATGAATATGTCATGGACTATGATGACAAGTAAGTGCCACCACTCAATTTTAGTTTTTGCATAAGTCCACACTATTAAAGATTTTAGTTTCTTTCATTGAATCGATTAAAATTCTAGAATAAAAGATATGACAATAGGCAATTTCATCATTTGATGCAGGAAATTTACTTTCAGAATAATAATTTTGAGAAACTGAAAAGAAAGAAAATTCAATTTGATTTGATCTGGAGTTCTTTTGAATTTGATTCTGCATGAATGTAATTAATAATAGTATTGTCTATAGTATTACATAGGTTTTTGATTGGAGTTTTCTTCTATCTTATTTTTATGCCCCACCTACGATAGTAGAGGGGCATTATGTTTTCTGGTCTGTGGCTCCGTTCGTTCGTCCCGCTTCAGGTTAAAGTTTTTGGTCAAGGTAGTTTTTGATGAAATTGAAGTCCAATCAACTTGAAACTTAGTACACATGTTCCCTATAGTATAATCTTTCTAATTTTAATGCCAAATTAGATATTTACCCAATTTCAAAGTCCATAAAACATGGAAAATGATAGTGCGAGTGGGGCATCCGTGTACTTTGGACACATTCTTGTTCATGTGATGTTATTAGTGACACCTGCCCTTTTAAAATCTATTTAAAATTTATTAAAAAAAAAATAAAAATAAAATTTATTTATTTATAAAAAAAATTTAAATTATTATTTTTTTTTTTTTAAATTGTGTGAAGCATTGTTTTTATTCAAAATATTTTCTGATTTTAGAGGACCAATGGTTGCTGGTATTGCACCTAGAGAAGCCTCAGACAGACTAAACATTTACCAGGCTAAATTTGATGAATTGTGGAGGAAATATGTTACCTTTTCTGGTGGTGAAGAATTATTTGGATTACCAGTTACACAATACCAAGAACTTCAACGTATCCGTAAGGAGTTGAACTTGGCTCAGAAATTATACTCATTATACAATGTTGTATTGGAGACCGTCAATGCTTATTATGATATTGCTTGGGTTGATATTGATATTGAAAAAATCAACAATGAACTTCTAGATTTCCAAAACAAGTGAGTTTTTCGGGAAAGTAACTGTAGAAAATGTTTACTTTAATGAAATATAAAAATCTTCTTATTGATAAATGTTGGAGAAATGCCAGAGTGTATTTTAGTGGACTTAAAGAAGAAAAAATTGAATGCAAAAAAAATGAAAAACATAAAACTAAAAATATCACTGTTGCAGTTTACAGTACAAATTGACTTAAAATATTGCATCAACTATTCTAGCTTGTGTTTTGTTTGAACACTGTGTAATAGCTAGTGGATAACAGTTTATTTGACATCAGATAGCTTTTAAAAGTGGCTAACACATTTTAACTAGGAAATAAAAAATGCTAAAAATAGCTGTCTTTCAGAATAAAGCAGGGGCCTTGGTAACTGAGTGGTCTAAGTAGTTACAACTGTACTCACTAGCTAGTCAACACTGAGGTTATATTTACCAACACCTACCAGCAGATTCATTTTTGAAAATCACCCTATCTTTTGATAAAAAAATTAAAAAAATAGGCCATTTATCCTATCCTCCCCTTTGCCTGATAGTGCATCGACATAAAATTTATGATGAAAAAGCTCAAAACCCAACATAAAGAGGAGTGTTCAAAACATGAAGCACAAAGTTGTACTTCTTCAGTTCAATAGATTAAACTTTTATAAAGATAATAGGGGTAAAACTATTTTGCTGATGCCATATGGAATTTTATTAAAAGATATGTTTGCCATACAGGTGTAGAAAGCTTCCAAAAGCTTTGAAGGAATGGCAAGCATTTGAAGATCTGAAGAAAACCATTGATGACTTCAATGAGACCTGTCCATTGTTAGAAATGATGGCCAACAAAGCTATGATGGGTAGACATTGGGAGAGAATTGCTCAGATCACAGGACATTCCTTTGATGTAGATGCAGACAACTTCCTCCTCAGAAATCTGATGGAAGCACCTCTCTTACAATACAAAGAAGATATTGAGGTAGGGAAAATTTGAATTTATTTCCTGCTTTCAGTGGCAGATTGTTGTTAGCACTATATGGATAATACATTTTTGTTTTACCTACACTCGGGGGGGGGGGGGGGGGGGGGGGGGGGGGGAAGCATTTCTTGCAAATTCAATTCAAGAAGTTGATTGAGTTCATTAGCTTTGATAAAAGGGTTGACCAAGTCATAACTTTAATTGGTGCTAAAAGGAGTGGAAAGTCTTAGAAATTTTGTCCTAAATCAGACCATATTTAAAATTATGATTACTAAACTAATTACTATCAAATATGGGTAAATACGGATATAAATGAATTCATAGTATATCTGCTTATATTGCATACTAGGAATTTCATTATAGTTTAAAGGTTGTTACCCAATCATATAGTAAGATTGGCACCATGACTATTTCAGGATGTGTGTATCTCAGCTGTGAAAGAGAAGGACATTGAAGCCAAACTTAAACAAGTTGTAAATGACTGGAGTGGACAAGACTTCCAATTCTCTTCTTTCAAAACCAGAGGAGAACTTTTACTCAAAGGTATGTATAATTCTTCTCCACTTTATTACTCAAAAATAAGTTTCAAATGCATTTTTATGCCCCATTTATGGGCATTTTGTTTTCTGATCTGTGCGTCTGTTCGTCCGTTCTTCCGTTCTACCCGCTTCAGGTTAAAGTTTTGGTTAAAATTTTTGGTTGATGTAGTTTTTGATGAAGTTGAAGTCAAATCAACTTGAAACTTAGTATACAAGTTCCTTATGATATGATCTTTCTAATTTTAATGCCAAATTAGAGTTTTTACCCCATTTTCACGGTCCACTGAACATAGAAAATAATAATGTTGATGCGGCATCTGTGTACTTGGGACACATTCTTGTTATACCAGTTTCAGTGAAAATATGAAATATTGCGAACACAATTAATCTGTGAGTTGGAGGATTCCAGTTGCATATTTCTGATAACTATGATTGGTATAATTTGAATTTGATAGTATACTGTTAATCAACTTATTTTCGCAAACGATTTATTTTCGCGACTTTCTCAAGAAGAAAAATAACGCAAATATAAATCATCGAGAGGATAACAGATAAACTTTGATGAGCATATGTGAATAATATTTTAAAAATATATATTCATCTGTTGATAAATCAAAGTTTTTTCCCAATTTTAATTTCATTGTTGTTTTTTATGAGATACTTTATTGATTTGGCTTGTTTTAAGGTGACACAACTGGTGAGACAGTGGCCTTGATGGAAGACAGTTTAATGGTCCTTGGATCACTTCTCAGTAACAGATACAATGCTCCATTCAAACCTAAGATCCAGGAATGGGTACAGAAACTCACTGGGACTACAGAAATCATTGAAAACTGGCTCATTGTACAGAATTTGTGGATCTATCTAGAGGCTGTGTTTGTTGGTGGGGATATTGCAAAACAGTTGCCACAGGTATGCACTACTTAGAAATTATATTAGACTGATAAACAAAGCCATCAGATTTTGTTTGGAGAAGACCAGTGTTTTCCATTCGGCATTTAAGCCGGGTGTGCTGACCACCTTCTTTTGAAAGCCGACCACCTTTCGATTTTAGGAGGTGGTCGGCTTTTTTTCAAAATCCGGATTTTTTTCGGTTCCGTACCGTTAAAATTTGAATACTAATCCCGCCTTGTTTTCATTGACAAAGATGGCGTCCAATCGTCAAATTTCAACGTTTTCATTTATCAATCGGGGAAAAAGAAAGGCAGATGACGATGATGATAAAGAAAATACTAGACCAAATAAGTTAAATAAAATTGATAGTAATGTTGAAGTTGTGGAAATTGAACAAAAATCAACCAAACAACGGAAAAGACACGCAAGTGAAGACAAATATGAGCAAGACTTCAAATGACTTATAGTCACAGAGGAAGGATACTACTGTTCTGTGTGCCAAAAATACGGCACAAAAGCAAGAAACAGAACAGAAACCTGGATCGAAAGGCCTTAAATCCATGCTGATGCATAAAATAGTAAATGAAAGAAGAGATAAAAGAGATAAATTTTTGAAAAAATAAAATCAAAGAATATTTGACAATTAATATGTCTACTTCTATTTATGTTTGTTCAACTCCATTAAATGTGAATATTATACTAATCTTTATTTTTATGACCCCCACGTGCACCCACAGTAAATAAAAAAAAAAGGTTGGACATTTTAAAAAAAAACCACCCGGTTGCAAGTTATTTTTTTAAAACACCCACCTTACCTTAGTGAAAAAGGAAAACACTGAGAAGACTATAGTTTGATTAACTTGTGTATCATCCCTTTTGCATATTTAATCAAATGAAATGTGTTTAAACAGATTTTGTTTTAATGGTGGGAAACTGTCCTATAATACAGATTTTTGCTTTATTTTTTGTGGATTTTGCAAATCTGTTTAAACTATGCATGAAATCAAGTATTTACAAAAACACAATTTTTAAACAATCAACAAAAAAAACCAAACACATCACATAGAATTTCAAGAGTCTGATTTTCAAATTATTTAATTTTAGGAAGCCAAAAGATTCAGCAACATTGACAAGTCTTGGATGAAGATAATGCAGAAAGCTCATGAGAATTCTAATGTTGTACAGTGCTGTGTTGGGGATGACACCCTCAGCCAACTTCTGCCTCATTTACTGGAACAGTTAGAAATTTGTCAGAAATCTCTCACAGGTTACCTGGAAAAGAAACGTCTGGTCTTCCCAAGATTCTTTTTCGTCTCTGATCCAGCCCTTCTTGAGATTCTCGGTCAAGCTAGTGACTCTCATACAATTCAAGTAAGTTTTAAATGTACTGTGATCCTCATTCTCAAGTGAGTAAGTGGTCAACATGGTCAGTGTTTGTGTAACCTATAAATATGCATAGTTTTCAAAATTTTATTATTAAAGTGTTTAGGTTTTTCAGTTTAATGTTTTGAATTTTTTTTTACACTATTTCAAAAATTTTATTGAAGCCACTGTTGTTAATTTATATTTTAAAGTGCTTTTAAACATTTTAAAACCATGCAAAAATTTAACACGATTACAATACAGAGAAATAATGATAAATACACTTATTGATGATTTTAAATTGTTGCTTTGTTGTAACTTATTTCTAAACTATCATTAAATTCAGCAAATAAAAATCATGAAAATAAATATAGTTTTTTAGCTCACCTGGCCCAAACTAACCATATTATTGTTATTGTTTTTCAGGCCCATTTGTTGAGTGTGTTTGACAACACTAAGACTGTGAGCTTTGACGAGAAGGTTTATGATAAGATTTTGTCATTGAATTCCCAGGAAGGTGAAAATGTCTCATTAGAAGAAGTAGTCAATGCACAGGTACTAAACAATTTCAGTAACTACTATAAATACATATTTTTACATGCATTGACTATTACAACTTTTTTCCAACAAACAAAATGTGAGATTGATTATTGAAAGTTAAATCTTGAAAAACATAGAAGAAAAGACTGTTATAATAGCAAATCTTGGTTTTTTTTATTAAAGATGATAGGATCTTTAAGTCAATTATCCTTATTTCCTACTTGATAATAATTTTATACCAATCAATCTTTATTATTACTAATTATATTTTTTCTTAACAATTATTTTTTTGGAGACTGAAAATGCTTTTGTTGGTATTTGAGTCAATTTAAAAAGTTTTTGTCGACTCCATATTGATCATAAAAATCAACAAAATCTGTATATATATTTATTGTCTTTTGTCAGGGTAATGTAGAAATTTGGCTCGGTGACTTGCTGAGAATGTCGAGGAAGTCAATCCATGGTATTATAAGATCAGCTGCTATATCTATATCTGATCCTGGATTCAAACTGATTGAATTTGAGAACATGTTCCCTGCACAGATTGGATTATTAGGTATCCAGATGTTGTGGACAAGGGATGCAGAAGAAGCTCTCAATAATGCTAGAACAGACAAGAAAGTCATGCAAAATACCAACCAGAAGTTCATGGACATTCTTAATGAACTGATTGACATGACAACAAAAGAACTTACAAAACTAGAAAGAACCAAATTTGAAACTTTAATTACCATTCATGTACATCAGAAAGATATCTTTGATGATCTGGTATGTAAATTTAGTACAGAATCCAATGTTTACTTTCATTTCGATAATAAAAGTACAGAATCCAAGTTTTACTTTCATTTCGATACTAAAAGTACAGAATCCAATGTTTACTTTCATTTCGATACTAAAAGTACAGAATCCAAGTTTTACTTTCATTTAGATACTAAAAGTACAGAATCCAAGTTTTACTCTAGATTTTATCTACTTGAAAATGTTTCAATGTTTCAATGTATGATTAACAAACAATAGTTAATGAAAATACATTCAAGTGATTTGTAAATTTCTACCATTTTTTCCATGTGACTTTTTTTGCAATTTTCTCTTTAAAAAGTGTGGATTAGAAAAAAATATCATATACTAAACCAAATATTTGGGAAATTAAAATCTAAAAGGATGGTCACCCTCGCTCAGTCATACAGCAATCACGATTATGTGCTTACGGAACATTAATTATTTCTATGCTGCCCTACAGAATGACAATTATGAAAAAGCTGGAAACTTTTAATAGAGCAGGGATACAGGCACGCCTTCTATCTGTTAAATGACGTCATAAAGACGTGAAAAATTGACATTCTCTTCCGGTGAAAGACATGATTCCAGAAATGACCTATTGTAATTGTATTATTTTTTTTTTATCATTTTTGTCTTTTCATATTTCAGGTGAGAATGCATGTCAAATCAGTGACTGACTTTGAATGGTTAAAACAGTCCAGATTTTACTTCAAGGAGGACACAGATCAATGTGTTATTTCAATCACTGATGTTGATTTTGAATATCAGAATGAATTCCTTGGTTGTACTGAACGTTTAGTCATTACTCCCCTTACTGACAGGTGTTACATCACCATCGCTCAGGCTCTAGGAATGTCCCTTGGTGGTGCCCCTGCTGGCCCAGCTGGTACTGGTAAAACTGAGACTGTTAAAGACATGGGTCGTTGTCTTGGAAAATATGTTGTTGTATTTAATTGTTCTGATCAGATGGACTTCAGAGGTCTGGGACGTATCTACAAAGGTGTGTATCTTCAGTAATTCCTGGGTTTTATTTTCATTATTATTTTTTATCAGAAGCATACCAAAGACAAAGTTTCATTACACCAACAGTGTAAAAGAAATATAAAGATAGTAATTCATCATATACTTTTTCAGCAGTCATTAAACATAAATCTGGAAAAAACCCACTAATACAATTAATAAATGAGTAATATACAGTCAAACCTGTTTAATTAAGAGACCACTTGTATTAAGCAAAAAACCTGTGTGATCTGCCATGTTACCAGATCTTTTGATACTCTTTCTTCTTTTGCAGAATCAATAATTTCTATTCTATTTATATTTCAGGTTTGGCTCAGTCTGGATCTTGGGGATGTTTTGATGAGTTCAATCGTATTGACTTACCAGTATTGTCAGTGGCTGCACAACAGATTGCCATTGTATTACAGTGTAAAAAGGAAAAGAAAACTCAGTTTGTCTTCACTGATGGTGATATCGTAGATTTTGACAGAGAATCTGGAATGTTCTTGACCATGGTAAGGGGAGATATTTTAATAACCACATGGTTAATGTTGTAGAAGATTAATAGTGAATATTCATTGCCTGAAAACATTGCATAGTTACAGAGATGTAACAAGGAATAATACAAGGCAAAACAAAAAAATCAAATATAGACGAAAATGCTAGTTTTCCACAATACACAAAAATTTGTAACCAAAAAAGTAAATAAATTCACAATAGCAATTTTGTTCAAACATTTTTAGACTTGTACACAAATACAAGTATTCCTTATGCATACCCAATTTTATGTGAAAAAGGTATAGGACAAATTTTTGTGAAAGTGTCTTTTTTTAATCAAATATTACATTATGCCAGAATACATGAAAAATGGGGAACATTTGAAACACACATAAAATTAGCATTCTTCATGTCCTGATTTGTAACCTTAAATTTATGATCAACATTTTCAATCATATTTAATATATCAAACAGCAGTGTTATGATATATATGAATATATTTATGATATACCTAGAAGCTGCAGTGCTTCTGGTTTGAAATAAACTACAATACATTTCTGTAATGGTCAACCATTTCTTATTTTCACAGAATCCAGGTTATGCTGGACGTCAAGAATTGCCAGAAAACTTGAAGATTAATTTCCGTACAGTAGCTATGATGGTACCAGACAGAGCTATCATTATTCGTGTCAAACTGGCTAGTTGTGGTTTCCAACAAAACGTCGTTCTAGCAAAGAAGTTCTTTACACTGTACAAACTTTGTGAAGAACAATTGACCAAGCAGGTCCATTATGATTTTGGTTTAAGAAATATCTTATCTGTATTGCGTACCCTTGGAGCTTACAAGAGATCCAACCCTGAAGACCCAGAACCCACTGTTGTAATGAGAGTATTAAGAGACATGAATCTCTCCAAATTGGTAGATGAAGATGAACCTCTGTTTATGTCTTTGATTGACGATTTGTTCCCTGGAATCACCTTAGACAAAGCTGGATACCCAGACATTGAAGCAGCTATTTCTAAAAACGTATGTTTATTTATATATACCTGATCAAGGTCTTAAGTTTTCTTTAGATTTGGTTATACAGGAACTCGGGTATATTGATCATATACCCTTGGCATGAAGTCATTATTTGTCTTAAATCAGACTCCTTTACATTTCTCTTCATCTTGCATTTCAATTCAATTGGAACATATTTCTACTATTTAACACCATTCATGGGTTCACCAGTTATTCCTTAATTTGAACTAAACATTTGACCTCTTTACATATTTCAAATGGAGAAGTTTTCTTTTATCACTAATTTGTAATTAACCCATTGCATAGAAAAGGATTTTCACTCTTGAAATTATGTATTATAGTATCATAAATCATATATTCAAAATAGAGTGAAATGGAAAATTAAATATCCACAAACATGTATTGAAAAAACAAAACTGCTAAAACTAGATTAAAATTTTGAGTATTTGCTTGTTGTTTTAGATTACTGAAGGTGGACTTATTCAACACGACCCTTGGGTGTTGAAGTTGATTCAACTATACGAGACACAGAGAGTCAGACATGGAATGATGACACTTGGACCAACTGGTGCCGGAAAAACCAAATGTATCCACACTTTAATGAGGGCTATGACTGATTGTGGTGAACCTCACAAGGAATTGAGAATGAATCCTAAATCCATTACAGCACCTCAGATGTTTGGTCGACTTGATGTGGCCACTAATGATTGGACAGATGGTATCTTTTCTACATTGTGGAGAAGAACTCACAAAACAAAAAAGGTAAAAATTAATAATTTTAAATTCTGTTTTTATAATCTTGTGAAACAGTGCAATATTTTAGACTCATCGTTTAGAGAGGCTATTCTAATGTTGATTTATGGGAGGTCTAGAGGTTTCTTTTCATATCTCTAAACCACCCAAATTTAAATTAAAGTGAATTCTACCGCCGCTATCTTCAGTAATGGAACAGCCTAAACCAGTGTATAAATTTGTTTTGTACTATGGTGCAATGAAATACAGAAAATATATTATTAAAAACTAAACAAAATGAATATACAAGTGAGAGGTTAAGCTAGCTATAAAAACAGGTTCAATCCACCATTTCCTACATAAGAAAATGCCTTTACCAAGTCAGGAATATGACAGTTGTTATCCATTTGTTTGATGAGTTTGAGCTTTTGATTTTGCCATTTGATTAGGGACTCCTAGTTTAGATTTTCCTCGGAGTTCAGTATTTTTGTGATTTTACTTTTTACAGGGTGAACATGTCTGGCTGTTGTTGGATGGACCAGTAGATGCTATCTGGATTGAGAATTTGAACTCTGTATTGGATGACAATAAGACTCTGACATTGGCTAATGGTGACAGAATCCCAATGGCCCCCAATTGTAAAATTATCTTTGAGGTGCATAACATTGACAATGCATCACCAGCTACTGTATCCAGAAATGGTATGGTGTTCATGTCAAGCTCCATCTTAGACTGGAACCCTATCATCAAAGGTAATAAATTACAAAATAATGTTTATTAATTAAGTATTTGTGATGAGTGACTAGGAATGCTGGAAAAACATCACGTGCAGCATTTAAGGTGGTACCTAACACTTTATCTAAAATTAAATTTGGTTCGTTTAATTTTCTTAAAATTTTGACAAAGTATTTACTTTGACCCTTTGACAAAAATATAAAAATTTGAACCAACCGTTTTATCAGAAAAATTACACTGGTTATATAGCAGTTTGAAAAACACTCATTTTGATCATTGAGAAGCTTAATATTCCCTTATGAAAACTACGTCATTAAAATGTTCTGCTGATTTTACAGAGTTATCTCCCTGTAGTGTTAGGTACCACCTTAAGATGTTCTGATTTCATCAGCTTGATGGTTTGGTGTAAATTTTAGGCTGTTATATTTTTGTAATTATATATAACAAGTGTTTTAACAATTTTTAATGAGATTTTGAAAAATTGTTAAAAAAAAATACATTTTCTATTGATCAAGCCATATAAGTATTGTATCTGACAAATTTAAAAAGTTACTTATTTTCAAATTTGATTTATTTCAGGATGGCTAATGACCAGACCTCCAGCTCAACAAGACATAATCTTTAATTGTTTTGATGAATGTTTCTTCAACATGTACAATTTTATCATGCAGAAACTAGTTCCAAAGATGGATGTAAGTTAAGTTAAACTGTGACATACAAAAAGTAGATTTGACTTGTTGTTTTTACAAAAATATTTAAGGGATTGTTTTAACTGTTTAAACACTTATTTTATACCTTTCAAAGTTTAATGTAATCTTTTTTGAATTTTACCAGGAATGCCTTAGAATCTTCATAGGTGGAAGTAATCCCATTATGGTCACATACATGAATTTTGTTATATTTCAGTTGTTAGAATGTATTTTTTATGAGAGACATTCTATTACCGTATAGCGGGTTATTTTCACAGGTGAAAAATTTCGCGATTTTCATCGAAATAAGGTAAACAAAATATTTAGGTGGATTTAAAAATTTTAAAAATACCTTTGCATATAACTTTTATATTGGCAGAATTTATTTTGGCAATTTTGTTCTATCTGTGGAAATAAGCGAAAATTTTCACCCTACGAAAATAACTCGCTATACTGTTATTTGTTCAAGAGACTGATTCAAGTTGTTATATTTCAGTTGTTAGAGTGTATGTATGTAAGACAGTCTATAGATTTGTTGGAGGGACTGATCCCAGGAGGAGATGAAGGAAAAGACATGAAACCAGACCATCTACAAAAACTCTTCATCTTTGCCATGATGTTCTCTCTTGGTGGTATTCTAGAGTTAGATGACAGGAAAAAGGTTGGTATATCTTCATCAATCAAAGCAAAACATGATGTGTTTATTATTTATTTGGTATATCTACATCAATCAAGGAACAACATGTATTGTTTATAACAAAATACTGTTAATTCACAATTTATTGATATTTAATTTTTATTGCGAAAAATGCAACAAGGTTATAATGGTAGTAATTTAAACTTGCATTTTGAAATTTTGTTTAAGAATTCAGGATTTTTCTCAATATTGCAAAAAAAACAGGGAGGGAGGGGGGGTGGAGGTCACATGTCACGCATGTATCTCAAAAAGTTATCATGCGCTGGTGACGCAGCTGTTTATTTGATTCATTAACATACAGGGAGATAACTCAGGATTTTAAGATTAATTAACATATAGGGAGATAACTCATGTTTTTTTTAGATGTATTAACATACAGGGAGATAACTCATTTAAGTCGGCTAACTTCAATATACTATATTTTATAGTCTTTAATAAATTTGAGAAATCATCTTTTTTACAACTCAACATTGTTAATATTTCATTCCTTTATTGCCTATAAAGAAACTTATTTGATTTTTTTTTCTCCAACAGCTTGAAGAATGGATTGTAGCAAATACCAAACTTCCATTACCAAAATGTGAAGAAGATGACACCATATTTGAATATATGGTAAATGAAAAAGGAGCATGGGAACATTGGAGTGGAAGGGTACGTTTATTTTGGTGTTATAGAAAGGGACATATCTTGGAATGTGAAAGAAAAAAACCCGGCTCAGATTGAAATAAAGATTTGAGAAATGGCTTCCATGGAGAAATGCAATAGTAAATAATCTAATCAATGTGGTATTTAGCATTACAAATTTTTTCCCTTACTTGTTTGATTGGATAATTGGTTTTGTCTTTAATGGTAATACTTCTTGATATAGTTAACTAAAACCTTTGCAGTATATCTTTGGTTTTTTTACGGGTTGAAAAATCCTCAATCATTTTTTAAAAGATAAATTTTTATATATGACAACCATCACAGCAAAAAAACCTTTGTTGGCATTTTAACAATGTTATTGGTTGCTCGTCATAAATATCATAATTAAAACACACTGATTTTACTTTTAAAATATTTTGATACAGGTGCCAGAATATGTCTACCCACCAGATTCAATCCCAGAATACACCTCTATTTTGATTCCTAATGTTGACAATGTGAGGACTGATTACCTGTTGAAAATGATCTCCAAGCAAGGCAAGGCTGTGTTATTGATAGGAGAACAGGGAACAGCTAAAACAGTCATGGTTCAGGGATACTGTGGAAAAATGGACCCAGAAGACCATTTATTCAAGAGCTTCAACTTCTCTAGTGCTACAACATGTACTATGGTCCAGGTATAATCAAAATCTTTATTTTTTTCATTTATACAGATTTATGTGGAGCTATACATAATGAAATTTATTGGTGATATTAAAAGTAACAAATTTTGTCAGATTAAATGTCATTGCTCTCAGTTCCAGTGTGATTGAAGGTCATATCTTCAAACAAAGAATATTTTTTTGACATAAAAATATACATTTATGTTTTTTCCAGTTACAAACTTTGTTTCATATACTGTAAAAATGTAATTGTTATTTGAATAATTTGACTTAACAAATTTTATGCCTTGCTTATTTCAGAGGAATTCATATTTTAACTATGATAGATGATCAAACCATTGTTGTTTCAAATTTGATGGCTACTGTGGATTCATTATTATTCGTTGAATACCAATTTTAGTGGATTTTATGGGTACATGTGAACCATGAATTCAAATGTTCAACGAATAACAAATTTTCCTTAGGCTTCTATGTAGAATTCGGCAAAACAACAAAAAACAAGTATCCATGAACATTCAAATTTTGCTCAAACCACGAAAAATAAATGAATCCACCGTATATGTAAAAAATCACTCTATAAAAAGAAAGAAATGCTTGTAGAGGTTATAGTCAAGACATTATATTTATTCTTATTCTTTTACTATTAGAGAACCATGGAGGGATATGTAGACAAAAGAATGGGTACAACCTATGGTCCACCTGCTGGAAAGAAGATGACTGTGTTTATTGATGATATTAACATGCCTATAATCAATGAATGGGGAGATCAGGTAATTATTTAATTTTGGATGTAACATGTCTTCTGATTGGCTGACGGTGTTTAGTGTATCAGCTCATAGGCATAATGTTGTCATGTGACTGTGACATTGTCAACATTTTTTTCAAGATTTACTCAACTTAAAATCAAGGGTAATTCCGTGTGCACCACATTTTTTATGTTATATTTTTATAGACAGTAAAATATTACAATCATTCCTTAAATATTTTTTTTCTTATGTAAAATAAGAAGATGTGGTATGATTGCTCATGAAACAACTATCCACATAAGATCTAATGATGTAGAAGTTAACAACTAAAGGTTACTGTAACAGCAAAATTCTTAGTAGTTTTGGCTTTCAAGTTTTTGTTTGTGGGTTTGTGATGAAAATAAGAAAAAAGAAAAGCACCCTAAAACTCAACATTTTTAAATTGTTTACATTCTAAATTTTAGCATATTTATAATATCCAAAATGTTCAAAGAACATAATAGTTGAAATTGTTTTTAGTTAAAAAGATATTTATTCAACTGTATTTTTTTAATAAGGCTGCCATGTTGCATACAGAAGAATTTAAATGTACTTATAAAATATTTTGTAATGTTTTGTGATAACACAAAATGACATGCAGCGTTGTAAATTTTAGTAGTTCAAATAAAAATATTGAGTTTCTGAAAACTTACTGGAAAATTGACACTTTTTCTTTCAGGTGACCAATGAAATTACACGACAGCTGATGGAAGCTAGAGGGTTCTATAACCTTGAGAAACCTGGAGAGTTTACCAACATTGTTGATATCCAGTTCTTAGCCGCTATGATCCATCCTGGTGGAGGTAGAAATGATATCCCACAACGTCTCAAACGTCACTTCAATATCTTCAACTGTTGTCTTCCGTCAAATAATTCCATTGATAAAATCTTCAGAACAATTGGAAAAGGATACTTTGTCAAGGTAACTTGAAAAAAAATGAATATTGGATTATAAGAGAAAAAATAATGAAAAAATGTTGCAATTATGTGTCGGGTAAACAAACATGAGGCCATTCCCCATTGACATAATTTCAATGGAAACCTAGAATAGATAAAATCTCCATTATTAGTCATTTTTTTCTTTGTAGCAGGAGTGGCCTCACTTTGGAGGAACTGCTGTACTTTAAATCACAAAGCCATTTTAAACTGCATTTGAAAATCAGGAAATGTCACTTCTAATGTTTTAAATAATTTAGAGAATAATGCTTGTATTTTATGTTGCAGGAAAGAGGATTCAGAGAAGACTGTTGTGAACTTGTGGACAGTTTAATTACAGCTACCAGAAAACTTTGGCAGAAGGTTAAAGTTAAGATGTTGCCCACACCAGCTAAGTTCCATTACGTTTTCAACTTGAGAGATCTCAGCAGAATTTGGCAGGTTAGTCATTTGAACTCAGTTTTTACAGCTAATTTCATAATGCATGTATGGTAAGACTTTGGTTAGCTTGCTTGCTATGTTTGCATATTGACAATTGTAATTGGGATAACTTTTAATAAAATTTAAATATAATATATACTGGTTTAAGGGCATACGATACAGTTTTGATCCTGTATTTAAATTTTCATGAAAATTTGCATGTAGGCTATTTTTCACATGATTAAATCAAATATGTAATAAAAAATATACCTCCATGTGCTACTTTTTGAGTAAATTGAGGTTCAAATTTCAGATATTTCCTCAAAATATGGATTTGTGGCCATATTTTTCCTTTCGATAGAAATACATAACTTTTTTGTTTTAAAAGATAAACACGATCTGTTTTTTTTTAAATTATTTGTAATTTATGTGTTATATAAATATTGCAAAAATTTGTGCAAATAACTCAAATTTGTCAAATGATCATGAATGTAGAAAAAAATACGTCATTTTTGCTGTACATTAATCAAATTTTAAAAATAGCACTATTTAAGTTTTCATGAAAATTGGTACACATTATCTTTTTTTTTAGTTTAGTTTAAACAATATTCAAATAAATTGAATTGGATTGGGCAACAGGCATAGCCTATGTAAGCCCTCTCCACAAAACAAGGTACAATATATTACATTCAAACAAAGCAACACATACACAAACATAAAGACAAAACAGAATTAATTTTTCAAAAATACCTCTTAGCTGACTGGAATGATATTTCAAATAGTTAACTCAGATCAAAAGTATGACTATTTTAAAATGCTTCAAATGTTAACTCAGAAAAATTATCTTCTTACGTAATCAAACCAAATGTCATTTTACAATGCCTGAGCTAATGTTTATGCAAACAAAGCAAGCAAGCCAGACAAAGTTTTATTGTACAAACATTAGGAAATTAGCTGTAATTTTATGAAACAAGTATTAAATATTGACTTCTCGGGTACTAGTTATCATAATTTAAATAAGAATTACTGTTTACCAGGGTTACTTTATGCATGATTTGATCTTTAAAAAAAAATTATTTTCATTGACCATTAATTAGTTTGATATCTTTAAAAATATTATCAATTGAAAAGTAGTTCATGAAAACAAATTCTTGTTTGAAAAAACTTAAAAATTCAGAAGTTTACATTATGTCCTATTTTTTTCCAGGGAATTTTAAATATAACCGATGAAATCCTGTCCAGCACTGGTGTTATGATGTCACTATGGAAGAACGAGTGTTACAGAGTTATTGTTGACAGATTTGTAGATTTACCAGACAAAGATTGGTTCGAAAAAACAATGAAACAGGTTTGTATATTTTAAGCTGTATTTGAAAAAACTTTTAGTAATTTTTGGTCCTCAATGCTCTTCAACTTCCTATTTTATTTGGCCTTTTAATATTTTTTAATCAAGCGTTACTGATGAGTATTTAGTATACGAAACACGCGTCTGACGTAATTACAAAATTTCATTCCTGGTATCATGATCAGTTTATTTAGTAGTTATATTAAAATTGTATATATTAAAATTGTATAAAAGTTATGGAGTAAAAATATGTGAGATATATGTACTGAACTACTTGTTTAATGAAAGATCTTAGAATTACTAAAAAAAAATTATGCTTGGAATTATTTTTTTTAATTTTCATCTATTTTGTTAATTGTAAAAGCAATACATCATTCTACACATTTAAGAAATGATCTATACAATAAATTTGATTGTCAAACAAGAAATGATAATGATTTATTTTTGTTCCCAGGTAGCAGAAGAGGAGTGTGGATCAGCTGTTGTGAATGAAATGGAGGCTGAACCATACTTTGTAGACTTCATGCGTGAGGCTCCAGAACCTACAGGTATTTGAATAAGGCTAAGGTTTTATCCCATTTGACATCCTGTGAAATATACAGCTTAATTTCTTAAATGATATGTATTTGCAAAATAAATGGACCAGCATTATATAGAGAGCTAAAATCTCAAAAATTGTAAACAATTGATATTTAAAATTCTTGAAACTATTTAGATTTTTGTTCATAAAATTTGGAAAAAAAAACGTTTTTTTATCAAAGCATTAAATTTGAGTAACACATTTTGTCTTAATTTTTTTTTTTTTGGTCAATACATTTTGAAACCTGTCACCTGAAATTATATCTAATACTTATAAAAACTTGTTCATGCCTTCATAAAGCTGGTAAGTTGATTAGTTTTCTAATTTTCTACCTGGAAAAGGAAGTTTTTAGAACTATATATTCATTAGAAAGTTTTCCATTATTTGAAAATCAAGTGAAATATTCCTTTTTCAAGATTCCAACAACGGTAATTAAACTTATATATATTTAAAAAGAATGGCTTTAAACTTATATATATTTAAAAAGAATGGCTTTTCATGTTGTTCAAATTAGATTATAGACTTCAATTATATCTCACTGAATGCCTGTATATTTACATACATTATGCTTATGATCAAATATAATATATACTTTCCAATATATTGATGTTGAGACATATATTTTGCTTATTAAGAGAAAGACAGGTCTGGTGGGTATCTCACATTTCCCATGGCTGGTTTTGTGTAGTACACAAACCACTGAAATGTTTTGCACGAGTACAAAATTCTGACAGACAGTGTTCACAACCTTTTGTTCTATGTTCGTTCCTTGATAATCAATTATCTTAAAAGATCCATATTTTCGTGTCCATCAAATCACCAATTGATTTTCCTAAATATTCAATTACAATTCTTTGAATCTCTTGTTTTATCTTACTTTTGACATCTCCCTTTTGGCACACATTTTTCAACCATCAAACTTGGAATTGATTCTCCAAAATTTTTGGCTTTATCCAATCAAAGTGAATGTTACAGGCAGTGTTGCATTGAGTATAGATCCAAAATTTCCTGCAGTAAATAGCTTTCACTTTCAACACAATTCATAGAATGTTTATACATGTATGATATTTGGTATGAATAATTGATGTTGTAACCTTCACTTCTTGTTGTAGAACAGTTTGTAATTGTAGTTCTAATGTTTGTTGTATAGGGGATCGATAGGGTAATGGGTAACAGGTAGGGAGTAAGAGGGGAGATTTGAGAAAAAATCAACTAGATGTAGTTGGGGTAGTCTTTATTATTTTAATAACTTGTATAGATTGTCATATATTTTTTTTAACAAAGTTATTATTTTTATCCTTTTTTTGGAGGGGGGATTTTGATAACTTGTGAGTTTAAATTAAATTTGAATGAGAGTCAATTGAAAAAAAAAAATGAATATTGCTTAGGTGATATAGCTGAATTCCTGTGATTTTACCAGAGTTCCACTTCAGTATTGTTTTGTTTTCAATACCTGATATTTCTGTATACAGCCATTTATAAAATTTAAAAAGAATTGACCCTTGTTCAGAAAACCGTTAGACACATGAATGGCTTGTGCTGTAAAATCTATTGCTCATCTATGATGTCTTGAAGTTACGAGAATAAATAAATATAACGGCATCAGAATTTCAGAATACTATTATAGATTTGATTTTAACTGATGTTGATTTGAAATGTATATTTATGTAACAAATTTGATTGAAAATGATGCAATCCGATGTTGTCATGGTAAGTTTTTAGAAGATGTAAAATCTAATTTATGTATATACAGTTTAACCTGTGTTATCCGACACTGGGTGACCTGAAAAAGATGTAGAAATAAGCAGGGTGTGGGAATACTCAGATTTCAGCAAGGATAGGCATATTTTGGGTCCAGAAAAATATGTCGGTTAAAACAGGATGTTGAAATACTCAGGTGTTTGGATTAGGCAGGTTACACTATACTTCTACCAGTGGGATATTCAATGTCCTTGACTTCTCGGGAGGGTCTTACATTGTTCTATTTGGTACAGTTCATTTTCAACTACCAAGTATATTTTTGTGTTAAGTAGTAAGTATACCCCTCATTAACTCTAAATTTGACAACTTTGTAGGTGAGGAACCTGAAGATGCTGATTTAGAAGCACCAAAGATCTATGAAGCCATCCCATCATTAGATGCTCTTGAGGAAAGACTGAAGGGTTACATGGAACAATATAATGAAACTGTTAGAGGAGCTAAAATGGATATGGTCTTCTTCAAGGTAATTTAGAAAAATTGCTGAAAATCAAGGGAAATAATTCAGTACAGTAATAAACTTTGAGAGTCGTAAGCTTAAAACTGATATGAAATTTTTCCATGGTTCAAAAATAGATATTTTAATCTTATTATTTAGCTTTTTTATAAGAAGTTAATATTGTTTGCAGCAGTCAATAAGTTTTTGTTATATTTGTCTAAAACTCACTTTCTTTATGTTTTTATACTTCCTTGGATTTTAGGGTTCCTGATAAAGTCAAATCCCGACTCAGACAAGAAATATTTTTATTAAGTGACATTTGTATTTCAGGATGCCATGACCAATTTGGTAAAGATTTCCCGTGTGATCAGAACCCCCAGAGGACATTCCTTACTTGTAGGAGTGGGTGGTTCAGGAAAACAGAGTTTGACCAGACTATCATCATTCATTGCTGGATACAAGACTTTCCAGATTACATTAACTAGGTATTATTACGTTTTAAGGAAAAATACACTTAGAAATATATTTAAATGATTATTTACAAATTCATTCTTTTTAAATATCTTTTACCAGGTCATCAACTAATAATTTTTTTTTAATTCTTTAAATTAATATTTAATAAATATTATTATTAAAAGTAACGGGTTGAATTTGAAGTATATTACAGTAGACATTGAACAATTGTTTGAATATTCCAAGTGGGACAAAGTTTTAAAAAGTTTATATCAATTTCATATTCAATCTGAAGGATCTGTTATTGGTTAGCTATTATTTTGTGAGTTAGCAGTATTCACAGAATTCATATATTGATCTTTATTTCGATTATGTTTTGAAATTTCACTTGGTCAAATATATATTTGAATTATTTTTTATACTGATTTCTATTTCTTTCTTTTTTCAATTTTACTTATTGTTTGCATAAAAAAAAATATAGAGGCATTTATGTATGAAACTAGATATTTCTTTTTGACTTCTTATTAAATATTTATTCCCTATTTTGTTATCTTGAAGTGTAAAGTAAGTGGTATATGTCAATAGACAGATTTTCTAGTCACATATTTTGTAGACTGAGTTGAAATTGTCTGTTGAAACTCTTGCTTTAAGAAAGCAATAAAACCCACATAAGTCATTATCAAAGATTTGAATCAAACTTTTTAAAAAAGAGAAGGAAGGATAATTCAGGATAAAAATTGTAGTTCTTGGAGAAATTCTTTTTTTATTTCTTATGATACTTTTCAATTATAATGTAGATTTAGATCAATAAAGGGAGACATCAGTAGAAAAAAAGCTTCTAAATTTAAACTTTTAGCATATTTAAAAGCATATCAATGAATAATGATTTGTATGGGTAACTTATTTTGTCATGTGCATGTTGAAGTTTCAAGGGTAATTTCAACTAAGTGTAAATGATTTTGTTACTTATTTTTATGTCAAATCTTTTTTCTTCACACAAAAGCAAGTAAGTGAACCACAGAAAACAACTACATTGTATATCAGATATATAAATGGTTTTCCACTATATACTATATAAATTTTGTTGTTGTCAAGATGAAATGAATATATCATTTTGTGTTGTTGAAATCTCATATGCATGACTTTAAGACCTGTAACCCAAATGACATTTTATAATAATAGTCATGAACCAGTTGAAATTATAAATTCTGTGATGTTGTGAATACATTTTGACTGTAATCTATGCATGTCACAATAAATTACAGTAAAATTTGGTTTTAAAATGTGAATAAAGAATTATAATTCAAATTTCTTTTTAAATGGAAGCAGCAGGTGTAACGTCTTTTTATATGATATAAATTATTCAAAATATTATATAGCATACTAAATGGACACATCAAATTATGATAAAGTTAACTTATTTGTATATATATGTAACGAAATATGTTACATGCACATATATAAAAATTGCAGTTTTTATCCAACGCAATCATAGGTTTGAATATTGTTTTCAATTAAGACTATATATATATATATATATATATATCTACATCAACATCAGGGATTTAATGATTAGCTGGTGCATCGATGGATCACATTTATAAATGGGTAAAATATTGTATTGTTCCACAGGATCAGTTTACAAATTTCAAAACTCAAATATTTTGAAGCATATTACCATATTTTGCTGTGTATAGTACGCATTTATGTATAACACATGCCCCTTTTTATTTTAAACTTTTTTCACTAAACATTTCACCTATTTTCAATGATAAAATAATTCCTTTTACATTGTACCAAATTACATTCAGTGATATTTAAAAAAAAAAATTATTTGAAAACACATGGTTTTATAGTTAAAACAATATTTTATTCAAATAAATTGAATTGGATTGGGCAACAAGCATAGCCTATGTAAGCCCTCTCCACGAAAATACATGGTACATAACACATGATTAGATCAAGCTAGTCAAGTTTATTTAACTATTTGATACTCAATCTATTACAGATCTTACAATGTGAGCAACTTGCTTGAAGATTTGAAGTTCCTGTATCGTACAGCTGGACAGCAAGGAAACGGTATTACCTTTATCTTCACAGATCAGGAAATTAAAGATGAAGGCTTCTTAGAATACATGAACAACATTCTGTCCTCTGGTGAAGTAAGTATTTTTGGGGCCCTTTATAGCTAATTGCTGTTCGGCGTGACCCAAGGCTCTGTGTTGAAGGCCGTACTTTGACCTATATTGGTTTACTTTTACAAATTTTTACTTGGATGGAGAGTTGTCTCATTGGCACTCATACCACATCTTCTTATATCTAATAACACATTTTATTTATCTGCTAGCAATAGAGACTGACAGATATTTGATTTTTTGTGGATTTGCCAAAGTTTGCCCACAACCTTATAGAAAATGTGTCGTTAGTTGAACATTTAAATTTGTGGTTTACCAGTACCAACAAAATCCAGGGAAAAAGGTACCCAACGAACAATAAAGAATCTACAGTTCTTTGATTGGTTGCACCTTAGACAATTGACAAAGTTCTAACTCATTAAATATACCAATCTATAATGAACTGAATGAACTCAAAACAGTTAGATGCAGGTCCAAACACATAATTAATCTTATTTTTATTACTTCAGAAATCAAATACTAAAAGTTTTACCATATTATACAGTATATGATAGAACACACATGTGTAAAAGTATAAATGACACAATGTTTTATTTTTAGGTATCTGGTCTGTTTGCCAGAGATGAAATGGATGAAATCTTACAAGAACTGATTGCGTCAATGAAGAAAGATTTTCCACGTAAAGTTCCAACCAATGAAAATTTGTATGAATATTACCTGAATCGTTGCAGACAAAATCTTCACGTTGTTCTCTGCTTTTCTCCAGTAAGTATAGCATTGGTTACAAAGAATGTGTATTTACAATGTTTATTAATGAGTATGATGATTAGTTTTCTGGTAGTTTAAATTAATAAAAAAAAACGGGGGAGGGAGGCAACTATTTTTGGAGAAAATTGAAAGAAAAAAAAATAATAATATATTGGATCATTTCTATATATTTTTTTTCGAGTCAAGACATACATTTAAATTGAATGTTTTATTTCAATAGGTTGGTGAGAAATTCCGTAGCAGATCACTGAAGTTTCCTGGACTGATTTCCGGTTGTACAATGAACTGGTTCCAGAGATGGCCTAAAGATGCTTTGATTGCTGTCTCCAACCATTTCTTGGCCACATTTGATATTGCATGTACACCAGCTGTCAAACAGTCAGTTGTCAGTACCATGGGGGTCTTCCAGGTAAGAATAGCTACCATGGCTACCAGAGACTAAATTCTTATTTTATGAAATCTTACAGAATATTTTGATATCATATCAGACAAACCTATTTTTGAAATGCAAAATCTTTTATTTATTTTGTTTGGAAAAACATGAATATTAATGAAAAATATTTTGGTACTCTGTACTTTAGTTTCTTTTTTATTTAATTATAAAGAGAAACAAAGTTAGTGTTAACCACTTTCAATGTTTACAGTTTGCTGGTCAAGGCATGTGATTTTTGCAGATTCATAATTTCCTGTTTTGTTTGTATATATTTATAATACAATTTTATGTTATTTCTTTTGAGTTTTGTTTGTACCATAAAAATAATCCCCTTTTAGAGTAAGTTGCTTCCAAATAAGTGTTACTACTATATTACTTACATTTTACAAAATGGTTCCTATAATTGCTGCTTTACAAAGGATGTAAGTTAGAATTGAAAGTATTTCTTGTCAGTTCATATGCTTTAAAAGTTGTGTGTAAAACTTTGTCAAAAGGTTACGAAAGAATGAAAATGGCTGGAATGTTGTTTCACATATTTGTTTTATTTTATTGTAAAATGAGAAATTTAAACTACAGTTCTCTGGGTGCCCTCTGTTTGTTGAAAATATGAGTAAAAGTTTGGAATTTAATGTTTAAGGCTCTATCAATCTCAGATGGTTTGCCCTGAAAATTTGAATTACTTTTTTGGGGAACTATTCTGCATTAGTGAACTGTTATAAGAACACTACAAACTTGATCAATTTGATGAGGAAAAAATCTTCCCATAAATAAAATCGGTCAATCAGAAAGGAAAAATCAGCTCTAATGCAAAATGTCCTATAGAATCTTAAAAAGAAGTACTTTTTTTAAATTCATATACCTACTTAAATTACCTTTTGTGAAAAACTTTTAACACATTTAATTTTGTTGTAATATAAGAAATATCACCAAGTCACATAAATGGATATTGCTCACTTCACATGGATTGTCTATCTTGCTAAATAATGTTGTTTAAACAAGCTGAGCTATATATTCCAGTCATAATTGTAGATCTAACACTTGAATGATTATTTTTACATGCACACTTATATATATATTAAAATTCCATGGGTACTTGATTAATTTATAACTTACAAGTTACAACTACATAGTCATAAATATACAATTAAGGTGATTGTATAGTTCACACTTATATATATATTAAAATTCCATTGGTACGGATTAATTTATAACTTACAAGTTACAACTACATAGTCATAAATATACAATTAAGGTGATTTTAAAGTTTCTTTTGCAAAGATGGTAAAATTAAGGAATAATGTGTATGGCAATTAAAACAAACAGTTTGTATATGTCCTCAATAGGTTTAGAATTTTGTCCTTTAATTTATTAAGTGTTCCTGAATTTAGTAGTAGAAAAAATACTCAGTGAAATAAATATTATACAATGAAAGGTAACATGTATATATATTCAATTTGGTGGTACATGTATTATATTTTTACAATGGGGGAAGAAATTCTCACATAAGAAAAGAATTTTTTTAAAGCTTTGAGAGAAAAAAAAAATATGGGGTTTCAAGGCACTTTTTTTTCCCTACCCAATTGAATCTTTTTCCATTTGAATCATTTAAGGTGGTACCTAACACTACAGGGAGATAACTCTGTAAAATCAGTTTAACGTTTTAATTACATTGTGTTGTTAAGGGAATATTAAGCTTTTCAATGATCAAAATAAGTGTTTGTCAAACTGCTATATAACCAGTGTAATTTTTCTGATAAAACGGTTGGTTCAAATGTTTCGAAATTTTTATATTTTTGTAAAAGGGTCAAAGTAAATACTTTGTCAAAATTTTAAGAAAATTAAACGAGCCAAATTAATTTTAGTCAAAGTGTTGGGTACCACCTTAAAAGAATGGTAAAATAAAAATGCCTACAGAAATTCATAAAGTCCTCACATTGGGCCTAGCCAGTTTTATTCTGGAATACCCCCGAAGTAATTGCAATAAATAAGTCAATAGTACATTATAATTGTAGGACATGGTAGCAGAGTACTGTATAGACTACTTCCAGAGGTACAGAAGACAGACATATGTCACTCCTAAATCATACCTGTCCTTCATTGCTGGATACAAAACTATTTATACAGAGAAGAAAGGCGAGATTGGAATCTTGGCTCAGAGAATGAATACTGGTTTAAAAAAATTGATAGAAGCAACTGAGTCTGTGAATGAACTTTCAAAAGAACTAGCTGTTAAAGAAAAAGAATTAGCTGTTGCATCAAAGAAAGCTGATGCTGTACTTAAAGAAGTAACAGAGAAAGCAACAGCTGCTGAGAAAGTCAAATCGCAAGTACAAGTTGTCAAAGACAAAGCTCAGGCAATTGTAGATGCCATTTCTGAGGACAAAGCCAAAGCAGAGGTGAAACTAGAAGCTGCTAGACCTGCCTTGGCAAGAGCAGAGGCTGCTTTACAGACAATTAAACCAGCTCACATATCTACAGGTAAATATTTACAAAATTAGGATATAAAAACAGAAAGTTTAAAAATGAAAAACATTCTTGTCAAATCAGTAATTTTCGTCGTATATTGCTATCACGTTGGGGTCGTCGTCGTTAAATTAAACTTAGTTTGATTTTGACAAAAAATGAATCAGTTAGGTTCTTTGATATGCTGAATCTAAAAATGTACTTAGATTCTTGATTATTGGCCCAGTTTTCAAGTTGGTCCAAATCGGGGTCCAAAATTAAACTTAGTCTGATTTTAACAAAAATTGAAATCTTGGGGTTCTTTGATATGCTGAATCCAAAAATGTACTTAGATTTTTTATTATGGGCCCAGTTTTCAAGTTGGTCCAAATCAGGATCTAAAATTATTATATTAAGTATTGTGCAATAGCAAGTCTTTTCAATTGCACAGTATTGCGCAATGGCAAGAAATATCTAATTGCACAATATTGTGAAATAGCAAAAAAAAAATTAATTAGAGTTATCTTTCTTTGTCCAGAATAGTAAGCAAGAAATATCTAATTGCAAAATATTGTGCAATAGCAAGATTTTTTTTTTAATTGGAGTTATCTTTCTTTGTCCAGAATCAACTTAAATCTTTGTTATATACAATATACAATGTATATTCACTTTTTACTACCAACTGATAAATTAAAATAATCTTTACCATTCAGTGATAACAAGCAGTTTTTTTTACATCTTAATATTTTATGATGTATTTAAATGAGTAGTTATTGTTGCAAACTCCATTAGAAATTTTAATTGAGATTAGTTTTGGAATAAGGGAAAGGGGGATGTGATTAAAAAAATTGGGTTCAATTTTTCTCATTTGAAATTTCATAAATAAAAAGAAAATTTCTTCAAACATTTTTTTAGAGGATTAATATTCAACAGCATAGTGAATTGCTCAAAGGCAAAAAAAATGTTTTAAGTTCATTAGACCACATTCATTATGTGTCAGAAACCTATGCTGTGTCAACTATTTAATTTTAGATTTAAATAAGTTTGAAGAAGAAATCTTTAATTGATTTGTTAAATCTTGACATTTGTTTTGTGTAAAAAAAACCATGTAATGTAAAAAATTTGATCACAATCCAAATTCAGAGCTGTATCACGCTTGAATGTTTTGTCCATACTTGCCCCAACTGTTCAGGGTTCGACCTCTGCGGTCGTATAAAGCTGCGCCCTGCGGAGCACCTGGTTTGAAGCTGGCATGTGACTTAACAAAAGCATAAGCTCTCTTGGTCTTTTTTTACCAACAAATACATACATATATGGACGACATACTTTAAAGCATAAAGGACATACAAAATGGAAATTAGTCATTTCTTGTGTATAAAGATAATTGATGGAGAATTTCTATTTTTTAATTTCAGTGAGAAAATTAGCCAAGCCACCCCATTTGATTATGAGAATTATGGACTGTGTGTTGATTCTTTTCCAACGTAAAATAGGACTTGTTGAACAAGATCCTGAGAGACCTTGTGTGAAACCTTCCTGGGGTGATTCACTCAAATTGATGGGTGGTAGTGGTTTCCTCAACGGTTTACTTCACTTCCCTAAGGTAAGATAATCAGGATATTCAAAATTAGTAACAAAAGAATGATAATAAATCCACAGAATTCATTATTAAAAGAAATTTGATATTAGCGTTAGAAAAAAGCAACTATATAGTTATTTGTAACAAACAGCTGATAAAATGAGCCAAAGGGGAGACAATGATACTATGGTTCTTGTCCTGAATATGCATGAAATATTTGCCACTGGACGTTAAGCAACCAACAATCAATCACCAATTTTTGTGGATTTCATTGGTACATGTGACCCACGAAATTAAATGTTCAATGAATGACAAATTTTCTATAGCTTTGTATGAAGATTTATGCGAAACCACGAAATTAAATATCCACTAACATGTAAGTTTTCCTTTATCCACGAAAATTTGGACCCAGGAAATTAAATATCCACTAACATGTAAGTTTTCCTTAATCCACGAAAATTGGGACCCACAAAATTAAATATCCACTAACATGTAAGTTTTCCTTTATCCACGAAAATTGGGACCCACGAAATTAAATATCCACTAACATGTAAGTTTTCCTTAATCCATGAAAATTGGGACCCACAAAAATACTTGAATCCTCAGTATATGTTATAGAAGAAACAGTTATAGTAATTTATATTAGACAGTTTATAAAAATAAGTGAAAGAGAAGAAATTAATTGATTTTATAGAAGGTTGATGTTTTTAAGTTTTAAGTCATCTTTTTACTTCCCTAGGATTCAATCAATGAAGAAACAGTAGAACTGTTAGCACCATACCTAGATATGGAGGATTACAACATGGAATCTGCACAGAAAGTATGTGGAGATGTGGCTGGTCTGGCTGGATGGACTGAAGCTATGTCCTTCTTCTTTAGCATCAACAAGGAAGTCTTACCACTCAAAGCCAATCTGGTCGTACAGGAGGCTAAACTTGGGGCAGCCATGAGTGATTTGAATAAAGCTCAAGCTCAGTTAGATGAGAAGGAAAAAGAATTGGCAGAAGTAATGGCTATGTATGATGCTGCTATGAAAGAGAAACAGGTACTTTAGTCAATTGTCTATGATGAATCTCAACCCCGTTATGGTATAATGTAAAATCAGAAATTATCCCACCATAGTTTCTAATTAAAATAAGAAGCAATATATAGTAAGGATGGGGGGGGGGGGGGGGACAAGTAATGTGGATTAATCAGGTTATTTAGTCAGATATCTAGTAATGTAAAATAAATCTTTACTCCATTATGATATAATGCAAAGTCAGGAATTATTGTGAGAATTTTTTTTACACCTATTTAGCAATAGACTCATTTCATACTACCAACTTTAAGACTCCAAAGTATATAAATTTTCAACAGGTTACTTAATCGTTGGTAGGACATTTTTGCACTTGGTCAAAGTAAGAGCAGCTAAAAGAAGTAAAATCAAACTTGTATTCAGAGCAATTTTTGGGGAAAAATTTCAAGAATTAAAATGGTTTATAATAACAAAAACACTATTAATAGCTATGAACCATGATTAACCCAGTATAACAATATAGCTGGATTTTTTTTTCTAAAGAAAACCAAAATCATGACTTACCTTCAAAAAATGATATTATTTTTTTCTTGTAGACATTAGTTGATGATGCTGAAGCTTGCAGAAGAAAGATGATAAATGCTACAGCTCTTATTGAGGGTCTATCAGGAGAAAGAATAAGATGGACTGAAGCAAGTAAAGGATTTGAAGCCCAGATTCATAGGCTTGTGGGTGACGTATTGTTGTGTACTGGTTTCCTGTCTTACACTGGTCCATTCAATCAAGAATTCAGAAACCTTGTACTCAAGGGATGGAAGAAAGAAATGATAACTAACAAGATTCCCTTCAGTGATGTAAGATATATTTTGTTTATTTTTGTCTCCATTTGTAGAGTCAATGATTGAGACTTACATATACTGTTTTCATTGGAAAATAAGAAGATGTTGTATAAATGCCACTTAGACAACTTTTATCCAGAGACCAAATGACTATCAAATTCACAGCTGTTGATCACAAATGAAAACATTTCAAACAAGAAAATGGCCTGATTTATATGCAAAACAAAAAAAACAAAAATGATAGACAGCATTAAAAGACATCCACTGAAATTATCAGCTCCTGACTTAATTTATTCACAACTGGACCATTTAGAGCTTCCTTTATAATATTGTATTTCCCTTGTCTATTGTTTTTTGTCATTTTGTAAAAATTTGAATACACAGATGATTCTTAATCGATAAAAAGTCATATTTTAAAAAAGGTAATGTGAATTTTTGATTACAGGATGTGAATGTGGTGACCATGTTGGTTGACAATACAACAGTGAGTGAATGGAACTTGGAAGGTCTGCCAAATGACGAGCTCTCAATCCAAAATGGTCTTATTGTCACAAAGGCAGCTCGTTTCCCGTTACTTATTGATCCTCAAGGTCAGGGTAAATTCTGGATCAAGAGCAGAGAAAAGAGTAATGAATTACAAATGACCTCTCTCAATCATAAATACTTTAGAAGTCATCTAGAGGACGCACTGTCTTTAGGACGGCCATTGTTGATAGAAGATGTCGGAGAAGACTTAGATCCAGCACTTGATAATGTACTGGAAAAGAACTTCATCAAATCAGGTTCTACATTCAAGGTATATATTCTATCAGGCCATTTCAAATGAATTTACACACTCGTACCCCTTGAAATGATTTATTTCATTCTGTTTGTTTCGGAGGAAGAAGAATACTAAGTTACAAAAAAGCCTATTTTTCAATGTATTGAAATTTTCCGGAAAATAACATAGGTCGAATTTAAAAACAATTATAAGATGTTTCTCCTTATTTTGAATAAAAAATGAATAATCAGAATCATAGAATTTTACTCATGAAATTTTTAATAATTTTTTTGGAAAAGTTAGTTTATAGAAAGAATTTTCTAACAATGGAATTAATGTTTTGCTTATTATATTTCTTACTGTATTTGAATAGGTGAAAGTAGGTGACAAAGAAGTAGACGTCATGAAAGGATTCCGTCTGTACATCACAACCAAACTGGCCAATCCAACATACACACCAGAAATATCGGCCAGAACATCAATTGTTGACTTTACTGTCACCATGAAAGGTTTAGAAGATCAGTTGTTAGGTATTGTCATCTTGACAGAGAAACAGGTATGGCTATTCCTAATTTAATGTCTTTGATTTTAAAACTTGTCAGTTCAGTAAAAATAAATTTAAGTTTTGAAATCAGTATTTCTCAATGTAAAACCATTTGCATCGGATGATTTTCTTAGATTTGTATTAAGTCTGCTTGCTTTTTTGTTTTTTTTATCATATTCTATTTTTTAAGCAGCTCTTTATAAAATTTCAAAAGAAATCGTATTTAAAATGAGGTTATAGCTAGAATATGTTAAAAATTTAACATTTTTAGCCTTACAATATTTTCTATGGTATTTATACCTAAACTTCTAATACACCTGTTGAGAAATAAAACTAATGTTTGTATTTCCATAGGAACTTGAACAAGAGAGGACAACTCTGATGGAAGAAGTCACAGGTAACAAGAGGAAGATGAAGGATCTGGAAGATAATCTATTGTACAGATTGACCTCTACTGAGGGGTCATTGGTAGAAGATGAATCTCTGATTGAGGTACTCAGAATTACCAAGTCAACAGCTGAAGAAGTCAGTGAAAAACTCAAAATTGCCGCTGAAACTGAGATCAAAATCAATTCTGCTCGAGAAGAGTTCCGTCCAGGTTTGTATATTTTAGAAATTGTTTGAGAAAAAAAGTAAAATTATGATTTATATGGACTTAAATTACAATGAAATATTGATATTTTTTTATATATCCTTGTACATGTATAACTGACTTGCTGACTGGTAATAATTCATAATCTGAATATTGAAAGGTTAAAGATAGTAAAGAGAAAAGTATGATTCAAAGAATTTATATGTTCAGTTGTTGATAGGACATCCAAAGAACAAAAATATCTCAGTGATTTAGTAAAGCAAATAGCAGTTTCCTAGATTCATGTGTAATATCTACATTTTTTTTTAATTCTGTGGCATCAAGAGGCAGTATATTGTAGTTATGTGTTATATATGCATATATATATTTTGTTTTATTTCAATGGCACCCAAGATTTTAGTGTAATGGTATCGTCTTAATTTTTTGTTTATTTCAGTGGCATCCAAGTTAATGTGTAATATCGTGACAATTTTTTGTTTATTTCAGTTGCATCCCGTGGCAGTATCTTATATTTTGTGATAGTTGAGATGAGTATGGTCAATGTGATGTACCAGACAGCTCTCAAACAGTTCTTAGAAATATTTGATGTTTCTATGGCCAAGTCACAGAAGTCACCAATAACAACAAAGAGAATTAATAACATTATTGAATATCTTACTTTTGCTGTGTTTAGTTATTCTGTCAGAGGGTTCTATGAGAACGATAAATTCTTGTTTACAACACTTATGACCTGTAAAATTGAAATGGCTGCAGGAAGAATTCGTGGAGAAGAGTTCCAAACATTCATTAAGGGTAAATATCAAACATGATTCTTCTTTTTATAACTGCAGTAATGAAGGTTATCAAATTCAAGCAAGTGATTATGAAAATACATGTTCAAATTTATTACGTAACATTTTGTTAGTTCACCTTAATATGTATTATGACTGCAATTATGACGGCTCAAAACTTTTCATTGCTACTTTAATTAGATTATAGTGGACTGTTTTTATACCCCCGCTTTAAAAAAGGGGGGGTATACTGTTTTACCTCTGTCTGTCCGTCAGTCCGTCCGTCAGTCCGTCCGTCAGTCCGTCCATCAGTCCGTCCGTCAGTCAGTCCGTCCCATGAAACTTTCGTCACATTTTTCTCAGGAACTACACATCCACCCTTTCTGTAATTTGGTATCAACATTTATATATGTCAGCCATACCGTGTGATGCGTTTTCAGATTCATCACTTGACAACTTCCTGTTTACCGAACACTTGTCTGATTTTACACATTATAGCCAAGTTGAAAATTTTCGTCACATTTTTCTCAGGAACTACAATACAAGGATTTCTGAAATTTGGTTTCAGGATTTATATAAGTCAGCTATACCGTGTGATGCGTTTTCAGATTCATCACTCGACAACTTCCTGTTTACCGAACACTTGTATGATTTTACACATGATAGCCAAGTTGAAAATTTTCGTCACATTTTTCTCAGGAACTACAATACAAGGATTTCTGAAATTTGGTTTCAGGATTTATATAAGTCAGCTATGCCGTGTGATGCGTTTTCAGATTCATCACTCGACAACTTCCTGTTTACCGAACACTTGCATATTTTTACACTATTAATATTATCCACTTGCGGCGGGGGTATCATCAGTGAGCAGTAGCTCGCAGTTTCACTTGTTTCTAGAAGTACATAATTTATTATACTTACACTCCAATGATGGTGTTGATATCAATAATTGAAAAATTGTGATATGTCTTGCAATGTTTTCTGTAATAATTCTATTGACAAGTGTTACACCAAAATATTTTGTTATCAATAGGTGGCGCTGCTTTAGACTTAAATGCTGTAGAACCCAAACCAAGGAAATGGATTACTGACATGACATGGCTCAACTTGGTAGAGCTTAGTAAATTACCACAGTTTTCACAGATTTTATCGCAAGTGGCCAGGAATGATAAGGTAAAATACCATAGTTTTCACAGATTCTATCACAATTTTCTAGGAATGAAACAGAAAATCATACATATTATACCACAAGTACAGGCCTAGAAATGATAGTATTAATTTGCTAGTTTTCCCTTTTAAATATTTGTGAATGACCCTTGATTGATGAACTTAAGTCCAGATTACAATTTTTATACTGGTTATTGTGGCATGATTTTATATTGTAGTTTTAGACAATAAGGCAAGTTCATCCATTCACAGTAAGGCACCATAGAATGACCAGGTCAATTAACTTTTTTCAAAAGTAGATAAGATTGATAGGTAAAATTTAAAAGTGCACTATACACAGCTAAATACGGTAATTACAAATTTTGTCGATAATGCATATTTTGTACATTTAACTTTATGGAATGACTTTGCAGGCATGGAAAGCATGGTTCGATGAAGATGCACCCGAGGAGGCCACCTTACCCGATGGTTACAGTACCACTCTGGATACTTGGCGTAAACTATTACTCCTTAGAAGTTGGTGTCCTGATCGTACCATACCTATGGCAAAGAAATATGTGTCTGAAGCTATGGGATTAAGGGTAGGTAACTCATCAATAAAATATAATGAACTGTTTACTGAAAACCTTTAATATGTGACTATGAAGCACATGTCCTCTTAAATTTATTACAAATTCATGGACAATTAAAAACAATTTTCTAAATATGATTGTTCATATACTTTCCATTCATCAAAAATTTCATTTAAGTTAAATTTAATCAATAACACCAAAAGCACTGTTTTGTCCAGATAGTCCTTTTCTAGAGAGTAAATCATTAGATATGTGTTAAATACCTTGTGATAAAAAGTATATTTAGATAGATATGTATTTTCTGATAGCATATGAATATGCATGATTATGGTATATGCAATTTTATAAATTGCTAGGACATTCTTAAAAGCAGTAATATACAATTTACCAAAGTTTAACTATGAAGAATTTTATGTAATAATGATTTGACATTATGAAGTATAAAATCTTGATAGTTATTTAAAACCTGCAGCATGATTTCTTTAGAAAAAAATTACATTTTTGTGTTTTTATTTTCTTGTTTACAGTTTGCTGAAGGAGTAATCCTGAATATGGATGAAATGTGGGAAGAATCACGTACCAATGTACCTTTAACCTGCTTCTTGTCCATGGGATCTGATCCAACAGAAAACATCATGTTGTTAGCCAAGAGGAAGAACTTCCAATGTGGCGCCATCTCTATGGGTCAAGGACAGGATGTCCACGCCAGAAGATTGTTGAGTTTATCTATGCAGGAAGGTAGATGGGTATTGCTACAGAACTGTCATTTGGGTCTGGATTTTATGGATGAATTACTTGACTTGGTAAGAATTTTTCTCAACACAACTTTATTTGATTATCATGGATTAAAGGAGATGCATGGTACGTAAAGATGAGGTAGAAACCAAATAACACAAACCAACAAATATGACACACTTAAACAATAACATAAACCAACAAATATGACACACTTAAACAACAACACAAACCAACAAATATGACACACTTAAACAATAACACAAACCAACAAATATGACACACTTAAACAATAACACAAACCAACAAATATGACACACTTAAACAACAACACAAACCAACAAATATGACACACTTAAACAATAACACAAACCAACAAAGATTTAAATTTTTATATATTTATACCCCCGCTTTAACCCCGCTTTAAAAAAGGGGGGGTATACTGTTTTACCTCTGTCTGTCAGTCCGTCCGTCCGTCAGTCAGTCCGTCCCATGAAACTTTCGTCACATTTTTCTCAGGAACTACACATCCACCCTTTCTGTAATTTGGTATCAACATTTATATATGTTAGCCATACCGTGTGATGCGTTTTCAGATTCATCACTTGACAACTTCCTGTTTACCGAACACTTGTATGATTTTACACATGATAGCCAAGTTGAAAATTTTCGTCACATTTTTCTCAGCAACTACAATACAAGGATTTCTGAAATTTGGTTTCAGGATTTATACAAGTCAGCTATACCGTGTGATGCGTTTTCAGATTCATCACTCGACAACTTCCTGTTTACCGAACACTTGTATGATTTTACACATGATAGCCAAGTTGAAAATTTTCGTCACATTTTTCTCAGAAACTACAATACAAGGATTTCTGAAATTTGGTTTCAGGATTTATATAAGTCAGCTATACCGTGTGATGCCTTTTCAGATTCATCACTCGACAACTTCCTGTTTACCGAACACTTGCATATTTTTACACTATTAATATTATCCACTTGCGGCGGGGGTATCATCAGTGAGCAGTAGCTCGCAGTTTCACTTGTTTTTTTTTATTTGTGAAATTTATGATCTATGAACTTTTATTTGCTGCAATCTAATTGTTGCACCCTTTTTGCATATGTGCTGCAAAATTACAAAATTTTAAATGAATTCTTCAAAAAAAAAGATAGAGATCAAACTTGTTTGTTTTTTATTCCTACAGGTATTGACATCAGAGAATGTGAACGAGGGATTCCGTCTCTGGTTGACATTAGAGCCTCATCCTAAGTTCCCAATCAACATGTTGCAGACATCTATCAAGTTTACCAATGAACCTCCTCAGGGTGTCAAAGCTGGTCTAAAGAGGACATATGCCATGTTTTCACAGGTAAAATCTATGGAAATGGATCAAGGATGTGTTTTATTGTAATTGTGAGACAAATTTAGATGAAAACCTCTGTATAATGGGTTTTTTGTCGAGCCTGCAACTTTTGTTGCAGAAAGCTCGACATAGGGATAGTGATCCGGCGGCGGCGGTGTTAGCTCACTTCTTAAAAGCTATATATTTTAGAAGGTGGAAGACCTGGATGCTTCATATTTTGTATATAGATGCCTCATGTTACGAAGTTTCCGTCAGTCACATGTACATTGTCCTTGACCTCATTTTCATGGTTCAGTGACCACTTGAAAAAAAAGTTCAGATTTTTTGTAATGTTAAATTCTCTCTTACTGTAAGTAATAGGATAACTATATTTAGTATGTGCGTACCTTGGAAGGTCGTCATGCCCGTCAGACAGTTTTCACTTGACCTTGACCTCATTTCATGGATCAGTGAGCAAGGTTAAGTTTTGGTGGTCAAGTCCATATCTCAGATACTATAAGCAATAGGTCTAGTATATTCGGTGTATGGAAGGACTGTAAGGTGTACATGTCCAACTGGCAGGTGTCATCTGACCTTGACCTCATTTTCATGGTTCAGTGGTTATAGTTAAGTTTTTGTGTTTTGGTCTGTTTTTCTCATACTTTATGCAATTGGTTTACTATATTTGTTGTATGGAATGATTGTAAGGTGTACATGTCTAACGGGCAGATGTCATCTGACCTTGACCTCATTTTCATGGTTCAGTGGTTATAGTTAAGTTTTTGTGTTTAGGTCTGTTTTTCTCATACTTTATGCAATAGGTTTACTATATTTGTTGTATGGTGTACATGTTTAGTAGGCAGATGTCATCTGACCTTGACCTCATTTTCATGGTTCAGTGGTCAAAGTTAAGTTTTTGAGTTTTGGTCTTTTTATCTAATACTATATGTCATAGGTCAACTATATTTGGTGTATGGAAATATTTTATGATCTATATGTCAGTCGTGCAGGTTTTATTTGACCTTGACCTGGTTTTCACGGATCATTACTCAGTGTTAAGTTTTTGTGCTTTGGTCTATTTTCTTAAACTATAAGCAATAGGTCAACTATATTTGTTGTATGGAAGCATTGTTAGATGTACATGTCTGCCTGGCATATATATATATGGTTCAACTGACCTTGACCTCATTTTCATGGTTCATGTTAAGTTTATGTGACGGTCGTAATAAAGCTTTATATTTAGGAGTATCAACATAATATCAATGATTAGTAAAGAAGGCGAGACATTTCAGTGTGTGCACTCTTGTTTTAATTCAACATGGTAAATTTGGTTTAACATTTTGAGCATTACATTTTAAATATTATATTCTAAACATTAAACAAGTGACATTCAATCAAAGTTTGATTATGTTTGCTACGTTGAAACAGGTTGGATTAAAAGATGTATTTTTGTTTGATGTTGTTTGATGGTGCTTGACAATATTTGATGGGTTTTTTTCTGATGAGGGGCAAAAGATACCAGAGGGACTGTCAAACTCATAGATCAAAAATAAGCTGACAAAGCCATGGCTAACAAAGAAAAATACAAACAGACAAATTAATAATAGTACACAAGACACAACATAGAAAACTAAAGACTAAGCAACACAAACCCCACCAAAAAACAAACTGTATGCCAAAACTTATGTAAAAACATGTAATGAAATATCTGTTGCAGTAGAATTTTAATCTTTAACATTCTTGACTCTCTCATTCAAATTGTATTTATTTTTATTTTTCCCAGGAACAATTAGATTATTCTAACTTCCCACAATGGAAGCCAACCTTGTATGGTGTTGCCTTCCTCCATACAACAGTCCAAGAAAGACGTAAGTTTGGACCTATCGGTTGGAATATACCATATGAGTTCAATCAGGGAGATCAAAATGCAACTGTTCAGTTTGTACAAAACCACCTGGATGATATGGACCCCAAAAAGGTTTGTCCAATTTACATTTTTTGAATAATTTAGAATGGTCAGAGTTTTTGTTACCAAATTAAGATTTATTTTGTTTTGAAAGTTATAATCTGACATATTAGTTTTGTATCTTTTAGACTCTGTCTTTCAGTTTGGTATCTTTTAAAAATCTTATTTTTAAGTTCAATATCTTTATGATCAGACTTTTAACAACAGAAATAGCATGTGTATTTCTTATTTCTCACCTATTCATTTTTATTATCATTATTCTTTCTCAAACTTATATTTTGTTAAATTTTAGTTGATATACTTGTTTTGAGATTGATATAATCTAAATTAGATTGTCTATTTTATTTATTATTTATTCCTTTTTCCAAAGACTACTCAAGAGTATACTGGGTATTTTAGACCAAGGGTAAAGTTACATGATGTCAATGAATAAATCACATTTAAATGACTATTCAACTGTTGTTTCATTAAATCAAATATGTTTCACTCTGATTGTTACTATCTTCAATCTTCAATATGTTGTACTATATATAAAATATTTCACGGTATATTAAAATAAAATGATAAAATTAAGTCATTTCCAAATGTTCACCAGTTTCTGTGGGTACTCAATTTTATTGTTGTGACAAATTCTACATTCAAGCTTATTATATATGAAATTTTCATTTTGTTGTAAACTTATAAACTCATGGTTCAATGTTACCAACGAAATCCATGTTAAATCACAAATAATAATGAATTTACAGTATATCTAAATAAATGTTTCTGTATTCACATGGTTTCAAACTAGGATTTAGATGATTAAAAATAAAGGTTACCACCTCTTACTGAAGGGGGCATATATTTAATGGTATCAAAGTCCTATTGTAGGTTGATTTAATATGATTAAAATGGTAGTCAATTTGCAAACCAGAAATTTATTTTTTTGCATTATTATTTTGTAAATTGTTATAAACATATGAATCAGCCGTATACCTCAATTATTATAATACACAGCTTACATGTACATGTTGTATTTTGCTATATATATATATATATATATATGTATTCAAAAATTCCATATGGATATCGGGTCAAATATGTTTGTGTTTGGAGTAATATTTTATTATTTTCAGAAAATTATATTTAACTCTAAGATCTTACTGTAACGTATAACAAAACAAATTAAATTACAACTTTTTTTCTTCAGAAATCCTAAAAGTTCTAATAATTCATAAAATTTGTTTGTAGGGTGTGTCTTGGCAGACAATTAGGTATATGATTGGTGAAGTACAATATGGAGGGCGTGTCACAGATGACTATGATAAACGTCTGCTCAACACATACTGTAAAGTCTGGTTTGGAGAAAACATGTTTGCAGATTCATTCCAGTTTTACACAGGTAAAGTGATAGTATTTTTATAAATATTTTATACTGATTTTACTGTTTTTAATAGGTTTTTGACCGAAATCAGAATATTAGTTTGGGGCTGAACAGAAGAATGGCAGAAGGTTCAAAGTGATTCCTTGCTATATTTTATGAACTGTTCAACAAATGAATTTTAATTTTGATATGTAACTACTGATCATTGACAATTTTCACTGCTTTTCTTCAAGAGTTATGGACCTTGCATGATAGGAAAATGAGACTTATTGTTATTTCAATGCAATTTTTGATTGGGAAATGTCACTTTATGTAATTTCCTTTACCTTCACAATAGAAAATAAATGCTGTCAATATTACAGCTGATTTCTTGTTTACCCTTGAAAATATATAATAAGTTACACCCTATATTATTTGTTGAGATAATCCGTTACAGTTGCATATTATGTTGAACTCTACATTTGCACTTTATGTAAATACCTTTAAAAGTTAAAATGTAATAAACAAATTAACTTTCAGTTTGTATTTGGGAGTAAGGTTCATATATAAGCTAGTGACAGAACTATGAGTGGTTCAAATTTTATTTTAGGAGCAAATGATTTCTAATTCATTTTTCATTTGATTTTAAGGTTACAAAATACCAAAGTGTAAGACCATTGAAGAATACAGAACCAGTATTGAAGCGTTGCCTCTACAGGATACACCAGAGTGTTTTGGTCTTCATTCAAATGCTGATATAACGTAAGTTATAATTCTGTGTGACCAGAGGCGGATATAGAGCGTTTTCTTGGAAAAATTTGATTGATTATATAGGGAATCACTGAAGTGTGACTGGAGCGGCCTTAGGCAGTCATAGGGCTCCCACTTATGAAATTCGCCACTGGTGACATATTATATTTCAAGTCATCATTTAAAAGTGTTTTCTTACTTAATTTATTCAAGACTGAAATTTTAAAAGAAATTATGTAAGTCATAATGATGACATAATTCATTCTTTTTATTGAAGGCCTTTTTAATTGTTTGATATGTCATTTAAAAATGCTTATACTTGATTTTAAATATGAAATTTCGCAAAAGTATTCAATAAGTTAACCTAACAGGGACGAATATTTTTCACACATTTAGAATTTTAATTTGGACAAAAGAATTGACCCCAACATTTACTCTCTTGGTGGCTATCTTGTGAACAAAATCTTAATACAAATTGTTGGTCAGCAATTTATAAAAATTCGTTCAAACACTTATTGATTCTTAATATTTTAACATCATTTTGAATTAACATTGTAGTTACCAGACGAACACTGCAAATGAAATGTTGGTTACAATTGTAAACATTCAACCTAAGGATTCTGGCGGCGGAGGTGGTGAGACCAGAGAAATGATAGTATACAGGCTAGCTGATGATATGTTGGATAAACTACCAGAGGATTATATACCATATGAGGTAAAATATAAACTATGTCTCTTGTCAATTCACCTTTTTAGTATCTAAAGGACTATGGGTAATCTCATTATAACAACAAAAATGTGAGGCAAAATTTTCATTGAAGCCGTGATTTTACGGCCCCGCACAAGACCGGATAAGTTTCTAGGCAGTAATATTACAGACCCCCAATGACAAGGGTTAAGAACAAAAAGGCTTCATATGAAGACTACTTGGCTGTGATGGGCCCTAATACAATGAGTCAATACTACTTCCTGTTTATTCATACACAGATTTACCTGTTATAACCATGCACATGCATGCCTTCTTGTTGCTTTAGATGTTTTAAATGTAAAAACAGAGAACAAGTAGTAAGTAAGATAAGCTAGTTTTATAAGTATACTAACTTAAAAATATATTTTGTAGGTGAAAGACAGACTAAGAAAGATGGGAATTCTTCAGCCTATGAACATCTTCCTCCGCCAGGAGATAGACAGAATGCAGAAGGTCATATCTCTTGTTCGTACTACACTCAAAGACCTTAAACTTGCCATTGATGGAACAATAATCATGAGTGAAGACCTTCGTGATGCTTTAGACAATATGTTTGATGCTCGTGTCCCATCTAAATGGAAGAAGATTTCCTGGGAGTCTGCAACACTTGGTTTCTGGTTCACTGATTTATTAGATAGAAATCAACAATTCCACACCTGGGTGTTTGAAGGAAGACCTCACTCTTTCTGGATGACTGGATTCTTCAATCCACAGGTATTGTAACTTTTACCAGATTTATTAAATCAGAATAGAGGGGGGGGGGGGGGGGGGGGTAAGAGGGGTCATGGTCCTGAAAACCTGAGGTTCTGAATTTAAATAAATTTAAATCCCAACATCCCAATATTTGAAAAAAGAATTTCTGGATCCTGAAATGGACAATCCTGAAATATTGAGCTTAAAAACACCCGATCCCGGAGTCCCGATAAAGGTCCTATCCCCCCTCAGAATAGTATACCACATAGATTCCATTTGTACTAGATCATATTACATTCTTCTATTTATATGTTTAATCTTCACTCCAATGTCATTCTTTGGGGGGTAAATCTATCTGGAATCATATTCTTACCATGGGCGATGTTACTGTAAATTCAGAAATTGATGCTAGCATTTATTATTGGGATTTTGCCTAATTATACTAAAATGTAATTTTAATTTTTGCAATATTCAGAAAAATCCTGTTTGATTTATATATAAAAAATCAAAATGCGAGTTTTAACTATTATAAGTTATAACCCTGTTGCATTTTATGCAATAATATAAACATTGCAATAATTTCTGAATTTACGATACTTTCAATAAAACACCTTGAAATTGAAGATCAGACATGAATAACTTACTTGGTATTATATTTGTTTCCTGGTTATTAATATTTAAGGAATATCTCCCACACACTAGTCATGTTCTGCTGAATGTTGGTTTAAACTCCTGTCCATGATTTTTAAGAATGGGGATTTGGTATTCTCTTCATTTTTAGCTCACCTGGCCCGAAGGGCCAAGTGAGCTTTTTCCATCACTTGGCGTCCGTCGTCGTCGTCCGTCGTCGTTAACTTTTACAAAAATCTTCTCCTCTGAAACTACTGGGCCAAATTAAACCAAACTTGGCCACAATCATCATTGGGGTATCTAGTTTAAAAAATGTGTGGCGTGACCCCGCCAACCAACCAAGATGGCCGCCATGGCTAAAAATAGAACATAGGGGTAAAATGCAGTTTTTGGCTTATAACTCAAAAACCAAAGCATTTAGAGCAAATCTGACGGGGTAAAATTGTTTATCAGGTCAAGATCTATCTGCCCTCAAATTTTCAGATGAATCCGACAACCCGTTATTGGGTTGCTGCCCCTGAACTGGTAATTTTATGGAATTTTTGCTGTTTTTGGCTATTATCTTGAATATTATTATAGATAGAGATAAACTGTAAACAGCAATAATGTTCAGCAAAGTAAGATTTACAAATAAGTCCACATGACCAAAACGGTCAGTTGACCCCTTTAGGAGTTATTGACCTTTATAGTCAATTTTTAACCATTTTTCGTAAATCTTAGTAATCTTTTACAAAAATCTTCTCCTCTGAAACTACTGGGCCAAATTAATCCAAACTTGGCCACAATCATCTTTGGGATATCTAGTTTAAAAAATGTGTGGCGTGACCCGGCCAACCAACCAAGATGGCCGCCATGGCTAAAAATAGAACATAGGGGTAAAATGCAGTTTTTGGCTTATAACTCAAAAACCAAAGCATTTAGAGCAAATCTGACATGCGGTAAAAGTGTTTATCAGGTCAAGATCTACCTGTCCTGAAATTTCAGATGAATCGGACAACCTGTTGTTGGGTTGCTGCCCCTGAATAGGTAATTTTAAGGAAATTTTGCTGTTTTTGGTTATTATCTTGAATATTATTATAGATAGAGATAAACGGTAAACAGCAATAATGTTCAGCAAAGTAAGATTTACAAATAAGTCAGCATGACCAAAATGGTCAGTTGACCCCTGAAGGAGTTATTGCCCTTTTTAGTCAATTTTTAACCATTTTGTGGTAAATCTTAGTAATCTTTTACAAAAATCTTCTTCTCTGAAACTACTGGGCCAAATTAAACTAAGCTTTGCCACAATCATCATTGGGGTAATTTGTTTTAAAAATGTGTGGCGTGACCTGGCCAATCAACCAAAAAGTGCTACGGCTAATAATAGAACATAGGGGTAAAATGCAGTTTTTGGCTTATAACTCAAAAACCGAAGCATTAAGAGAAAATCTGACAGGGTTTAATTGTTTATCAGGTCAAGATCTATCTGCCCTGATGTTTTCACATGGATGGGACAACCCGTTGTTAGGTTACTGTCCTGAATTGGTAATTTTAAGGAAATTTTGCCGTTTTTTGTCATTATCTTGAATATTATTATAGATAGAGATAAACTGTATACAGCAATAACGTTCAGCAAAATAAGATCTACAAATAAGTTTACATGACCAAAATAGTCAATTGACCCCTTAAGGAGTTATTGCCCTTTATAGCTAATTTTTAACATTTGTCATAAATTTTTGTAAATTTGTAGAAAATATTTTCCACTGTAATTACTGGGTCAAGTTCATTATAGACAGAGATATTTGTAGCAACAAGAATGTTCAGTAAAGTAAGATCTACAAACACATCACTATCACCAAAACACAATTATGTCATGAATTTATCCGTGTCCATTATTTAATATGCACAAGACCAAGGTGAGCGACACAGGCTCTTTAGAGCCTCTAGTTTTTTTTATTTCATAATAGATGAAGGTCCATAGAAGAAGTACATGTCTTTTTCAAAACCAGTAAAAGTTTTTTTTCAACAACCCAACAAAGCAGAAATTTAAATTTTGAGAAATGATGTATATATTTCCCAATAATAGAATAGAAAATGTGGATATTTTAGTTTCAATTATCAATATTTGTAGGGTTTCTTAACTGCCATGAGACAGGAAATAACCAGAGCACACAAGGGTTGGGCCTTGGATAATGTCATTCTAGACAATGAAGTTACAAGAATGATGAGGGAAGATCTACATGGACCACCTAATGAAGGTCAGTACAGACGCAATTATTACACTGTCATCTTGTCCTCAAAAACTGGTACCCATTGCTCCATAGCTGTAGTGCTTATTATAACAGGAAACAAGTTTTCCCAGAATTGAGTAAAACTTAGATTTTTAATAAGGCTTTAAATATATAAGATTAAAAGTTTTGAAGTTACATCATCCACCAATGGCAATGTTTATTTCATTTTAAAGTTTTAGAATTTCATTTCTACATCCAAATGAAGAAGTAACGACTATACTATAATTTAGATATAATAATTTTATTATCCATGAGATGGCTTATATTTTCAAAAATATTGCTTGCATTTATATATATAATAGTCCATTTGCCAATTACCAATTTGATTCTGTAATTTCACACTTTTTAAACAAATTACTTCCCTTTGTCAATCGTAGACTGGTTCCATACCGGACATAATTGGCTTTTGCCAATGCAAAGAATGATGAATTGAAAGTGATGTATTGGCGGTTTAACTCATTTTTCATAAAAAAAATTCTGATGTCAAAAGTATTTAGCTTAACAACAAATTAATGTAATTAAAAGATTTGAAAACCTTAAAGATTAATCACATTACCCACAGGTAAATTTGCTCTTTCTGCTAGCTCGCCATTATAAATGAAAATTAATGTCCCTCATAAGAGAGACAACTGAAAGATGGATCTCTCATTACAGGGTCAATTACGGGAGTTTGGCAAATAGCCTATTGTGACGTTTTAACAACAGTATGATATGGGTTTTATGTTAATGTAATTTTGTAAGCAAAATTTATTTTATCCTGCAAAAAAAGTAACAAGTAGCCAAGGCTCCGTGTTGAAGACCGTACCTTGACCTATAATGGTTTACTTTTATAAATTGTGACTTGGATGGAGAGTTGTCTCATTGGCACTGATACCACATCTTCCTATATCTATTTTTTTATGTATTTTTATTTTACAGGTGTATACATCTATGGACTGTATCTGGATGGTGCAGGATGGGATAAGAGAAACTGTAAACTAATTGAACCTACACCTAAAGTTCTATATACAGCTGTACCAGTGGCCCATGTGTTTGCCACAAACCAGGAGAGAACAGGCAAAGTAGCCAATATGTATGAATGTCCCGTGTACAAGAAACCCAGACGTACTGATTTAACTTATATATTCCCACTGTTCCTGAAGACAACTAAACCACCAGATCATTGGACTCTACGTGGAGTAGGTCTTCTCTGTGATACAAAATAAACTGATTCCTTCCAAAAAAATGTGATTTTTTTTTTTTTTACTTTTTACTTTTCAAAAGGAACTATTTACACTAACATTCTTTTTTGTTTATGTCTGTTTCTTTTACATTTGTTTTGTGTGAGAAATAATAAGCTTGATGAATTTGTAACATTTCCTGTTTATATATATTGATAAATTTATATATATTTTTTCCCGAAGTATGACATTTTAATTTTCTTCATCCAAGTTTATTTCATAAGTCTGCAAGCAAGCTTGGCAATAATTGATTTAAGAAATTGTCAAATTCACACAAGTTTAAAACTTCATCTGATTCAACTATGATAAAAAGAAATAAACAAAAGATACATTTTCAACATCTTCCTTTTATACTAATTTACTATACCTGTTTTTATTGTTAAATTTTAATGTTTAATTTTTGAAAATAAATGATATAATACAATCATTATTTTATGCATATTTTACATTTTGTATATTAAATTAGCTGGTGAAATATTCCGTCAAATCTGAATTTCAACTATCCAATGATAATCCTATGTATATACTAAGATGTGGTGCAAATTTAATCTAGACAAAATCCGTCCTTCGTAAAAAAAATTGATTGCTATTTAAACAAATCAGTATTTATTGTGTGTGTTCTATTGTTATTTATTTATATTGTGTGATAATTATTATATTTTGGAAATTATATATTTAATATTCAAAGAATTTATACTATTATTTTTTATTGTTTTCACTTTATCTATTGTTGTTCTAACATTGTTTGGAGTACAGAGTATTTATTATTTCTTTGTTTGAAAACAATAAAATGTTCTGCATACAATTATTATTTTTATTTCTTCTTTTTTTCAAGTTTTGATGCATATGTTTCTAGTCAAGTTTAGAAAAGATTGCATTTCAATTTTACTCAATATTAAAAGAACAGATTTGCAAAACAGACAATCTTTCTGAACATATAATATGGACGGTAAGCATCTAACAATCAATCAATAGACTGTTTTGACCTCATCAAATGCTGAAACTTCAAGTGTACCAGACTGTGTGTAGTGGCCAGATCATTGGGATGTAGTAATATTTTGGTTATTTAATGAGGCTGATCTACTGACTGTGCCAGGGACTCGTTTTCATTGATCCATGTTCAGGTTCATCTTTAGATCTTTTGGGATTTACTAAAGCTAGTCTTAAAATATTAGCTGGATCTTGACCTATATTTTTTATTGTTGATTGATTTACATAAAATGAAACAGTACTTTACAGACATTTCTATTTTCATGTCAAAACAAAACACAATAATGGAGTTTTCATAAATTTTAAAAAGAGGAACCAAACACTCTGATACAATTGGTACCAATAAATGACTCATGACAACTGGGTTTCAGCCTAGAGCTTAAAAACCCGTTTAGTATTTGGGAAATACCTTTAATGAGGATGACAATATAGATAAAGAGAAAACTGGGATTAAATAGCTAAAACAAATCTACATTAATTCAGCAGTAAAACAAGAATGTGTCCAAAGTACACGAATGCCCCACTCGCACTATCCTTTTCCATGTTCCATGGACCGTGAAATTGGGTAATAATCTAATTTGGTATTAAAATTAGAAAGATTATACTATAGGGAACATGTGTACTAAGTTTCAAGTTGATTAGACTTCAATTTGATCAAAAACTACCTTGACCAAAAACTTCAACCTGAAACTCCCACTTTCATTTTCTATGTTTAGTGGACCGTGAAATTGGGGTCAAAAGTCTAATTTGGCTTCAAAATTAAAAAGATTATATCATAAGCAACAGGTTTACTAAGTTTCAAGTTGATTGGACTTCAGCTTCACCAAAAACTACCTTGACCAAAAACTTTAACCTGAAACTCCCACTTTCATTTTCTATGTTCAGTGGACCGTGAAATTGGGGTCAAAAGTCTAATTTGGCTTTCAAATTAGAAAGATCATATCATAAGCAACAAGTCTACTAAGTTTCAAATTGATTGGACTTCAGCTTCATCAAAAACTACCTTGACCAAAAACTTTAACCTGAATGGACGGACACACAGACGGACGCACAGACCAGAAAAAATAATGCCCCTCTACTATCGTAGGTGGGGCATAAAAAAACCACTTAAATATCATAAGAAAAAAAACATTAAAAAAATTTAAAAACAACCAGTTATAAATTGCATGAGGTACTTTCATCAGGAACACTCAAAGCCAAGGAAATATCAGAACTGAAAGAGCTATATGAACAATAAAGACCCTTCAAACGTCATTAAAGGTCAATTTTTCCATAGTTTCTTTGAAATTTCAAAATGTATAGTTCAATGAACAACTTAAGCCACGTTTTTACTGGTGACCTGGACATTGTCAATAATGCTTCTCTGCAAAATATGAGTATCCATCAATTCGAAACACAAATTCAAAATAATGGTTGATTTAGCTTAGGATTATGCCAAACAATAAGTTAAACACCAGGAAGAATGCATAGATACTCATTCCTAATGGACTAAGGCAGTGAGGTCTTTAATACAAATCAAAACTAAAAAACAATGAATGGATCTATGAATTCACATACATTACAACATCTACTTTAAAGACCATAATGTTGCAAAAGATCTGTTACACTTTCCATGACAAATATTTTGTTGTCCCCATTGATAAAGTCCTAAACAACGTCGTGTGTGTGTTACATAAACTGCATGATAAATGAATTAGGTATTGGCAATTCATTTGGAGACTCAACACGATACATCCTGAATAATCACAAGTCTGTTCTATGTTCCTTTTTGGAATTTCATCCAAAGAGGAATAACTGGATCTACCTTCATTGTCCTTAAAGACAACGATGTTGCTGGTTCTTAAGAGTGATTAGCAAAACCGCTTACTAAAGTATCAATCCCAATTTTACCAGTAATCGAAACAAGGCTTCGAAGATTCAGAAACTACCTATTTGATGTGATTCAGATGTGGATATTAAATATTTCAAAGATCAGTTAGAGTAGATACAATCTAAGACTCTTTTACCTTGCAATGGTATTTAATCATTTGACCTTTCAACATTTTACCTGGGACTAGAGTCCCAGATTTTACACAAGAATTCCTCTTTTAAAACTAAGAGACAAATTGAAACAAGCTGATCCTGCTTTTTTTCATAAAAAAAATAATGGCCAACGTTGTTACAAGGGTCTAAATCGTTCTCTGAAACTGACATAATCAAGATGCTTGATTTCTTGATTAACATCTGTTATGTTCAGGTGACTTTTTTTATCACCGGGTTTGTATTTACATGAAACTGGTTGGGGTTCGTTTCATTTGCCCAAAGCGCTCTTTTGGTTTTCCTTTTATCGGGAACATTCAGAATGTTTAAAGCCAAGGATATCTAAGAATCGAAACAGCTGAAGAGCTATGTGATAATTAAGAACCAAACAAGAATGTGTCCAAAGTACACGGATGCCTAGACTTGCTACAATTCCCTTTCTAATATTTCTCTCTTACTAATTTATATGTTTACTGATAAGTGCCAGCCTACTGATTGCCCTTGGAGAAAGGCCTTCCTCCTGCAGATGTCAGTATAATTGTAATCTCCTAGTTATAGCAGTAAAATTATTAAAGGGGCAAAATTGAAAAAATAATAATAATTAGGAAGGGACATGTAGCAAGTCTAACGGATGCCCCACTCGCACTATCATTTTTCATGTTCAATGGACCATGAAATTGGGTAAAAAATCTAATTTGGCATTAAAATTATAAAGATCATATCATATGGAACATGTGTACTAAGTTTCAAGTTGATTGGACTTCAACTTCATCAAAAACTACCTTGACCAAAAACTTTAATCTGAAACTCCCACTTTCATTTATTATGTTCAGTGGACCGTAAAATTGGGGTCAAAAGACTAATTTGGCTTTAAAATTAAAAGATCATATAATAAGCAACAAGTGTAGTAAGTTTCAAGTTGATTGGACTTAGCTTCATCAAAAACTACCTTCACCAAAAACTTTAACCTGAAACTCCCACTTTCATTTTATATGTTCAGTGGACCGTGAAATTGGGGTCAAAAGTCTAATTTGGCTTTAAAATTAGAAAGATCATATCATAAGCAACAAGTGTAATAAGTTTTCAAGTTGATTGGATTTCAGCTTCATCAAAAACTACCTTGACCAAAAACTTTAACCTGAACGGACGGACGCACAGACGAACGGAGCCACAGACCAGAAAATATAATGCCTCTCTACTATCGTAGGTGGGCATAAAAATAGCTGTATTGACCTATGTTGAACATTGCTTGAATAAGTTGAAATCTTGTTTTTTCTATAATTTGAAAATTAAAAAGAGTCACTTTCCGAGTAGTCAGATAAAAATATTTGAATCATGTCAGTTCCCAAGTACTGACTACTCACTTGATGATACTATAGGGGACTGATAGTTCATCAGTAAAGATATTGGCCCAGTGCTTTAAAGAAAAACAACAGTAGTATACCTCTGTTCAAAAGTCATAAATCGATTTAGAGAAAAAGAATTCGGGTTACAAACTATAACCGAAGGAAACTCATGAACTATACCCCTCATGTATCTTTCGTCCCTCCCCTATAAAGAGAAAACAACGAAACAACAGAAACTTGAAGTGCAACAAAAAACAAACGACAATGCAACATACACAGAAATCACTATTAGATAACAACTGCCATATTCCTGATTAGGTACAGCACATTTAAAGAAAAAATGGTGGGTTGGACCTGGTGATGTGGCTAGTCAACAAACCTTGCGCTTTATGGCAATGTTAACTATCGCTAACATGACAACATTGCATGACAGGAATACAGTACAAATTAATCTAAGAGCATTCAGGACAGAGAAATATAGATATAATAGAACATTTCGACATGTTAACCACATAATGACAACGAATACCTAAGATAATTTTAGGACAGTGCACCACAACAGCATTATAGAATAACGAACTGAGCGTCACATAAATGTATAAACGCCACAAAAAAAATGGAAATAAATCGAGATTAGGTTTGTTATTATGTTATTTGATGTGTTTTGAAATACTAAGGCTTTTCTACCTCAGGCATAGATTACCTTAGCTGTATTTGGCAATACTTTTTTTTTTTTCTTTTTTTTTTTTTTAACTTTTTTGGATTCGAGCGTCACTGATGAGTCTTTTGTAGACGAAACGCACATCTGGCGTATATATAAAATTTAATCCTGGTATCTATGATGAGTTTATTTACAACCACTGGGTCGATGCCACTGCTGGTGGAGATTTATTTCCCCGAGGGTATCACAAGCCCAGTAGTCAGCACTTTTTGTGCTGACATAAATTATCAGTGATATTGACTAATTGTTATATTTATACATTAACTGTTTACAAAATTTGAATTTTTTGAAATACTAAGGCTTTTCTACCTCAGACTTAGATTACTGTAGCTGTATTTGGCAACACTTTTTTGAATTTTGTAAAAAAAATTCTGTATAAGTATAGTTGCTTTAAACTAAAATTATATAAATAAATTTGGTGAATCTGATTAAATTTCTCTACAAACACGTTTTGCAGGATCTCAATATTGATGACTTAAAGTCTAAACCTCCTGATTGCACTTGTGCTAGTTCCCAATTCACATATAATCCGGCTGACCGCGTTATTACCGGTGACCTCGACATTGTCAATAACACTTTCCTGCGAACTGTTTTATCCAAAGGTCCGAAATATTGTGAGCCTAAATCCATCAATTGGAAATACAACTTCAAAATATTGATGGATTCAGTCGAGGATTATGCCAGGCAATGGGCTAGCGCGAGAGGGAAAACGTTGATACTCTTTCCGAATGGATTAAGGCTGTGAGATCGTTGATACAAATCAGAATTAAGAATTCAATGCCCATGCTACGTCAGTACACCTTATCGTTAATCCCGACTGACCCGGCCGCTTGAACTTTTGACGCAACAAACAATCACTTTTCCATTGTGGCGTCAGATATTTTGTTTTATGATGTCAAAATTTTACGGGAACCTGTGTGATATCCAGTAATGGCGGACAAATAGCGATAAGGTGTATCTTTAAAGACCCAAATGTTGCAAATATATTATTGTCCTCGCAGATAAAGCCCCAAGCAACATCGTTTTTGTGTGTAAAACTCATTACATAAACTGCTTGATATCATATGATATAGAATTAGGTATTGCCAATTCACTTTGAAACTCAACATATACCCTCACGACAGTTACCAAAAAGGAAATCCTGGATAATCATAGGTCTTTTCTATGAGGGTCTTCTATGTTCCTTTGGAATTCAACCAAAGATGAAGAACTGGTTCTTCCATCACTGTAGTGGATACCTTACTACATACGTGTCCTTACAAACAACGATATATTGCTAGGTCTTCCAAGTGCTCCACGAAACCTCTTTCTAAATTATTAACATCTATTTTATCAGCAATCAAAGCTGGGCCTCAAAGTTAATGTGAATCTGTCTGTTCCAAAGATCTTTTAGAGTACATACAATCTAACTCTCTTTCATCTTGCAATAGTATTAAAACATTTGACTTTTCTACACTTTATACAAGTATTCCACATTCCAAACTAAAAGACAAGTTGAAAGAGTTGGTATTGCTTTGTTTCATCAAAAAGAATGGCCAACGAAGATACAAGTATCTTGTCTTAGGAAGGAAGGGATAAATCCTACTTTGTAAAGGATCACTCTGATTCAAACAAAAAAAAATCTGACACTGACATTATCAAGATGCTTGATTTCTTGATTGACAACATATTTGTTACGTTTCGAGGACGTGTTTTTCAACAGACTGTCGGCATTCCAGTGAGAACCAATTGTGTCCATCTTCTTGCCGACTTGTTTCTTTATTATTATGAGGCTGACTTCATACAGGAACTTCTTAGGAAGAAAGGTTAAGAAGTTAGCAATATCCTTTCACTTTACTTTTCGCTATATAGATGATGTTCTCTCACTAATTCAAAATTTGGTGACTATGTTGAACGCATATATCCGATCGAACTAGAGATAAAGGATACAACAGATACAGTTAAGTCGGCCTCATATCTTGACTTACATCTAGAAATTGACAATGAAGGTCGGTTGAAAACAAAACTATATGACAAAAGAGATGATTTCAGCTTTCCGATTGTAAACTTTCCGTTTCTAAGTAGCAGCATTTTCTTGATAGAAGGTTGCTGCTCACAAGGAAGCTATAAACCAAGAGTTCCAAATGGTGAAGTTTAAAATCACCCCTTCGTAAATTTTGCGGACGCCATCACGAGTTGGTTGACCGTTATGGAATAACCGTTTCACAGATGATATCGGATATGTTCCTTACGTCGTAACTACAATCCCCTCCCCTTTCATGAATGTGAACTACCGAGATAGACTATTTACCGGGTTTGTAATATCATGACCAACACGACGGGTGCCACATGTGGAGCAGGATCTGCTTACCTTTCCGGAGCACCTGACATCATCCCCAGTTTTTGGTGAGGTTCGTGTTGCTTAGTCTTTAGTTTTCAATGTTGTGTCATGTGTACTATTATTTGTCTGTTTGTCTTTTTCATTGTCATTTTTAGTCATGGCGTTGTCAGTTTATTTTCGATTTATGAGTTTGACTGTCCCTCTGGTATCTTTCGCCTCTCCTTTACATGCGAACAGAATATATATAAAAAAAAATATATTTCAAACGATAAGACATAAAACAATATCCGATCAGAATAACAAATAAAACATCATCACTATACATCAATGTTGAATGTACACGTCTTATAAGTTATAGCAATTGCGAACGGTGACGTTCGGTAACTTTGTTGGAGTAGTGCTACGTAAGGAACACACTCCTGTATATGAAGTCCGCATAGTGTGAACATGCACGAGTATAACGTATCAACTGAGATATGTAAACACCGTACGATGGGGCAGAGACCGGGTATGTTACTGCTGAGAAATGGGTAATTGGGAAGTTAAAATCGTCCCGTTTGTCATAGATTTTAGTGTGAAGTCGTCCATCTTTGTCAATATTGAGGAAGAGATCAAGGTATGAAGCCGTCCTTCTAGTATCAGTAGTATCCCTAATTTCAAGTTCACTGGGATATATGAGATGTAAGTACTTGATGAAATATGGGTTATTCAGAGATAGGACATCATCAATATAACTGAAATTAAAATTAAGAATTTCGCAAGGTGCTTTTTATTTTCGTTTTGTAGAAGGTTCTGAATGAATTCTGCTCCATACGAGTACAAAAACAAATCGGCCATGCAGTAGGGGTACACAATTAGTACCTATTGTAATACCGACTGTCTGTTAAAATATCAATTGGATTATTATCCTTCAAACTCAACAAATATATAGTCTATCAAAAGGTCCAGCGTTTTGATAATATCATCTGCAGTATACTTTCTGGTAGAATCAGTGTCTTTCTTCACAAAATAAGAATTATTATAACTAACACAAAACAAGAAATTTGTATCTACGATTCCCATTTTTATGTATCAAATGAAAACAACACGTTATAAATTTAAGCGTCTTTGTGAATTTATTGTCATTGAATATCGGTACATATCAACAGATAGAAGAACGTACAGATATAAGCAAAATCCTCTCAATACCAGGTTAGAAAACCAAGCTACAATTAACATACAAAGCCAAATAGAATTATGACATAAAACGAACTACCAAAACGTACAGAAGAAATTACGTAGACAACTTATCACAAGAAGTAGAAAGAGCAGCAGTCAATGTCTATAAGAGTGTTTTCAAGATATCAAAACAGCTTTGTGGATCAAATAATGTGAATACAATGCAAGGGAAATTTAACAATGGCAAGGAAACACATCGAAAACTGTGGAAGAACAGGCAAAAAGATTGGAAAAGTATTTCAAGGAAGTACTTGATTGTGTTCATCCATCAGAAAAGGCAAATACAATACTAATTGATGTGGGCATTGACAATGGTACTGTCCACCTAATATTGAGGAATTAATAAGCAAATACCACCCATAAACAATCGAAAAGGCGTTGAAATATTAAAATCACCCCTAAGCAATATAAAGCCGTTAGAATGTTAAAATCAGATATAAACACACCATCAAAGGTTTTACAACCTCTTTAGAAAACATCTGGGCAAAGGAGAATACCCTATCATGCTAGACTGACAGCAAGGATTTACTGTAATACTTTCGTAGAAAGGAGTCCTACAGAATTGTGACAATTTGAATGAGATTACCAAACAAAGTATATTGAAAAATAATCTTTGGTAGAATCGATGAAGAATAAAGTAAAACCACAAAAATCATGACTGAACTCCGAGGAAAATTCAAAACGGAAAGTTCCAATTCAAATGATAAATCACTGTGACATCAAACGAATGGACAACAACTGTCATATTTGACAGCAAATTAATAGAAGAACAATTAGGCTTCATTTTGGTCTTTTGTGGATAGTTGTCTCATTGGCAATCATACCACATCTTCTTTTTTATATTTAGTATATAAAGGCAGAGGTTGCATAGACCAATTATTCGCCCTCCGAAAAATAGTAATAGAGCAATACATAAAGTGGAACACACCTCTGTGTATCAACTTTTTATACTTTTAAAAATCCTTTGAAAACTTGTACAGAGAAATCCTGTGGAAAATACTTACAACATATGGAATTCCCGAAAGATTATTTAAAATATAATTTAAGAATTAAAATGTTGTTTGATTGTTGACTCTCTAGAAGAGATCAAACGACACAGAAAAAAAACTTTATATAGGTCATCGTACGGTCTTCGACAATGAGCAAAACCCATTCCGCAAAGTAAGACTTTAACAGGCCCTTAAATTACAAATGTAAAACAAATTAAAAACTAGAAAACAAACGGTCTAATATATGTACAAAAAAATGAATGAAAAACAAATATATAGTAAAACAAACGACAACCACTGAATTACAGGCTCCTGATTTTTGACAGCCTTCTGTCAAAGTTTTGAGTGTAGCAGTATCCTAGCTAGGTTATAACACGTTATATCAGTACTTCAAAGTAATAGACTGGATCCAATGAAACACCGCATCAAAATATGGATTTCAATTTTCAGTCAACTGTAAGCCTTAAACTTTGCAGACGACCTTGCAAAAATATATCAACAACTCAAAAAGTTGCAATGAATGTTAGGAATGATAGGAAAAACAATCCCAGAATAAGTGTTTCAACTAAGAGATGCTGCTTGAATGGTGTAACCTGGAAATGGAGAGTTCATAATTGGGAAAGCTCGTCTAATTTTTAGTAACGTTTTGTTTTCAACCGAACCTCATTGTCAATTTCTAAATGAAAGTCGAGATATATACCAGACTCAACTGTATCTGTTGTATTCTTTATCTCAAGTTCGATGGGTTAGAACTGAGCGCCGTTAGAACATGTATGCCTATAATGGTTTACTTTTATAAATTGTTATTTGGATAGAGAGTTGTCTCATTGGCACTCACATCATATCTTCCTATATCTATGCACTGGAAATCATATAATAATCTCTGAAAACTTAAAAAAACCAACAACACATAATCTCTAATTGAGTAATTGTACCAGTTTCCTGTAACAGTCATGCGCTGATTAAACCAGGGACATATACTAACAGACTTTACGTGTAATCTTGTTTACACATATAGATTTATAAAACAATGAAATCTAATTAGAAGTACTTATTGAAGATAAATTCATGAATAATTTTGTATTTGCAAGATATCTAAAAGTTTAATTTATTTACAGTGACTGATAGCAAGGATTTGTATAGCTATACAAATCCTTGCTGATAGGTCCATTAGGCATTGTGTGTGTGTTTTTATTATACCTCTTCATACAATATCGTTAAAATGTGTACATATCCCTTCATGGGGATGTCACAAAGAAATCACAGTATCACAATCAGTTTGTTTGCCAAATTGCAATATAAGCTCATAATCATAAATTATCTTTTTAAATAAGTTAATCAAATAATAAAAAAAATGTAGTTCTAGATGATCAAATTATCTTAAGTCACGAACAGACCCTCGAGAACAAACCAGTAATCTGTATACTTACGATCAATCTTAGTCGAACTTTGAAGTTTTTTGTGAAATCGACTCCAGAGTTCTACAGGCTAATACAAGTGTGTAATTATGTCTCGGATTATAAAACAATAAGATAAAACAATGTTTTAGTCGATTCAATATAATTACAATAAATATTCGATACGATATCAGATACATTTGTATAACCGGTAGAAACTTCCATTGCCGAAACAAATAAGGCCGAACTGGTTTCAAGGCCGAAACGACTTGTTTCCTTATGTTACTTGTCTCCCTTCAATAACTTATTTACGTTCTTCAAAAAGGTACCAGTAGAAGTATCTTCAATGACTTTTATTCTAGTGTTTGAGGCTGGGTGTTTTATATAAAGTTCCACCCTAATAACTGTTATCAGAATAATATCAGAGACATATATACACACCAAAATATTAGATAGTTGGAAAAGTATGAAACAAATTATTTTATTAAGTTTTATGGTGAGCCTATGTCCAAACCAACAGTGTCAGTGTAACAAGTTAAATCATGATCAGATATATGATAATATATACACCTTATCGCTAATCCCAGCTGACCCGGCCTCTTGAACTTTTGACGCATACAACAATCACTTTTCCATTGTGGCGTCAGATATTTTGTTTTATGACGTCAAAATTTTACGGGAACCTGTGTGATTTTCAGTAATGGTGGACAAATAGCGATAAGGTGTATTGATGAGGTGGGTCTCATTGGGGTCTAAGCGTGACGCGGGATTGCCAATTTTTAGTAAGCGGGACACGTGAAATACAAATTATTGTGCCGTGAAAACGGGAAATGAAGTCTGGCGGGACCCGGGAAATTACAAAAAAATGACAATTGCTTACATACATAGTTTAAGTGGGATATGGGAATCTGACAAAACAGTTAGCGGGATACGGGATCAGAACCCCCCAATGAAACCCCCGATGAGGGGGGATAGGACCTTTATCGGGACCCGGGATCCTGTGTTTTTAAGCTCAGGATTTCGGGATTAACCATTTTTGTGAATTGTCCGCCATTACTGGATATCACACAGGTTCCTGTAAAAATTTGACGCCATAAAATCAAAATATCTGACAACACAATGGAAAAGTGATTGTTGTATGCGTGAAAAGTCTTCTCTTTAGTAACCCCTTTTTAGGTACTGACTTACTGAAACGAAAATATTAAACAATAGGCCACTTCACAGTTATTGCAGCTATATTGAATAGGAGGCAGACATTTTGTAAAGAGGCAGAAATAGTGTGAAATTATGGGAGTTGCTATAAATGTATGTAATCAAGCACTGTTCTGTTTCAATGTTTGTAATCCCATATTCTTTAAACCATTTTTACCTTCATTTTGACCATCCTTGCAATAACTGTGAAAGGACCTATTGAGAAAACTAATGACATTATTTACAAGAAAACAATTTAAGAAAAACAAATATGACGGACAACGAGTGAACCACAGGCTCCTGACCTGGGAAGAGCACTTAAAGAATGTAGTGGGACCAAACATGTCTGTGAGAACTCAACCCTTCTCTAACCTGAGACCGTGGTGTTACATCACAACATAAGAACAAACTGTAAAAATCAGTTGGAAAGGGCTTAATTTCGTCAGATCAGTACAAACAAATGAAACACCTAACAAAATCACAGTCCAGACATCATCATGCAGGCTATTTATACATACCTAACAAAAAAATACACGTACAGATCTGTGAGTAATTACAGCTAATAACAACTGAAAAAAAATCCTCTTGTCTCTTAGTCCAAGTGAATTTATTTTGGTGTCTTGAAAGGCTATTCTTATTTTTTGCTGTGACAAGGAAGAAGACACAGCAAAACGTTAAATACAGCCTTAAAAGTTTCCTTGATTATTTGGACTACTACCCTCTTAAAGTCTTATGATTATGACTACTTGCACTTTAAGAATGCACAAAGCCATACATTATACATGCAATCTATTTCCTCTCTAAAAATAGGTTCTTTGGTGGATAAGACCTCAATTCACATATAATTCACCATTTGACATACAGTGAGAGACCAATTGGGGTATAAATAAATCAGTTTCTACCACAATATGTGAAGAAATATTTTAGCATCTTTTTGCATATATGCCACATTACTTCATGTTCTTAAAGCTTTAATAAGTCCTCATTTCCACATGTTCCATGATTGGTGAGTTGTAACTGCTTCTGACTGTGCTACATTTTGTGAAAATGTGGGTTAAACCTTAAAAGAGTGGCAAAAATAACCAAAGGGATAATCAAGCTCACTGGGCAGCTTATAAGGTGTAATAATGGTACACAACATGTATAATACTATTCATGACTGGTTTTCTTTTAAAAAGGTTGCAACTTTTCCAACTTTGTTTTCTTTTAAGATGACAGCAAAAGACTACAGAAAGAAAATAAGATTTTAGAGATGTAGGAAAAAGAAGATAATATCAGTTTTTGGGCTTCTTTGATGATTTTTTTTACAGTAACCCTGAAATGTCAAAATCCAATATTTCATGTCATCGCTGAGTGGTTCATGCAAAAAGATGCTCAAATATATCTTTAAAGAATTTTATGGTAAAAAGTTCATTAAACTTCAGTCATTGTCAGTTGGTCTTTATCACTATATGCCAAACGGTGGATTATACATGAATTGACTTTTTAAGATATACTATAAGAACATGTAAAATTAAAATACATCAACTGTATACTTGATGTTTTTGTATGTTCTTCTTGATTTCCCTAAACTTGCCTACAGGTCACGGTTCAGTAATCAAATTTTTTTTCCAATAGGTATCTATTGACACAATATGAACAAGAGCTACTTCCCTTTTGTCTTCATGTTTTAGGTCTTCGTACATAAATTCTTTCATGAATTAGCCAAAGTCAACTGGTTAAACTGACCAATACACTTTAGTGAATGTTGTTTTCTAAATAGTTTAAGTTTTAATTTCTTTAATGGCCTTACAGCTTGCTTGATTTATCACATCTAGTAAGAATCTTTTATCAGATTTGTTTGTACCACATATTTCAATTTGATTATTTAAATAAGGAAATCACCCAAAATGTGGCCAAGGGAAATTACTCGAGTTACATTACCTAAAAACCTATCTATGACTAATACAACACAATTTTTAAATTTGCATTTTTCTATTAATAAGTATCTAATAGATATAAGAAGATGTGGTATGTAGGCCAATGAGACACCTCTTAATCTAAGTTGCAATTTGTAAAAGAATACCATTATTGGTCAAAGTAGGAGCCTTGGCTCACAACGAACAGTAAGCTAGCTATAAATGGCCCCTAAATATGACTAGTGAAAAACCGTTTAAACAGGAAAACCAGCGGTCTAATCTATATAAAAAATGTGAAGCGAGAAACACTATGAACCACATCAACAATCGATAACCACTGAACATCAGTTTCCTAACTTTGTACAGGTGCAAACAAATGCATCATATTTAAAGTTTTGATAGGTACTAACCTTAACCCTTACCCGAAACAATAGTGTAACATCACAACATAGAAAGAAATATTCTGTTATCATGGCTATGACAGAGTTTATTTTATAAATTTTGATAAGAAATAAAAAGAATGGGCAAAAAACATTAGATTTAGTTAGTGACTAAACAACATGAATAATGAATCAAATAAAAAGATAGTTTTGAAGTTAGCCAATGTATTTGCATGGAAATGTTAATTTTTTCAAATTCTAATTAATATATTACAGAAGAACTTAGAAGAAGAAATTATTGAAGGAAGTGAGAAAAAGTGAGTGCTAGCTCAACAAACCTATGAAGGTAAGTCATGCTTTAACCTTTGAAGTTCTATTACATTATGCCTTTGAAGACTTACTAATAATTAACATATTTTGATATTTTAATCAATGCTAACTGAAAAAACCTTATTTTGTCATCTGGAGGTAACATGCCTGATGTCTTTATACAGGCCTGACTGTAACAATGAAATCAACTGCTCTAATAGAAAAAAACAGAAGTTGTCATTTAAATTGCAGATACAATGTAGTGTATATTTTTTGATGAAATTTGAAAAATAAATTTTTGGGAAAAACATACTTTTGTTAATTTTCTATACTATATGAACATATACATGTATAAAATAAAATTGAGAATGGAAATGGGGAATGTGTCAAAGAGACAACAAGTTGACCATAGAGAAGACAACAGCAGAAGGTTGACACAAGAGGTCTTCAATGCAGCCAGAAATTCCCGCACCTGGCGGCGTCCTTCAGCTGGCCTCTAAACAAATATATATATTAGTTCAGTGATAATGAACGCCATACTAAACTCCAAATTAATATTGTACACAAGAAACTAAAATTAAAAATATTACAAGACTAACAAAGGCCAGAGGTGTATTAAACTGACAGTAAAATACTGGAAATTCAGTGTATAAGGTTCTTTTTTTACAATCTCTCTCTCTATATCCTTTTCTGTTTTTTCCTTCAACTATATTATCTGCCTTTTTTGTTTGTGCAAGAAAGTGGGTTGTTGAGTCAATAAAACCTGAGACACTGATGTAATTACATCAAATTTCTAAATCAATTAAATTCATCAGATAACAACCACTTCTTATTTAAGAACAATGGATTTTATTCTCTCAGAACATTTTTCCAGTATTAGATAGTTATCTTTAGTTAGGAACTATGTAAATCATTGTGTTATTCAATATTTTAATTAAGAATCCTTGAATTTAATTAAATTGAATGAGGTTGGTTTAAATAAATGTTTGCTGGTGTAATTGAGTTAAATTACATTGAATTTCTAAATAGATAAAATACATAGAATAAAATCTTATACGGTATACCAGAATAAGAAAGGCTAATAAAAAGTTTAGTACCACATGTACAAGTATTTGAACCATTCAATACGCAACAGCATAGTTTATTGCACAAAAGCAAAAAATATAAATTCAAATCACTTAACCAATTCAAGTTCTTTGAATACAGTTATCTGTGTCAGAAACCTATTGTGTGTCAAATATATAATAACAATCCCAATTCAGACCTGCATCAAGCGCAAATATTGTGTCCATTTTTGCCCTAACTGTACAGGGTTGGAACTCTGCGGTCATATCAGGCTGCACTCAGCAAAGCATTTTATTCTTGTTTGAATGGTTTAGCATATAATATCTGGGCCTACTATAACTGACTGTATGGTATGGATTTTACAACTATTAAATACTGTATAGTAACCTATAGCATTTTTCTAAAATAAATCTTATTTTGTACAAAATGTATAAAACTTTGATACAAATTTCCTACACAAGTGTTACTTCTCAGAATGGGTTAAGGGCTTAAACCTTTTGAATTTAGTTAAAATTAATTCGTCTTTACAAACATTGACAAAGGAACAGAAGCTCATACAGATTTAATTTAATATCTTTATTGAAAACCTGACTACAAATTAATCAATGAAGAAAATTGTATATAAGAATAATAGATGAACATTTATAAAAACAGGTGAATTTCTTACAAATTTAAAACTTTCCTATATTAACTGGACAGCTCCATTACCCTTGTAGCTTTTAAATTGAATTAAAGGAGTGGTTTTGTAATTTTATTACATCTACATTTTATATTTATCCAATAAGAATATTCTTATTGCTTCGGCACTTACTGACCCAACTCTGTTTATTGGAGATCTTTAGGCATATGCTTAAAACTTATCATTAAAAATACATAATTAAGTAAGCGAAATTGGTTATCCATATAAAATTGTATACTTAATGTCTTATTTGCTTGATTGGTTATATTTTCTTTGAAACTGCAGGGTTTGTGGACTGACTTTTGAACTTAAGAGTGTCTAAAAAAGGAACAATTATTTAATAATATCATTTCCTTAACACACATTTGTTCATTTAATGTACTGTTTTGTATGTATATTTTTTGAAAAATAATAAGTTCCTTATCAATTTAAAAAATAAAATGGGATGATCATGTGACAGTATCAAAAATATTTGATAGGCTAATTTATTTTGTATTACAAGAGGGTGGTAAAGTGTTATTTTCGTGCAACGTGATCGCCGTGTTTTTTTTCACATTCAATGTGTTTTTACTTTTTTAGCTCACCTGTCCCGAAGGAACAAGTGATCTTATGCCATCACTTGGCGTCCGTCGTCGTCCGTCGTCTGTCGTCGTAAACTATTTCAAGAATCTTCTCCTCTGAAACTATTGGGCCAAATACTTTCAAACTTTAACTGAATGTTCCTTAGGGTATCTTATTTATAAATTGTATCCGAAGTTTTGATCTATCAACAAACATGGTCGCCATTGCTAAAAATAGAACATAGGGGTCAAATGCAGTTTTTGGCTTATAACTCAAAAACCAAAGCATTTAGAGCAAATCTGACATGGGGTAATATTGTTTATCAGGTCAAAATCTATTTGCCCTGAAATTTTCAGATGAATCAGACAACCCGTTGTTGGGTTGCTGCCCCTGAATTGGTAATTTTAAGGAAATTTTGCTGTTTTTGGTTATTATCTTGAATATTATTATAGATAGAGATAAACTGTAAACAGGAATAATGTTCAGCAAAGTAAGATTTACAAATAAGTCAACATGACGGAAATGGTCAGTTGACCCCTTTAGGAGTTATTGCCCTTTATAGTCAATTTTTAACCATTTTTCGTAAATCTTAGTAATCTTTTACAAAAATCTTCTCCTCTGAAACTACTGGGCCAAATACTTCCAAACTTTAATTGAATGTTCCTTAGGGTATCTAGTTTGTAAATTTTATCCGAAGTTATGATCTATCAACAAACATGGTCGCCATTGCTAAAAATAGAACATAGGGGTCAAATGCAGTTTTTGGCTTATAACTCAAAAACCAAAGCATTTAGAGCAAATCTGACATGGGGTAATATTGTTTATCAGGTCAAGATCTATCTGCCCTGAAATTTTCAGATGAATCAGACAACCTGTTGTTGGGTTACTGCCCCTGAATTGGTAATTTTAAAGAAATTTTGCTGTTTTTGGTTATTATCTTGAATATTATTATAGATAGAGATAAACTGTAAACAGCAATAATGTTCAGCAAAGTAAGATTTACAAATAAGTCAACATGACGGAAATGGTCAGTTGACCCCTTTAGGAGTTATTGCCCTTTATAGTCAATTTTTAACCATTTTTCGTAAATCTTAGTAATCTTTTACAAAAATCTTCTCCTCTGAAACTACTGGGCCAAATACTTCCAAACTTTAATTGAATGTTCCTTAGGGTATCTAGTTTGTAAATTTTATCCGAAGTTATGATCTATCAACAAACATGGTCGCCATTGCTAAAAATAGAACATAGGGGTCAAATGCAGTTTTTGGCTTATAACTCAAAAACCAAAGCATTTAGAGCAAATCTGACATGGGGTAATATTGTTTATCAGGTCAAGATCTATCTGCCCTGAAATTTTCAGATGAATCAGACAACCTGTTGTTGGGTTACTGCCCCTGAATTGGTAATTTTAAAGAAATTTTGCTGTTTTTGGTTATTATCTTGAATATTATTATAGATAGAGATAAACTGTAAACAGCAATAATGTTCAGCAAAGTAAGATTTACAAATAAGTCAACATGACGGAAATGGTCAGTTGACCCCTTTAGGAGTTATAGCCCTTTATAGTAAATTTTTAACCATTTTTCGTAAATCTTAGTAATCTTTTACAAAAATCTTTTCCTCTGAAACTACTGGGCCAAATACTTCCAAACTTTAACTGAATGTTCCTTAGGGTATCTAGTTTGTAAATTGTATCCGAAGTTATGATCTATCAACAAACATGGTCGCCATTGCTAAAAATAGAACATAGGGGTCAAATGCAGTTTTTGGCTTATAACTCAAAAACCAAAGCATTTAGAGCAAATCTGACGTTGGGTAATATTGTTTATCAGGCTAAGATCTATCTGCCCTGAAATTTTCAGATGAATCAGACAACCCGTTATTGGGTTGCTGCCCCTGAATTGATAATTTTAAGGAAATTTTGCTGTTTTTGGTTATTATCTTGAATATAATTATAGATAGAAATAAACTGTAAACAGCAATAATGTTCAGCAAAGTAAGATCTTCAATTAAGTCAATTTGACCAAAATTGTCAATTGACCCCTTAAGGAGTTATTGCCCTTTAAAGACTTTTTTCACAATTTGTTCATCATGTTGACTTACTTTAAAAAATCTTCTCCTTTGAAACTGCTGTATCAATTTCAGCCAAACTTAGGCTAAATGAGTTTCAGAATATTTAGTATAAATTTTATATTTTATTTCCTTGTATGTCAAGAAACATAGCTCCTATGGCTAAAATAGAACATAGGAGAAAATGATTATTTTTTTTGGCTTTTGAAGAAAATAGGACGATCCAAAAAACATTTAAATAAATTGAAAAGCCAAAATAATCATTGATGAGAGATTTAACCAAAAGAATTAAGGTGAGCGATTCAGGCTCTTGAGAGCCTCTTGTTATTTGATGTTCAGTCGTGTAAGACAGGTGCTTCATTCAACGTGTTCTGCTTAATATCTAATTTTTACGTGCAACGTGATTTGCAAATAATTATTTTGCATGTTCTGTATTTTTCAAATAAATTTTAAACACTAGGCAGGGATCATCAAGAAAAAAATTGATTGAATTTTGTTTTTGTGGTAAGGCGGAAAGGCATATGATGTTGTTCCTTTATTTGCATTTTAAAAGTTCAGAAGATTGTTACATATTTTTTTAAAGGCATAAATCATTTATACTATAAATGTGTATACTATATAGGGATTATTATGTAAAACAAAGAGATATATACAAGAGAACAGTGACTCAGTCACAAAAGATTCACATCAAAATCTTTATTTTCGTGCAACATTTATGTTGTCTTATTTCATGTTTTTTTCCATGCAAACATCCCCCTTTACCACCCTCTTTAAGGAGTAGGTCCAGTAAGACCCCTTTTTGGCCCCAAAATATAGCAGTTTTACAAAATTGATAAAATGTAAACTTTTAGCTATTTATTGGACAGTAGAATGCTTCTGCTACATAAATATGGGCTGTTTTTGACAATACAATGCACATATATCGGGTACTAGCATCATAAAGTCCTGCTAAATTACTGAAAACTTCACAATCTTAGCATTTTAGTTAAATTTTAGACAGTTTCAATCATCGATGAAAGTGGCCGCATTTGTGTACAGGCCTCCACAATAATGCTTGTCCGATTGTCCGGTACCACAGGGGAAAAAGGTTGGACAAATAAAAGCTGTATCAAGCTTGTCCGTCGGGACAAGTTCAATTATTTTGCCGAAAATAAATTTTAATAATCCAACTATGATGAACAAAGTAATTTTAAACAAAAAACACGAAAACGAATATTAATTTGACATGTGTCTGTATTCTGTTTATTCAAATGCAAAACCCTTTTCTTCCTTTTTTTCTACTTGCAATCGATAATTTTTAACTGGTTCTCTGGTATCAGGTTCGTTCGCGCCCAATACACTTTCGCACCTCCCATGTTCGCACCCAAGGTCTGTTTGCACTCTACACGTTCGCGTCCAATTTTCAGTACCTCATTTTGCTACCTTATTCTGTTCCTTATAATACATACCATACCAGTAATTTTTTCACAAATTTTTTTTTTTTATTTACCGGTACCATAAAATTCACAAAATCATATTTGATCATAAGTAGAAAAAAACAATGCTTGCAATATAGTGACCTATAGTTGTAAATTTCTGTGTCATTTGGTCTCTTGGTGAGAATTGTCTCATTGGCAATCAGACCTTATCTTCTTTTTATACGACCGCAAAATTTGAAAAATTTTTCGTCGTATATTGCTATCACGTTGACGTCGTCGTCGTCGTCGTCGTCGTCCGAATACTTTTAGTTTTCGCACTTTAACTTTAGTAAAAGTGAATGGAAATCTATGAAATTTTAACACAAGGTTTATGACCACAAACGGAAGGTTGGTATTGATTTTGGGAGTTTTGGTCCCAACATTTTAGGAATTAGGGGCCAAAAAGGGCCCAAATAAGCATTTTCTTGGTTTTCGCACTATAACTTTAGTTTATGTTAATAGAAATCTATGAAATTTTGACACAAGGTTTATGACCACAAAAGAACGGTTGGGATTGATTTTGGGAGTTTTGGTTTCAACAGTTTAGGAATTAGGGGCCAAAAAAGGGCCCAAATAAGCATTATTCTTCGTTTTCGCACAATAACTTTAGTTTAAGTAAATAGAAATCAATGAAATTTAAACACAATGTTAATGACTACAAAAGGAAGGTTGGTATTGATTTTGGGAGTTTAGGTCCCAACAGTTTAGGAATTAGGGGCCAAAAAGGGACCCAAATAAGCATTTTTCTTGGTTTTCGCACCATAACGTTAGTATAAGTAAATAGAAATCTATGAAATTTAAACACAAGGTTTATGACCATAAAAGGAAGTTGGTATTGATTTTGGGAGTTTTGGTCCCAACAGAATAAGGGGCCCAAAGGGTCCAAAATTAAACTTTGTTTGATTTCATCAAAATTGAATAATTGGGGTTCTTTGATATGCCGAATCTAACTGTCATGACTGTGTATGTAGATTCTTAACTTTTGGTCCCGTTTTCAAATTGGTCTACATTAAGGTCCAAAGGGTCCAAAATTAAACTTAGTTTGATTTTGACAAAAAATGGAACAGTTAGGTTCTTTGATATGCTGAATCTAAAAATGTACTTAGATTCTTGATTATTGGCCCAGTTTTCAAGTTGGTCCAAATCGGGGTCCAAAATTAAACTTTGTTTGATTTCATCAAAAATTGAATAAATGGGGTTTTTTGATATACCAAATCTAACTGTGTATGTAGATTCTTCATTTTTGGTCCTGTTTTCAAATTGGTCTACACTAAAGTCCAAAGGGTCCAAAATTAAACTTAGTCTGATTTTAACAAAAATTGAAATCTTGGGGTTCTTTGATATGCTGAATCCAAAAATGTACTTAGATTTTTTATTATGGGCCCAGTTTTCAAGTTGGTCCAAATCAGGATCTAAAATTATTATATTAAGTATTGTGCAATAGCAAGTCTTTTCAATTGCACAGTATTGCGCAATGGCAAGAAATATCTAATTGCACAATATTGTGAAATAGCAAATTTTTTTTTTTAATTAGAGTTATCTTTCTTTGTCCAGAATAGTAAGCAAGAAATATCTAATTGCAAAATATTGTGCAATAGCAAGATTTTTTTATACGACCGCAAATTTTGAAAAAATTTTCGTCGTATATTGCTATCACGTTGGCGTCTGCGTCGTCGTCGTCGTCGTCGTCGTCGTCGTCGTCGTCGTCGTCGTCCGGCGTCCGAATACTTTTAGTTTTCGCACTCTAACTTTAGTAAAAGTGAATGGAAATCTATGAAATTTTAACACAAGGTTTATGACCACAAAAGGAAGGTTGGTATTGATTTTGGGAGTTTTGGTCCCAACATTTTAGGAATTAGGGGCCAAAAAGGGCCCAAATAAGCATTTTCTTGGTTTTCGCACTATAACTTTAGTTTAAGTTAATAGAAATCTATGAAATTTTGACACAAGGTTTATGACCACAAAAGAACAGTTGGGATTGATTTTGGGAGTTTTGGTCTCAACAGTTTAGGAATTAGGGGCCAAAAAAGGGCCCAAATAAGCATTATTCTTGGTTTTCGCACAATAACATTAGTTTAAGTAAATAGAAATCAATGAAATTTAAACACAATGTTAATGACTACAAAAGGAAGGGTGGTATTGATTTTGGGAGTTTAGGTCCCAACAGTTTAGGAATTAGGGGCCAAAAAGGGACCCAAATAAGCATTTTTCTTGGTTTTCGCACCATAACGTTAGTATAAGTAAATAGAAATCTATGAAATTTAAACACAAGGTTTATGACCATAAAAGAAAGGTTGGGTTTGATTTTGGGAGTTTTGGTCCCAACATAATAAGGGGCCCAAAGGGTCCAAAATTAAACTTTTGTTTGATTTCATCAAAATTGAATAATTGGGGTTCTTTGATATGCTGAATCTAACTGTCATGACTGTGTATGTAGATTCTTAACTTTTGGTCCCGTTTTCAAATTGGTCTACATTAAGGTCCAAAGGGTCCAAATTTAAACTTAGTTTGATTTTGACAAAAAATGAATCAGTTAGGTTCTTTGATATGCTGAATCTAAAAATGTACTTAGATTCTTGATTATTGGCCCAGTTTTCAAGTTGGTCCAAATCGGGGTCCAAAATTAAACTTTGTTTGATTTCATCAAAAATTGAATAAATGGGGTTCTTTGATATTCCAAATCTAACTGTGTATGTAGATTCTTCATTTTTGGTCCTGTTTTCAAATTGGTCTACACTAAAGTCCAAAGGGTCCAAAATTAAACTTAGTCTGATTTTAACAAAAATTGAAATCTTGAAGTTCTTTGATATGCTGAATCCAAAAATGTACTTAGATTTTTTATTATGGGCCCAGTTTTCAAGTTGGTCCAAATCAGGATCTAAAATTATTATATTAAGTATTGTGTAATAGCAAGTCTTTTCAATTGCACAGTATTGCGCAATGGCAAGAAATATCTAATTGCACAATATTGTGAAATATCAAAATTTTTTTTAATTAGAGTTATCTTTCTTTGTCCAGAATAGTAAGCAAGAAATATCTAATTGCAAAATATTGTGCAATAGCAAGATTTTTTTTTAATTGGAGTTATCTTTCTTTGTCCAGAATCAACTTAAATCTTTGTTATATACAATATACAATGTATATTCACTTTTTACTACCAACTGATAAATTAAAATAATCTTTACCATTCAGTGATAACAAGCAGTTTTTTTACATCTTAATATTTTATGATGTATTTAAATGAGTAGTTATTGTTGCAAACTCCATTAGAAATTTTAATTGAGATTTAGTTTTGGAATAAGGGAAAGGGGGATGTGATTAAAAAAATTGGGTTCAATTTTTCTCATTTGAAATTTCATAAATAAAAAAGAAAATTTCTTCAAACATTTTTTTGAGAGGATTAATATTCAACAGCATAGTGAATTGCTCTAAGAGAAACAAAAATTTTAAGTTCATTAGAACACATTCATTCTGTGTCAGAAACCTATGCTGTGTCAACTATTTAATCACAATCCAAATTTAGAGCTGAATCCAGCTTGAATGTTGTGTCCATACTTGCCCTAACCATTCAGGGTTCAACCTCTGCGGTCGTATAAAGCTACGCCCTGCGGAGCATCTGGTTTTAATTGGAGTTATCTTTCTTTGTCCAGAATCAACTTAAATCTTTGTTATATACAATATACAATGTATATTCACTTTTTACTACCAACTGATAAATTAAAATAATCTTTACCATTCAGTGATAACAAGCAGTTTTTTTACATCTTAATATTTTATGATGTATTTAAATGAGTAGTTATTGTTGCAAACTCCATTAGAAATTTTAATTGAGATTAGTTTTGGAATAAGGGAAAGGGGGATGTGATTAAAAAAATTGGGTTCAATTTTTCACATTTGATATTTCATAAATTAAAAAGAAAATTTCTTCAAACATTTTTTTGAGAGGATTAATATTCAACAGCATAGTGAATTGCTCTAAGAGAAAACAAAAATTTTAAGTTCATTAGAACACATTCATTCTTTGTCAGAAACCTATGATGTGTCAACTATTTAATCACAATCCAAATTTAGAGCTGAATCCAGCTTGAATGTTGTGTCCATACTTGCCCCAACCGTTCAGGGTTCAACCTCTGCGGTCGTATAAAGCTACGCCCTGCGGAGCATCTGGTTATTGATTGTATTTGAATACACTTTTTCCAGCTTAGAAAAATATAGGATACAAATGTCAAATGAGCGTACAGGCCTATCAGATGGTGCCTCATGTGCAGAGTCTGATAAGACTAGCATTGATGAAAACTAGAACCTACCGGTAAGTCCTGTGACATGACTAGATTCAGTTGTACTTGACTCATATTTTTGAAAAGTATTTCAAAAGAAAAACATCAAATTCTGTTCTATTGTTTAAATTCGTTTTGTTTCTTTAATCAATTTAAGATGTAAAAAGGTTATTTTTAGTAAAAAAAAATTGGACAAGTAACAATTTCATTCGGACAAGTAAGTTTTGGTATGTACTTGTCCTACTGGACAAGTTGAAAAAAAAAGTTATTGTAGAGTCATGGTGTTCATTCTTAATATTGAAATATAAGTTGTATTTGATGATAATACATAACACATATAAAGGTTGAGGAGGAACACGGATGCAGCCACTTTCATTTGTGACAAAAACCATCTGAAAATTGACACTTTTTGGCATATTTGATAGAATTTTCATATTTAAGCTTGAATCGGAGCGTTATTAATGAGTAAATCAGTTAAAATCTTTCATATAAACTAATTGAATCAACTGAAATAGACACTTTAAAAGTATTTAAAAAGTGTCCAAAATCTTTCGTCAGATGAACCTGAAATTTGAGGCCAAAATCTGCCCTTTCCAGACCTTCTCCTTTTAGCAAACAATCAGTAATCTTGAAATAACCCTGTAAATGAAGTCATGAGATAACTTTGAATAGTTTTAAAAGTTATGTCCAAATAAAGCTCAAATTATTCTACAATGTTCTATAATAGTAAACTAATTTTTGTTCCAATGATAAAATCCAGGATAACTGCAAATTTGAATAAAAAAATTATATACAAATAATTTCTCACAATAAATATCAAAATTAGGAATCCTGAATTTTTAGTATTTGCACAAAGTTTTTAATCCTAAAATAAAATAAACTGCAATCAGAGTAAACCATATGGTCTTGTCTCTTGTGATCTGCATCTAAATGTTACAACAAATCAATAATCATTTATTAACAGATATATCTTCCCATTTCTACTTCCTAGCAACTATTTAGACCAATCAAAGACTTTCAACTATGATAAATTCCTAATATTAACTTTTTATACACTTTAAAATGCAAACATATGACTAGTAGAAAGCTTGCTTTAGCAATGATAGCTTGCTGCTGTTTAAATGACAGCTTGCCCCATAGTATTTATTTTAAATGACAGCTTGTCCCTTAGTATTTATTTTAAATGACAGCTTGCCCCTTAGTTTTTATTGTCGAGCCTGCAACTTTTGTTGCAGAAAGCTCGACATAGGGATAGTGATCCGGCGGCGGCGGCGGCGGTGTTAGCTCACTTCTTAAAAGCTATATATTTTAGAAGGTGGAAGACCTGGATGCTTCATATTTTGTATATAGATGCCTCATGTTACAAAGTTTTCGTCAGTCACATGTCCGTTGACCTTGACCTCATTTTCATGGTTCAGTGACCACTTGAAAAAAAAGTTCAGATTTTTTGCAATGTTAAATTCTCTCTTACTGTAAGTAATAGGATAACTATATTTAGTATGTGCGTACCTTGCAAGGTCCTCATGCCCGTCAGACAGTTTTCACTTGACCTCAACCTCATTTCATGGATCAGTGAACAAGGTTAAGTTTTGGTGGTCAAGTCCATATCTCAGATACTATAAGCAATAGGTCTAGTATATTCGGTGTATGGAAGGACTGTAAGGTGTACATGTTCAACTGGCAGGTGTCATCTGACCTTGACCTCATTTTCATGGTTCAGTGGTTATAGTTAGGTTTTTGTGTTTTGGTCTGTTTCTCTCATACTTTATGCAATAGGTCTACTATATTTGTTGTATGGAATGATTGTAAGATGTTCATGTCTAGCGGGCAGATGTCATCTGACCTTGACCACATTTTCATGGTTCAGTTGTTATAGTTAAGTTTTTGTGTTTTGGTCTGTTTTTCTCATACTTTATGCAATAGGTTTACTATATTTATTGTATGGAATGATTGTAAGGTGTACATGTCTAGCGGGCAGATGTCATCTGACCTTGACCTCATTTTCATGGTTCAGTGGTCAATCTAATACTATATGTCATAGGTCAACTATATTTTGTGTATGGAAATATTTTATGAACTATATGTCAGTCGTGCAGGTTTTATTTGACCTTGACCTGGTTTTCAAGGTTCATTGCTCAGTGTTAAGTTTTTGTGTTTTGGTCTATTTTCTTAAACTATAAGCAATAGGTCAACTATATTTGTTGTATGGAAGCATTGTTAGCTGTACATGTCTGCCTGGCATATGGTTCAACTGACCTTGACCTCATTTTCATGATTCATGTTAAGTCTATGTGACAGTCGTAATAAAGCTTTAGATTTAGGAGTATCAACATAATATCAATGATTAGTAAAGAAGGCGAGACATTTCTGTGTGTGCACTCTTGTTTTAAATGACAGCTTGCCCCTTAGTATTTATTTTAAATGACAACTTGCCCCTTAGTTTTTATTTTAAATGACAGCTTGCCCCTTAGTTTTTATTTTAAATGACAGCTTGCCCCTTAGTATTTATTTTAAATGACAGCTTGCCCCTTAGTATTTGTTTTGAATGACAGCTTTCCCCAATTGGTTTTGCATTTTAAAAAGAGTTTTTTTTTATCAATCCTTTTAACATTTAGATAATATTTACATACATGTAGATAACAAATAAAGGTAAAAAAAAAACAGTAACTTTACAGCTTTCTGCAAGTATTAATACCTTTTCAGTTCTTGACAAAAACAAAGGAGTAGGGGCATTAACGTAATTTACACTTGTATGCAAATTTGTCCACCATTACATAAAGTTGACACATGTTCTTGTAATCTTTGACATCACAATTAAAAAAATTTGACTTAAAATTAAAAAGTGATTGTTGTTTGACGTTATAAAGTTATTTGGAGCAATTATAAGGTCATTTCGGAAACAAAATTCAGCTAAATACCATAAGTGTAGATATGTTTAATACGTCATAATCATGATAATGTGCGCCTCTTTTATGAAAAAGAAGAAAACTGCTGAATTTTTGCAGTTTTACAACCATATTATCTCCATGGAAACATAATGCACAGTCAAGAAACAACCAAATAAATTTATAGAGGAACTATTGTAAATTCAGAAATTATTGCGATGTTTTCTTTTTTGGGAAAAATGTGACAGGGTTATAATCGTAATACTAGACAATAGTTTAAACATGCATTTTGATTTTTTCTTACATGAATGAAACAGGATTTTTATCAATATCGCAAACAATTAAAATTGCAATTTAGGCTAAAATGACAAAATCACAATAATAAATGCATGCAATAATTTCTGAATTTACAGTAATCTCACCAAATATAGAGTTGTTTCTTAGTTGCCCACATACTTTTCCAATCCAATGTTTATCTAAAAGTTGATGTTATTCTACAAATGAAAATCAAAAAATATTATAAAATATACAAGCTTCGTCATGGTTTGTTGCCATAGTATCTCAATAAATGTGACATTTCTTCATATTTTCTTAACACCTTGTACCTTGGTATAGTTTGGACAAATTTAATAACAGGTATGATAAACTTTTAATTTGCACTAATATTTTGGTCTTTTCACCCACAATAACTTTGAAGAAAAATGCAAACTGTTTGATGGATACTATAGTAATTGTTTTAGTTAGAATTATGTGTAAAAATAAGAAGATGTGGTATGATTGCCAATGGGAAAAATCTCTACAATAGACTAAATGACACAGAAATTAAATCTATAGGTCACTGTACAGTCTTCAACAATGAGTAAGATGGGGATGCCGCATAGTGAGATAAAAAAGGCCCAAAAAACACAACCCTCTCCTAACTTGGACAGTGGTGTAACAGTAGAACATAAGTACAAACGATAAAAATAATTTGAAAATGGTTTAACTGATCAGATCAATTGAAAGCAGAAATACATATAACAAAAAAAAAAAGTGGACATGACGGGGTACTTGTACATCCCAACAACAAAAAGACACTAAAGTAAAAATCTGAGAGTACTAGCAGTTACTGACAGCTAGTCAAGGCAAATAACAACTAATAAAAAAGAATCCTCCAAAAAGAATCAAGAAGATATATTTCTGTTAGTAGGATTGCCAATGTCAGCATCAACTATTACAGTTGTGGACCCAGAGGGAGGTTTCCGGGGGGTTGGAACCCTCCTTTTTAGCTCACCTGGCTCAAAGGGCCAAGTGAGCTTTTCTCATCACTTGGCGTCCGGCATCGTCTGTCGGCGTTAACTTTTACAAAAATCCTCTCCTCTGAAACTACTGGGCCAAATTTAACCAATTTGGCCAAAATCATCATTGGGTATCTAGTTTAAAAAATGTGTCCAGTGACCTGGCCAACCAAACAAGATGAATCGGGAAATCTGTTGTTGGGTTTGCTGCCCATAAATTGGTAATTTTAAGTAAATTTTGCCGTTTTTGGTTATTATCTTGAATATTATTATAGATAGAGATAAACTGTAAACAGCAATAATGTTCAGCAAAGTAAGATTAACAAATAAGTCAACATGACTAAAATGGTCAGTTGACCCCTTAAAGAGTTATTGCCTTTTGTAGTCATTTTTTACCAATTTTTTCGTAAATGTTTGTTATCTTGTACAAAAATCTTCTCCTCTGAAACTACTGAGCCAAAATTAACCAATCTTAGCCACAGGGTTGGCAAAGTATTACCCACCCGGGAATTCCCGGGCGGGAAAACCCGGGTTTTCTCGGGCTGGGCAATACTCCCAGAAATGGGTAATAGTGGGCATTACTGGGCAATATGATTTTTTAAGCTTTTTTTAACACAAAATAGTAAAGACTTGTTATAGTTTCATAGTATAACAGCTAAATATATACTTTTTATACAGATAACCATTGACAGTAATTTCTAGAAAATTCAATTTCATTCTCTTCTCTATTAATTTTATATGTAGGCAGAATACAAGATTTGCACAGTTAAAGATACCTTTTTTTCAAATTACCAAGTATTGTTTCAATAATCCAAACTTTGAAAAATGCATTTTATTGCAGTGTTTAAGTTGAATTGTTAATTTTAATTGTTATACATTCATATTGCTAAATAAACACCCTACAGGCAAATGACAGGGTCATGCCATTAACACTTATAAAATTGAAAGGACTGATTATTGTTACATAAACAAATCTGTGTTCTAATCTGAATAATTACTTATTAATTAGTGACAGTACATATACATTATTTAAATGTGATGTTTCTTTAATACATGTAATTGTTAATTCTTAATAGGAGCTATATTCATTTGAAATTTTTTTTATTCATTTGCTTTCTATTTACAGTTTGCCAATCTAGACAAATGCTAAACAAACAAAGTAGGGTATAAATATCTTATTAAATGTATTGCATTTGTGTTTATCACTGAATCCTCTTTAAAATTCAGACAAATATTTTATATTACCCAGTATTGCCCAGTATTACCCACTAAAACCCAGTAAAACCCGGGTTTTCCCAGTATTTCCCACTGGGCTGGGCAATACTCATAAAACCCGGGTTTTTGCCAACCCTGCTTAGCCACAATCATTATTAGGGCATCTAGTTCAAAAAATGTGTGTGATGACCCAGTCAACCAACCAAGATGGCCACCATGGCTAAAATTAGAACATAGAGGTAAAATGTAGATTTTGGCTTGTAACTCTGAAACCAAAGCATTTAGAGCAAATCTGACAGGGAACACATTGTTTATCACATCAATATCTATCTGCCCTGAAATTTTCAGATGAGTTGAACAACTGGTTGTTGGGTTGCTGCCCCCAATTGGTAACTTTTAAAGAGATTTTGCCCTTTTTGGTTATTATCTTGAATACTTTCATAGAAAGAGATAAACTGTAAACCCCAATAATGTTCAGCAAAGTAAGATCTTTACTAATAAGTCAACATGACCAAAATTGTCAGATGACCCATTAAGGAGTTATTGCCTTTTATAGTCAATTTTAGTAAATTTTTACAAAATATTTTCCTCTGTAATAAAGGGCCAAGTTTAATATAGATAGAGAAAATTGTAAGTAGCAAGAATGTTTAGTAAAGTAAGATCTACAAACACATCACCATCACCAAAACACAATTTTGTCATGAATCCATCTGTGTCCTTTGACCAAGGTGAGTGACACAGGCTCTTAAGAGCCTCTAGTTTTAAATGGCTGGATCTGCCCCTTTATCAATAAAGACCAAAGGACAAAGATTTGAACAATTATAATTAATGGCTTTTAATGTCAAATAGTAAGATAGGAAAAAAAAAGTGATAGTTTGAACAAACTGGCCAAGAAAATTAGCAGTTTGAATAAATTTGCCTTGTTATTAAAATGAAATATCGTAGGAACTGATTGAACTAAAGAGAACATTTAGTTAAAGTAGTGCTTTACTGAAAATTTAAAGCAAATTGAGAGAAAAACAGTAATCATTATTATGGATGTTTGCTCATTGTTGAAGATCATATACATGTAGCATCCTGTAGATGTTTATTTTTTGTTGCTTGATGATTGAGATTGTTGTCGTGACTCCTGAAATGTTTTTCCATGTCAATAATTGTTTTTTTTATCAATCTGACATTTACTGTTAATAGTAAATTAATGTCCGACTTGCAAAACAACTTTTCAAATTAATGGAGGATTTCCCCCCAAAGAGAGGTGTTGACATTACATATGAAATCCTCAACATATATAAAATGAATACTTAAACAGGCTGTCAAAGGAGTTCACAATTGACAAAAGCCTATATTTTGTATACTTATTCAAAACCATAAAATATTAGATTGAAACAGATGGTCAAATAACCTTGAACTTATTTAAATACTTGTATATCAAAGACTGTCAGTCATAATCAACTAATTAAGTAAAACATTTTTTAGTGACTGTCCACACTTTAAAATAATATACTTTTATGATTTTTTATGCCCCACCTACAATAGTAGAGGGGCATTATGTTTTCTGGTCTGTGCATCCGTTCATCCGTCTGTCTGTCTGTCCGTTCGTTCGTTCGTCCGTCTGTCCCGCTTCAGGTTAAAGTTTTTGGTCAAGGTACTTTTTGATGAAGTTGAAGTCCAATCAACTTGAAACTTAGTATACATGTGCCCTATGATATGATCTTTCTAATTTTAATGCCAAATTAGAGAATTTATTCCAATTTCACGGTCCACTAAACATAGAAAATGATAGTGCGAGTGGGGCATCCGTGTACTGTGGACACATTCTTGTTTAATATTGTTATTTTGTTATTGATAAGTTTTATTTTATAAATCAGTTTTAAGAGGCCCATAAAGTGGTATTGACATGAGACTTGATGTAGGTATTTGTTTAAATAATCTATTTAGTTTCATGAACTATATTAAATTTAAATATGAAATGCCACTTCAGACATTATATTAAATTTTTATGAAATGCACTTGAGACATGATATGACATTATTTTGACTCAGTTAATTGATAGAATGTTTTGATTATTTTGTCATGGATCTAAATTATAGTGTTGCCATGTATCGTATAGAGAATGCATGCTAAGAGATCAGTGGCAGATCCAGATTTTTCATAAGTGGGGGCCCATTGACTGCCTAAGAGGGGGCCTGCTGAGGTCATGCTTGCGTGATTCCCTATATAATGTACCAATTTTAAAATTATTGTCACTTGGTATGTTCTTGCATGAGCAACATGTGGGTGTGACATGTGGAGCAGGATCTACTTGCCCTCTAGCACCTGAGTTCACATCCAGTTTTTTATGGGTTCGTGTTGCTCAGTCTTTGGTTTTCTATGTTGTGTTTTGTGAACTATTGCTTGTCTTTTTTTTAAAAAAAATTTTGACATTGCATTGTCAGTACCTTGAGTTTGAATATGTCAATTCTGCATACAAACCTATAGAAAACTAATACTTAATTTGTGTTTAACCTTTACCCACAAAAAAAATCATGGATCTATCATATAGTATTTAGTATTTTAATTCCTGAAGGTTTCAGGAGTTTGTTTCACAAAAAAAACTTACGATTAAGATTGATCGTAAGTCATGAACAATTCAGTGTAACTTTAGATAAATCTTTGTCGTAAGTATTTTGTGAATACTCTTGCCTTTGACATCATTTATAAGGCAAAATTTGTCTTAATGTCAATCAAATGAGTTAAAATGGACATATTATTTAAATGTTATTCATCTACACTAGAAAGTGTTAATTTTTTAACTGAAAATACAGTTGGATCCATGTGCAGTTTACAACAGTTTATAAATAGTAGAATAGCTATGACTATAAGTGCGATGGATTTATGGAACTTTTTAACTGCTGTGTATGTTTGTATAAGGGGAAAAAATGACATCAACAACTGGAAAATCAATTTTTATTTATGTATGATTTAACTGAATAGATATTACATTCTATTGAATTAACAGCATTACAAATACTGATAAGTGAAATAGTAATAAAGTCTGATAAAAATTTACTTTATAGAAATGACGAGAAATATAACAATCTATTACATTAACTGTCATTTATAGATATAGATTTCATTATTTAAGCATAATTGCTGGAAACTTTAATAATGTTATAGATTTTTATGTGAAGTGGGCTTTAACTGTACTTATAGTCATATGTCGTGATTACTGTATTTTTCTGATACAAAGGGAAAATTCAATATCATAATCAGATGCTATGTATTGAGGTTAAGCATGCATAGATTTATTCAATAGCTAAAGGATATTGATGTGAAAAATGGTAGTGTTGTAGATGTGATCTATTTATAAATCGTACATTGCACATGGTTGTTTATTTCTGTCAAAACAATCATGTTGAATTTTAAGCTTATAGCATGGGTTGCTATCTGATCGAATCTAATCGGCAGTATGGAACTCGGTTTGACACAGTGGAAGCATATTGATGTTGATTGCTATTGTACATTTCATCGAAATATTTTATTGGATTTTCAGACATGAACATGGCCAGTTAGAAGTTTATTAGCTAATGATTTTCACATGTTTCTATACAAAAATTTGTGTAAAAAGTGGAGTTACATTAAAGTGATAGAAATTAAACAGCTAAATATTTGAAGAATGGCAGATCTTATTGTTTGGAGTGTATTGATTACAAACTGTGGATAATTAAGAAACTAGGCAATTAAATGTTAATTTTACAAATTGTACAAGACAAATAATGCCGATAAAGGAATAACTATGTAGCCACTTCCTAGCAATGCTTAAAAATGGTTGCTTTATATAAACATGTTAAAGAACATTGCTCAATTTATTAACATGTAAATAGTATGCACAGTTAACTTTTAATGACATTTCTGTATAAGATCACCAGGGACAACATTCAAAAACATTGAAACCATTTTATATTCCACATGATTTTAAGTTCAAATTAACAGATGAAAAGTAGAATTGGCTTCATATGATTTTATAGGATTTAACATGGGATGCACAAGGTAAGGCTATAAATCTTTTTTTTTATGGAAGAGATTTTTAAATTTGTGTTTCATGACATATGGTAGAGATTTTTTTTTTGGGGGGGGGGATGTTGTGCATGTACTGGTTTAACCCCATGTCAATATGATTGTGGTATTGGTAGTTAGCATCACACATGATGGGTTGCAAAACAATCTAAAATATTTTGTAATCCCCCTATTCCTATTCATGTATAACAAGATTTATTACCCTTTTGCCTTTTGTCATGTTTAGGTGCAAGTTCCTACAGACTATGATAATTTTACTACTGTATGAATATCTAGAGCAGTGAAATGGTAAATTAGAAACAACTCAACAACACATGACATTTTATAGAGGTCAATGTACATACTTCAAGAATTAATGAAGTTCCACACTGTATAAGCAATAAGAGACAGTGGGAATTACTTCAAATATGACTAAAACAAAATGTAGTAGTAGAAAAAAAATAATGAAGATGCAAGGTAGACTTAACTTTTATGACATAATGTATACTATATAGTATACATCTCTATGAATAAAGACAATGCAACTCCTTTTATGGCAAAAACTGTGTCACCTTTACTATGAAGTTTTGTAAAAAATTATATCCTAGAATGGAAAGTTAATATGCCCTTCTACTTCTTTCAAAGGTTAGAATATAGAGCTGTGTGGCATATTATTAACATTTATAGGCCTCAAACTTCTGAGAGTTTAGATTTATTTTAAAATTCTGTATTACCCCTCGTTTAGCTCTGAGTCTTCCTCAGAATTCAATTTGACCACTATCCATTTGTATTTACACTTAACTTTTGCAAGTTGTGTCACTCCAAAATGAAGCAGTTTAATATCATAACTGGAAACCAGTTGGTTAACAAAACAAATTATCTATGAATGTTAAATTTCTCCCAGAGATAGTCGGGGTTTGTGACACAACTGCATTTAGAAAGTGATTGTTGAATGTATATTGCCGTCTATATTGTGTTTGGTTACTTTTGTCATTGGGTTGCTGTCTAGTTGACATATACCCACACATACATTCGCACACTGGCATTAGCTATTAATTACTCCGTTTTTCATGTTTTTCATTTCAATAAAAATAGGTATAAGTGCACATGTTTTGGTGTTCAATCCCAAAATAGATCATATTATAGAATTTGTATCGGCTTGTTCTCAATTTTTCGGTCAGCTTGAAATCCGAATATGGTGCTTATATAGGGTGACATGTTCTCCTATGGACTAGACTCCCTCGATAACTAAAAGGATGTTGAAAACTATCCAAGTGTTTTGGTGCAGTCAAAATTGATATTTGTATCACATTAATATTTTCTAGTCTAGAAATGCATGAAATGTTTGCCAATGGACATCATACCCCAATTTATCATCATTATGATTCTTGGTAACATTTACTGTCAGATATAAACAATGCAATTATTTTATGCATCTGTAATATTAGTAATAAATTTTTTTCAGTGAAACATACTTATGTTTATTGTCTATCTTTTTTTCTTTTCTCTTTGAAAAAACAACTTTTCTTTGTGAAAACACTTGTTTCTTAAAAAGAGTTCTGACTTTTAACTTAAAGCAGTTTGTTTTGTAATTTGGAGAGGATTTTTACTTCATTAGCTCACCTGGCCTAAAAGGCCATGTGAGCTTTTCTCATCACTTGGCGTCCGTCGTCGTCGTCGTCGTCGACGTCGTCGTCGTCGACGTCGTCGTCGTCGTTAACAATTTTTCAAACATCTTCTCCTCTGAAACTACTGAATGGATTTGAATGAAACTTAACATGATTGTTCCTTAGTATATCCTGCACAAAATGTGCGCTTCGATTTTTGATCCGTCAAAAAACATGGCCGCCGTTACTTAAAATAGAACATAGGGGTCAAATGCAGTTTTTGGCTTATATCTCAAAAACGAAAGCATTTAGAGCAAATCTGACAAGGGGTAAAAATGTTCATTAGGTCAAGATCTATCAGCCCTGAAATTTTCAGATGAATCAAACAAACCATTGTTGGGTTGCTGCCACTTAATTGGTAATTTTAAGGAAATTTTGCAGTTTTTGGTCATTATCTTGAATATTATTATAGATAAAGATAAACTGTAAACAGCAAAAAAGATCAGCAAAGTAAGATCTACAAATAAGTTAATATGACCAAAATTGTCAATTGACCCCTTAAGGGGTTATTGTCCTTTAATGACAATTTTTCACAATTTGTTCATCATATTTGCTAACTTTAAAAAATCTTCTCCTCTGAAACTACTGAATCGATTTAGTTAAAACTTAGCATGATTGTTCCTTAGATTATCCTGCACAAAGTGTGTGCTTTGATTTTTGATCCGTCAAAAAACATGGCCGCCGTTACTTAAAATAGAACATAGGGGTCAAATGCAGTTTTTGGCTTATATCTCAAAAACGAAAGCATTTAGAGCAAATCTGACAAGGGGTAAAATTGTTCATTAGGTCAAGATCTATCAGCCCTGAAATTTTCAGATGAATCAAACAAACCATTGTTGGGTTGCTGCCACTTAATTGGTAATTTTAAGGAAATTTTGCAGTTTTTGGTCATTATCTTGAATATTATTATAGATAAAGATAAACTGTATACTGCAAAAAAGATCAGCAAAGTAAGATCTACAAATAAGTTAATATGACCAAAATTGTCAATTGACCCCTTAAGGGGTTATTGTCCTTTAATGACAATTTTTCACAATTTGTTCATCATATTTGCTAACTTTAAAAAATCTTCTCCTCTGAAACTACTGAATGGATTTGGTTAAAACTTAGCATAATTGTTCCTTAGATTATCCTGCACAAAGTGTGTGCTTTGATTTTTGATCCGTCAAAAAACATGGCCGCCGTTACTTAAAATAGAACATAGGGGTCAAATGCAGTTTTTGGCTTATATCTCAAAAACGAAAGCATTAAGAGCAAATCTGACATGGAGTAAAAATGTTCATTAGGTCAATATCTATCAGCCCTGAAATTTTCAGATGAATCAAACATCCAATTGTTGGGTTGCTGCCACTTAATTGGTAATTTTAAGGAAATTTTGCAGTTTTTGGTCATTATCTTGAATATTATTATAGATAAAGATAAACTGTAAACAGCAAAGTAAGATCTACAAATAAGTCAATTTGACCAAAATTGTCAATTGACCTCTTTAGGAGTTATTGCCCTTTAAAGACTTTTTTTCACAATTTGTTCATCATGTTGACTTACTTTAAAAAATCTTCTCTTTTGAAACTGCTGTATCAATTTCAGCCAAACTTAGGCTAAATGAGTTTCAGAGTTTCAGAGTATCTAGTATAAATTTTATATTTCATTTCCTTGCATGTCAAGAAACATAGCTCCTATGGCTAAAATAGAACATAGGAGAAAATGATTTTTTTTTGCTTTTGAAGAAAATAGGACGATTCAAAGAACATTTAAATAAATTGAAAAGCCAAAATAATCATTGATGAAAGATTAAACCAAAAAAATTCAGGTGAGCGATTCAGGCTCTTGAGAGCCTCTTGTTTTTACATTATTTGCAATGTTTGTTAGCCACAGCCTTCATTGTCAATAATATGTTGTTTAATATTCAAGGTTTTTTCTTTGGCAAAGCTTAAGAGAAAGCTTTAAAGAAAAACAAGTAATAAGCTTTTTCAGAAAATTTAAAAAACACATGTAAAGCTGTTTAAATAAAATGAGAGTTTTGCAGAAAATATGATTGCCTCACCAGACATATGTACATATTTTTGGGTCTAGATCATATAGTTTCTTTTGTTTATTTTAAACTTTGGCATTTTGCTCACATACATATTTCATTTATACTAACTTATTTTCAAAATTATGTGCACAGTATTTGCTCACATGAATTACATTGCTTAAAACCATCTTTGTCTATATAAATTTGAATCTGTTCCAGATTTAGATATATAACTTACCACTCTTCGTGTCCTGCTGCCAGTATTCCTTCTCAAATAATAACTGTTAAAACAAGACCCCCATCATTTCATCATGTCTGTACCAGTTCATGCTATCTGTGAGATAGGTAGCTACCAGACAGCATCTATACAGGGGTTGTAAGAAACAGAGCAAAGTCTGTATGCTGGATTTTCTCGCTTTGTTGATGATCCATTGGTGACCTTAGCTGTTTTCTGCTCTTTCAGGTCGACTTTTTGACTCTGACACATTCCCCATTTCCATTCTCAATTTTATCTGTGAGAAAGGTTGCTACCAAGCAGTGTCCATACATACAGATGATGTAAGAAACAGAGCAGTGTCTGTACCAAATTCATGCTATCTGAGAAAGGTTGCTGCCAAGCAGTGTCCATACATACAGATGATGTAAGAAACAGAGCAGTGTCTGTACCAAATTCATTCTATCTGAGAAAGGTGGCTGCCAAGCAGTGTCTGTACCAAATTCATGCTATCTGAGAAAGGTGGCTGCCAAGCAGTGTCTGTACCAAATTCATGCTATCTGAGAAAGGTGGCTGCCAAGCAGTGTCTGTACCAAATTCATGCTTTCTGAGAAAGGTGGCTGCCAAGCAGTGTCTGTACCAAATTCATTCTATCTGAGAAAGGTGGCTGACAAGCAGTGTCTGTACCAAATTTATTCTATCTGAGAAAAGTGGTGCCAAGCAGTGTCTGTACCAAATTCATGCTATCTGAGAAAGGTGGCTGCCAAGCAGTGTCTATACATGCACATGATGTAATAAAGTGAGAAGACTGGGAGTCTGTACCAATTCAGGCATTGTGAGATATTTGCCTACCAGGCAGTATTCTAAATACAGGTGATGTAAGAAACAGAGCAGTGTCTGTACCAAATTCATGCTATCTGTGAGGAAGATGGAAAAACAGCTATCAGATAGTTTCTCTTCATGCTGGTGATGAAAGAAACAAAATAGTGTCTGTACCAATTCAAGCTGTATGTGAGAAAGAGGCCTTAGCCAGGCAGTATCTATACCTGAAGATGATGGAAGAAATATAGCAGAGTCTGTACCAATTCAAGCTATTTTGTGAGATAGGTGAAAAGACACCTTTCAAATAGTTTCTACTCATTAAGGGAATGAATGAAAAACAGAATAGTGTGTACCAATTCATGTTATCCGTGAGAGAGGTGGAAAGATAGCTGTTAGGTGCAAAAATGTAGTTTTTACTCATGCAGGGTATGTAAGAAATGTCAATGCTATACTTTCACTAGTTTTTACTGCTCAACCTTTTTCATGTTTTTGGAAAGAAATGCTTTACAGAAACTGAAAAATACAGAAACTCAAGCTTAATTTTCTGGATGCTCACACCTTTCCCTTTTGTAAAATTTCTTTGAAAGACTTTGAAGACTACTCCTGCCTTCAAACACCTAGTAATGAATAGGGTTTATCTGACTTGAATTTCTAGACTGTTCTAGACAGAGATTGATTCCTTTATACACTATATTGGAACATCTTTGTGATATATATTCTTGTTTGGATTTAATCTATCTAACAAGTCTAAGATAATATATATATATAACATATAAAAAGTCAACAATGTTTGGTTGTAAATATGTTGTAATGAGCACGTGTGTATGTGACAGCTAGTTTCATTTGATTTTAACTGAAGTTTAATGACCTTGAAGGGGAGAAATTTTCTCACCTCAACTCTAAGGAACGTCAGCAATGTATTAGTTTGTGGTTAGTGTTTAAGTCAGTTCATGTAGTACCACTAGTTGTAGGTCAATGCTATTTGGTTGTTTTGTTACATCTCATTTCCATGGAGTTTATTAACTTTTATATTATGCCCACCTCCTTAGTCATAATCTATTGCCTTTGAAAACTTTTGCCTAGTTTACATGTTAAAGTTCCTGATTAGGTCAGTATGAGATGAATCACTAATGGTAAGTCAATGATATTTGGTATGCAGTTGTATGGACATTTGGACATCTCATTTCCATAATTATTATATGGCCCTACTCTCTCTTCATGTATCATATGCTTTAAAAGTTTTGCATAGTTACAAGTTAAAGTTTGTGGTTAGGTCATTTTAAAGAGAACCACTTATGATAAGTCAATGGTATTTGGTATGCTGTTGTATTAGCATTGACAATTCTTATTTCCATGGTGACTATTTGGTATGCAGCGCCTTCAGTCATGGTTCATTGACTTGAATGTTTTGCATAAATTACATGTATAAGCATTTTATTTACAACATTTGCTTTCAAATATATATAAAAGCAGGACATGGGGGGGGGGGCTTGTAGGCCAAGTGATCTTAAGAACTTCTACTACCGAAATCACAAGCCAGTCAGCATTCAGATTATGAGTAATTCTAACATAACGTCCTTCAAATGCTTTGAGTACACACCTGTGGTAAAATATGAATATATTGCCAGGGCTGTTCCGATCATACTCCCACGTCATATGCTTTTTTATGAATGAGGTGCCTGACGTCATAGAACGATGACGTAAGAATATAAGCATTTTACGTCAAAATGCACGCTTGTGAAACCGAAAATATAAAAACAAGGAAATGTAAACAAACGATGCTAAAATGTGGTATAAATGTGATATAAGCCATTTTTTTTATACATATTAGACAAATAGTAAATTATCATTTAAATTCATCCAAAACTATCTAAATATGTTATGGTCAATAGTTAAGCATATCACTAATTTAGTTTGCTCCATTCTTTTACGCCAATTTGAAAGTGCGTTTAATTATAAAAACAGCAAATATTTGCTTCCACCTAGAGTGCTTCGATCCCAAAAATTGCTGTATTTGTCCTATTAGAATCGAAATAATTCGTGGGGGCTTGAATATAAAATCACGATATTAAAGCCCCCATGAATTATTTCTTAATTGAACCTGCTAGTGTGGGGGCACTCAACTCCATTCTTAATAAACTAGGATTGTCAGTTTTCCTATTGAAGGTCAGTGATTTTCTTGCTGAAATTTAATTGAAGAATTAAGAGATTAAGAGTTAAAATGTGGATTAAGAATATAAAAAAAAATGTTCTTATTATAAGTTTAAGAATAATGTAATGAAGTACCACTTCCAAGACACTCTTATATGCATAAGAAATTTATTTTCTTCTTGGATGAGAAATTGTTCATTAGAATGCATATATAGTGTACCTCCTTGTCCAATCCTGTTTAATTCGAACATATGTAACATGACTTTTTGGCATTGAAAATGTTAGTTCATTTGTACTCTCAACAATATTCATAGAAAATACATTATTTTCCTCAATCACCTTGAATCCCTCATTAATTTCTCATCTCTTACATTGATTGATTTGTTTTTCCTGGATATAATCCTGTATTTATGTTTTAATGTGACAAACTCTCATATCATAATCTTTTATCAATATAATTAGTGGTAGAAAAATTATATAAAATTGATATGAACTTTTGCCATGTTTTTATTAATGCAATGGTTGCAATAAAAACTCCTCCTATAATTTGTTATGGCATAATAATAATTAAATTAGTATGCAGCATTCACGTGGCAGCATTGCTTAAAATTGCAATAAGAAATGCACTTCAAAATTTTTTTAATTTTGTAATATAATTTTTTTTCTAAGCTTATATAATGAATGAAAGTTTAAACAAAGACAAAAATGCAATATAAGGTGTTTCTTTTTAAGACGTATTGTCTTGAAATGCACAGAAAGGTGTTATTTGTGTACCTCAACTCTGTGTACATCAAAAATGTTAGGTGTTTTTATATAACTCCAATTTTATTATGGAAATATCTAGTTATATTTGTTGAAAAGTAAATAAATGCATTCAAAATAAAAACAAATCTGTTCAATTAAATGTCAGTTTTCTGACAATTTACACAGTCAATTTTTTTTTTTTTTTTTTTTTTTAGAAAATCAGTTGCCCATATTTGTTACCTTTAATCAGTGGCGGATCCAGAACTTTTCCTAAGGGGGGGGGGGGGGCGCTGACTGATCTAAGAGGGGGCCCGCTCCAGTCATGCTTCAATGATTCCCTATATAATCAACCAAATTTTTCCCACGAAAGGGGGGGGGGCCCGGGCACCCCCAGCCACACACCCCCCACCCCCGCCCCTGGATCCGCCTATGTTAATGCATTTTGTCTGATCAAAGATATTGAAAGAAATTTATCAGTGCCTTTAATGTTTGTTTGAGAAGCTAGTTCAAGAGTTCTTAAAACATCTATCAGAATTATTGATACAAAATAATACAACCAGATAGGATGAAATTTATAGCTGTAAAAAATAACTTCAAAGCTGTCAGTGTTGTAATTCTGTTATGAGGGTCCAGATGGAAGTTACAGGATAAGGAATAATGGACCAAGTCAACAAAAAAAGAAAGAATCATAAAATATAAAAAGTAGAGAAATAAGAGCAAAAAAGTAAAGAAAACAGAATGCAAGGCTAATTAAAAGAATAGCGAATAATCGAAAATGGAAAAAATAGAAAAAATAATTATCTAAAAAAAATCAAATAATATAGAAAAGGAAGACATTAAACAAGCACATAAAATGGAAGTTAATGGGATGCTAAAAGAAGAGGGACGAAAGATACCAAAGGGACAGTCAAACTCATAAATCTAAAACAAACTGACAACGCCATGGCTAAATATAAAGAATAGTGCATATTGGGCAAAACATAGAGGAAATAATTACCTTATAATTAAAGAATATAGAAGTAAAGGACTCACTTGTTCAGACCCTCTATTATTGGTTCTTAGTATCTATTTCATCTATGTTAGAATAAGATACAACTAATGTGTTACATTAAAAAGCCTTTTACATCTTTCAGAATCATTAGATATCACTTTGTTGTTATATTCTTCAAGGAATAGCTTCTAGGACATTTATTAATGGTAATAGAGAAAATTGATAGATTCAATATCAGTTAGTCTTCTGAAAAGATTGGTCCAAAAATGGTGATTTAATGGTGTAGGTCCATTGATTTTTCAGCTTTTGTAGATTGTAAACTAATTGCTTTGAACTTTCCTATCTTTTCTATTTGAAAATGATTGTTTCTTGTATTGGGGAAATGTTTTTTTTTTATAATTAATTCATAGATGTTGTATTTGACCAGTACATTCTATTATTTTGTCTGATTGGTGAATGGTTTATAATGAAACACTTAATGTGTTGCATTGTGGGTATTCCTTGAAATGATTTATATTGTCTATTCTTTGCAGAAGGAGATTGTATTGCTCCTTAATATGAATTTTGACCCCTTAAATATTTGATAATCATGCACCCTTGTAATTTGCCTTTTCTGAATCTAAAGGATTATGGGTGATCTCATAATGTACGTACACCAAAACAAATATGACGTTACGTCATTGGTTCAATTTCCATTGTTTAGAATGTTTTAAACAAATCACAACGTTTTGGTGTATACTATTGAAAATATTACCCAGAATGTATTAGATTCTGAAATGGAAAATTAAAACATGAATGACCATGCAAATCTCTGAAAAATATCACATGCTGATAATTCTTGTATGTAAATAATTTCAGTTGTCAAATTCCTTCATAGAATTAATGGCAGCCCCATTTTAATGCTTCCAATGGTCAAAGTCATGTAATATAATACTGTCATCAGAAAAGCATGATTTTCCTCAATGAATGACAGATCAACAGTTTGTTCAGTTCACATGGCTTATTTATTGAAACAAGTTCAGAGAAACTTGCCCTACCTCTTTCAAAAGGAGGTGAACAACATCAGCATAGGAATTAGATTTCACACATTTCAAAATGTTATTAAGACAAACGTTCAAGAAGTACAAACTAATAGCAGATATATGTGAACTAGTTGTTCAATGTCATTGACAGATTTTGAGCAAAGAAATGATTGACATTGCATTTGACTGATCTTAATATTAAAGTCGTCTGTAGCAAACTGTTTCAAATTTGCAGTCTTGATCTTGTAGAATACATACATATGTACTCACAATTTCTTTTGATACTATCCATGACCTTTTCTCAAAGCTTATAATGAATGTTGTTTTTCAAGAAATATTGTCTTCAAATGCACCGAAATGTGTTAAGAGTTGTACCTTTACTCTGTGTTATCAAAAATGCAGAAAAATGTTAGTTTTTTCTATTTAACTCCAATGTTATAGCTGAAAAGTTTAGTTATATATGTTTAAAGGTAAATAAATGCATGCAAAAAAATACAATAAAATCTGTTCCAATTAAAAATTAAAAGATCCCTTGCAACAACTTACTGACGATTCTATAGGTGTAAACTGCATGGCAAAAATTCCTCCAGTATCCCACATACCCTCATTTTCCAGTCTAAACGTCATGCCCTTCATCCCTGTTGACTTACCTTGAAATATTTGCCACTGGCAATTAAGCAAGCAATAACCAATAAATTCATAATTGCCTTATAGTTTAAATTGATAAGGATAATGATTTGATTACTTTAAAATTTGATTGGTTTCTGTCTAAATAATTAATATGATTATAATTACAAAGCTATTGCAACAAGATGATTGACTGTAGGGGCAAAAAAATCACAATCAATCACTACACATGGGGGATAATCTTAAATGAATTTTGAACTTGATAAATTTCTTGTGTCAGAAAATGGAATGCCTAGATTGAAATCAAATGATATATCCTTATGAAAAATTATTTAAGATTTTTGACTTCCTAAGATTTACATTTACTAAGATCTAAGGAAATACATATTAATGAATTCAATGGATGATTAAGTGATGTTTATTTTCAAATTTTAATTGTAAATCAATTTGTATAAGGATAAGAAGATTTGGCATGATCAGGGACGGATCCAGCCATTTTAAAAAAGGGTGTGTGTGACCCAACCCAGGACAAAGGGGGTCAACAGATGCATTGATCGTCAAAAAAAAGGGGAGTTCAACCCCCTGGACCCCCCCCCTGGATCCACTACTGAAGATTGTCTAATAGACAACTTACGGTACCACCAGATCATTTTCTGGATATGGTAACAAAAAACTGTTATTATACCCCATTTATGGTCATTATGTTTTTCTGTTTTTGCGTTCGTTTGTTTGTTCGTCTGTTCATCTGTTCGTCCTGTACGTCTGTCCCTCTTTAGGTTAAAGTTTTTGGTCAAGGTAGTTTTTGATGAAGTTGAGGTCCAGTCAACTTGAAAGTTAGTACGCATATTCCCTATGATATGATCTTTTTAATTTTAATGCCACATTAGAGTTTTTACCCGAATTTCATGATCCACTAAACATAGAAAATGATAGCGCAAGTGGGGCATCATGTACTAAGGACTCCATTCTTGTTTTTTCTAGGTTCATAACAATTACTTTATTCATTGTTGTTTATACTGACTCAGCAGATTGCTCAAATTTTTTCCATGTTACATTTTTTTCAAGGATGCATTTGCTTAATTTAATTTTATGTTCTGATCTCTTCAATGATTTTTTTTGTGGCTCGATATTTTATGAAAGTTATTGGTATATTGAATGATATTTAAAAGTTTTAAGTTTCAAAACTAAAAGTTAAAAGCCAAAACTTAAAAATATGAATAATTTCATATTTATATAATGAATCATGGATATATTATAACATTATGCCAAAATTGTGTACTTCAATAGCAAAATGGATCCATCCTCTAGGTATTAAATAGACTAGCATATTGTTACCTGCAGAGTACTTTATAACCTCTAATTGTAACCTAACTACAAGTATGCTAATTACTTATGACATGTAGTTGTCTATAGAGAAATCTTAGTTATATTGTTTTATCTTAGAGACATACATCCCTTCATCAATTGCTTCATAAAGTGATATTGGTCTAATTATATTCAGTTAATGTGTTATACCTGTCTGAGATGCAGATACCTGGAGAGAGTTCTTTTAACATGTTACTTTCGTGCACCAGAAGCAATCATCATGGAGATGGAAAATATATGAAATAACAAACGTAAATCAGTTTTGTTCTAGTTGTATCAATATTTCTACATTATCTGAGCAACAAGTCTTTTGATTCATGTCAGCAATGTAAAAATCTGGTTACATATGTTATGTAACAAGCCTTGAAATTCATGGCAATGTAAGAATCTTTAAGTAACATATGTAATGTAAAAAGCCTTTAAATTCATGGGCAATGTAACAACCCTTATGTTACATATGTAATGTAACAAGCCTTTAAATTCATGGGCAATGCAATAATTCATAAGTTTCATATGCAATGTAACAAGCCTTTAAATTCATGGCAATGTAAGAATCTTCAGTTACATATGTTTAAATTCATAGGCAAAGTAACAATGCTTAAGTTACATATGCAATGTTACAATCCTTAAGTTACATATGCAATGTAACAAGCCTTTAAGTTTATGGACAATATATAATAATCCGTAAGTTACATATGCAATGTAACTGAAATCAAAAGACATTGATTCCCTTTCATCAATTTCTTTTTACTAAATAACGAAGTTACATCTGTATAATTGATTACTTTATCCTATTTGAATAAAGGAAGGAAAAAACCTGAAGGAAATCCGTAAGAATTCATAATCAGACCATTATGAGTTCAAAGACATAATGTCTTATTTCTTGGAGTCGATAAGAATAATAAGATCATGGTATTTGTCAGTTTATCAATAAAACACTCCAGTTTCTGTGGCTGTTTTGATTATAACAAGAGGTTCAATAACATGTAGTTAGGCTGACATGAAAGAATTGTATAGGACTTGATGAAATCATCTTGACTGCCAATAGATCAAGATACAATAAGACAGAAGGCATAGTCCACAAGGAAGTAATAAAACTAGATTAGAATAAATAGGCAAGAAGGCATAGTCCACAAGGAATGATAAAACTAGATTAGAATAAATAGGCAAGAAGGCATAGTCCACAAGGAAGTAGTAAACTAGACTAGAATAAATAGGCAAGAAGGCATAGTCCACAAGGAATGATAAAACTAGATTAGAATAAATAGGCAAGAAGGCATAGTCCACAAGGAATGATAAAACTAGATTAGAATAAATAGGCAAGAAGGCATAGTCCACAAGGAAGTAATAAAACTAGATAGAATAAATAGGCAAGAAGGCATAGTCCACAAGGAAGTAATAAAACTAGATAGAATAAATAGGCAAGAAGGCATAGTCCACAAGGAAGTCATAAAACTAGATAAGAATACTGTAAACCAACTTATTTTCGCGACTTTCGCGAGTAGAAAAATAACGCGAATATAAATTGTCGCGAATATGTAAAACTTGGAACATTCCTTATTATACTTCATCAAGTAAGACAGAAAAACGCAAATATAAATAACTGCTAAATGGTCTAGAAAGGGTAAAACGCGAAATAAAGTATCCCAGAAAATAAGTTGGTTTACAGTAAATATGCTTAGGAAGGCATAGTCCACAAGGAAGTAATAAAACTAGATTAGAATAAATAGGCAAGAAGGCATAGTCCACAAGGAAGTAATAAAACTAGATAGAATAAATAGGCAAGAAGGCATAGTCCACAATGAAGTCATAAAACTAGATAAGAATAAATAGGCAAGAATGCATAGTCCACAAGGAAGTCATAAAACTAGATTAGAATAAATAGGCAAGAAGACATAGTCCACAAGGAAGTAATAAAACTAGATTAGAATAAATAGGCAAGAATGCATAGTCCACAAGGAAGTAGTAAACTAGACTAGAATAAATAGGCAAGAGGGCATAGTCCACAAGAAAGTCAAAAAACTAGATAAGAATAAATAGGCAAGAAGGCATAGTCCACAAGGAAGTCATAAAGCTATATAAGAATAAATAGGCAAGAAGGCATAGTCCACAAGGAAGTAATAAAGCTAGATTAGAATAAATAGACACGAAGGCATAGTCCACAAGGAAGTTATAAAACTAGATTAGAATAAATAGAAAGAGTATTGTCACATAGGTCTTTCCTTATAAGGTTATAATATAACATTATAGCTTGAGGCTATTGATTTGATCATTGGTATATAGTTTTATCATGACAATTTAGACATAATTTGAATTTTGTTTTGGTCTGATAATTTTGTGCAGAGTTATGGTCCTTGGACTTAGAAAATTCACTTGAATAATCAGTTTTCCACACTTTTTTTCGTCATGATTGAAGAAATGAATCGTTATTTGTTCCAGTTGAATTTGTTTTAACTGGTAGGGGACTATATATTGCCATGCAATACTCTCAGAATGCTTGTTATTTATATTTTCAGCTCATCAATTGCAAGTGAGAAGAAGCAATCACCTTCCCCTAGCAGTAACAGTTCGGTAGATTTCAAAATGGCGGGACAAAATCTCCTCCCAGCATTCCCTGCAGCAAACAGTCCACAAAGACTACAGTCTACAGGCAGGGCAAAGGTTGCACTAAAACCTGGGAGGTCTCTTATGGACTGGATACGACTTGGACGTAGTAATCAAGACTTAAACGGATTCAAAGGCAGTACTATGGATATATCAGTGGAAGAATTAACAAAACATAACAAGCAGGAAGATGCATGGATTGCTATCAGAGGTAAGCCTTAATAACCCATAGAGACAGCAACCCAATGACAAGAAAATAAATAAAGACTTTAATTGGTCTTTAACATTGGACAAACTAGTGCATACCGGTATACAAAATAAAAAGTCTAGAAAGGTTATTGAAGAAAATAATAGTCTGCCCAAGACCTGCCAACAGTATTCAAAGTCTCTGAATGACAAAATTCATTGAGATATCTGCTGATGTTTGTCCTAACTTAGGACAGACATTTGTTTATATGGCATGGTTGAACTCTTTTTTACCAGTGTTTGGATTAAACTCAAGTATGTCTGTGTCTCCTATTTGTAAATTTTGCTTTTTATTGAAAACAAATAAGTTAAAAAGCCTATATATCATGATGCATGCATGTATAGTAAACTACCAGTATCTTTTAAATGTCATTTGCCTACAATAATCATTAAGGTTTCTAATCAGGAACATTTGAAGTTTTAGATGAGGTTCATTTGTAAGATTATATTATATTATGTGTTAGTTTGCCATTCTACAAGTTATACTACCAATAAATAGATTAGCTTCACATCCCACATCTTTTCATCAATGTTTCAGACTTCTAGAAAACATCATTATTAACTTATACATAAATAGCCTCTATACATCTTAGAACTCTCAGATATTTGAATCATAATACCTTAACCGAGATTTGTTGACGTTCTGTAAATACAGAAATTATTTTGTGCATTTGTTATTGCGTTTTTGAAGAATGGATGAAATGTATGATTAATAATTCCAATTTCAGAAAAATTTCTGCATTTATCAGAATGTGGTTATTAACCGAATTTTTAAAAGAAAAATCGGTAATTGATTCAGGGTTGTAGGGTTCAGACGGGTGGTTGGCAGTCAGCTTTCAAAATGTGTCCATTCATCGACATGAAAAGGCTTATGGGTAGACAATTTTTTTCAACTTTAGATATATGTTGTTTCCAGTGACTAAATGAAGGTCAAGTTCATTTTTTATGATTTTAACTTTTTTCGTTGTTCAGTTATAGAACTTTTCTTTATCATTGCGATAATCATCCAATACTTCAATGGAATTAATTTAAACTAAGCAAAGATTTCTGAATTTACAGTGATCATAAAAACAACAGAAAGTTTTTGACTGTCTTGAAATAATGAATGAAATGGTTATCTTGACTTATTAATTAGCCGTGTCAATTGAATGGTTATGTCTGTTGAATTCATTCACAACTTGTTACTGACTAGATTTTTCTTGTTTCATTGTTTGATCAATTTTTTATCATTGACGGTCATATGATTTTGCTTGCTTCTATTTCTCAAATCCTCATCTTAAACATTTGTTTAACTAAAAATAAAACCAAGTGTAGTTGTTTTAAAAAAGGAAAAAAAATAATTTATACTTTTAAGTCCACCTCCAGGTGCAGGTTTTTCTTGCTGAGTTGAATACCCATTGGTGGCCATCATCTGTTTTCTGCTATTTAGTCGGGTTATTGTCTCTTTGACACAGTTCCCATTTAAATGCTCAATTTTATCTGACCAACATTTTTCTGTGAAAATTAGGCCAACTAAAATTAATTAGTAGATTTTCATCCAAATTTTTGAAAAACATGGGGCGGGTGGGAGGATTTTATTTTTAAAATTTTATTTCATATGAAACCCTGGTCACAAGTTCTTCATACCGCGGGGTATATGCTAGTGGAAAACAAGCTTGTATAATGTATATACATGTTGTATAAGGAATCTGACACTATTTTTTAAACTCTTAAATAAAAATCCCTGATTGGCAACCACTGTTATACATGTAATTGCCGCTTTAGAAACCTATTTATAGTATACATCAAAGGGAAGAGAAATGCTCTCTTCAGTTGGACTAGACCTACACCAAATTTATTTTGCTTTCTAAGCAATGGTTTGTAGTCCACATAAAATCAATAAAATGTATTGGTACAATTGTATACAACACAAGTATTATGAGTACAAAATAAAATGTAAACTCAGTGTGGAAAGTAATTATGTGATGTAAAACATGAACTTAACCAAAAAGTAGTTTTTTAATGACTAAATTGAGGGTATTGGGACAGTTACAGAGGGTGTTTGCTGTTTGTCAACAAAAACAACAGCCATGGGTAAATATAAGGGAATTAAAATGCGTGTTTGTCGACTTTTTTTTCTCAATATACGGTCATAAATCAAACAAATTCGTGCTTGTGTCAATTTCTTTAATCCAGTCATGTTTTTTGTACCAATTTGTTCTACGATTCTTGCGCTTTGGATATCATTTACAGTCCAAATTTCCTGACACAAAGTCATTGTATAAATAAAGAAAAAACACGTTTTTCGGTTCACTTGTGACTACCGCAATTTTCGTTAAATGACAAGGCGTTTTACTCGTTACTCGAATATTTCATGCCCTTCTCGTTATCAATCTCTATTCTCGGTAGATGTTTTCATAATAGAGCAGCAGAATATGTCAACTCAATCATATCGTTATTAGATTACTCGGAGAAATACAAAAACGAAATTTGAAACAGGAAGTGTTGAATGAAACGAAATTATCGATGGTTCCTGGTAACGGACATGATAAAATCCGGAAATCGTATTTTTGTTAAATAAAAAAAATCGGGGCGGGACGATTTCAGAGGGGCGGGCGGGGATGAAAATCTAGCAATTAATTTTAATTGGCCTTACAATAACATAAATATTTTCATTTTTTGGTTTTCAATTTCGAAATGAACACTATAGTGTGTGAAATGTGGATATTAAATAACTGAATGTATCCTCCCGTCTATTATTTTTGTCTTTCACTGGTGTGAAGTAGTATTCATTATTTGTTGTTTTTAATCTGACAACTGTGGATAAATCAATGTTTTCCTTTAATAATTTTTTTTATTGATGACAGCAATTCCCTAGCACTATGATTTTTAGTTACTTCATATTTATGTTAATCATATTTAGTGAGAAAAAATAATATGCAAGAGCATGATAGTCACTGTTCTCAACCAAATAATTTGAACTGGCCAAGTGTGATATTGTTTTGTCATGAATATATGTAAAACAGATCAATTTCAATATGTTTTTATGAATATGGAGCAAAAACCTTGATATTCATGTCAGGTCTACAGGCAGATTAATTTGGCTTCACACCGAAAAGCTCATGCATGAAACAAACTTGTATCACAATAAAAGAGTTCTTGGAGAAAATAAGGGATAATTTCAAAAGAGTTTTAATTCTCCTGACAATAAGACTCTTGATTGGCGTTAATGAGCATGTAAATGTTGAAGTGTTTCCTCTAACTTTGAGATAGTCTCTAAAGAAGCTTTAATTAAATTGATTTTTGATTGACGTGATCAACCGAAAACTTATGGAAGACATCAAATCCTGATAGGAATGTTGATTGTTAAAACATGTTGAGAATTAAATTGTTTATTGGAACTAGCTGGTAACTTTTATATAAAAAAGTAACAATGTTTATTGAGGTTAAACTGCAGTGCTGATGCACCATAGTTTCAGTATTGTTTTCATTTTTAACCGGATTTTTATGACAAAAATGTTGGTTATTGATTTGGGGATGTTATGGCGGGCAGCTGGGCGATCGGGCAGGCGGCAACTAAATGTTGTCCGTGCATTTACTCGTGAACCGTTCAACCAAGTCACTGTTATTGTGATATGTGATTTGTGTAAATCATAGTATTTTTGGATCTCCATGTTTTATGTGTAACTTTAATTACCACACCTTTTCAGCTTTTAACTTCTGTATTTGTTCTAATACTATTAAAGGTTACAACTCCATCAGGAAAATTTGACCGAAGACAGTTATGCAGTTTTTTTGCTTGCTTGGTTTTTAGTTCATACAAGGGTATATTAACATCTGAAGACAGTCGGTCTTGGAGGATACATCTACAATAACAAAGGCAAACATTAAAACTGTTCCTTCCTTAATTTATGTAAGCATGTTATTATAAAAAGAAAGATTAAAAAGATCCAGCCCTATTTATGCTTTAGTTCAATATATTTTAACACTTTTGATATAATCTGTTTTTACCATGAAAAACATATAACATATGGTAATGTAGTTTGATTTCATTGCTATCAAGAAATTTGTAAAACTTTTGAAACCAAAATTGCTTTAACAGTACTCTGTTAAATTAAAGGTAGAGTTACCTTTATTAAATAAATGGCATAGTAACATTGTAAAAAGTTTTATCATCCCTAATTACAAAAGTCACAAAAGCAAAATCTAGGCATGCTGTTTTCTGCCATTTTTGCTAGCCTAGAGTTATAATCCAATCTCATCCTCGTGAGGGGAAGGGACTGGATCGTAACCCTTCCCGAGACTAGATTAAATGGTTCTCTGCTTAAGTGGCATTAAAAATTTGTGGTAGGGTTACACAGGCAAAACATTTCTCCATATTAACTGTTAATTGTGGATTCATTATACAGGGGATACCAATATTCCTTGATTTTGTGGTCATAGATAAATCTTTTCTATAGGTAAAACCAGGGTATCAAACATCAACAAAAAAACGAATGAACTTTTCTTGATTACTGACCAGTTGCAGAGATATATGGATTTTGTACAATAATGTTTGCAATTATAACTATATAATTGACAAAATTAAAGTGATTTCAGTCCGAAATTGAGTGAAGAAAATAGGTTTCAAGGTTGATAGTTACAGACCAGTTGCAAGGCTATATGGATTTAGTACAGGATTTTTTTCAATTATAATGTATCACGAAAGAAAAAGAAAGAGATTTTAGTAGGAAATTGTGTGATGATGGATAGGAAGCGTATTTTCCATTACAGCTTTACAGTCATGTTAAGGTGTAATGGTTATACTCAAAATCAATAACTGTTGTTGGTGTTTATTGAATGTTCTGTAAAACTTAAAGAAGACTTGCACCAGTAATTAATGAACAAAGAAATCATCATTGTGGTGTCAATTTTCATTAACTTAATTGCCATTTTCACAGACAATCGGAATCTGTTTTCCCTAACAAATTCTCTGTTTAAGATGTAGAAGTTGTTCTGATGTGTAAAGAATTTGTAAATCGGGAATGTCAGAAGCTATTATTTCATCATAAGATTAATGGTAATAAATGAACAAATCATTTATGTAGAATGACGTTTTAATACTTCAGATCCAACGTAACTTGGAAATAGAAATTAAGCATATTGGGACAAATGTTTTTTTTGTACAGAATTACCATACAATATGGCTTACAGTCACGAGTTTAATGCAGTTAGCAATACATTTTCCAGTCGTTCATTAATCAGAATGCATAATATTTATTACTAAAGTGGAAACAGAGGAATAGAAATAAGATTAGAAAAGTTTGTGTCTCTATGGTTATGGCTTGCCTTTTTAATATTTATTGAAAGTCCAAGTCAGAGGAGAAAATATCGGACTTCATAGGAGAAAATATCGGACTTCATAGGAGAAAATATCTGACTTCATAGGAGAAAATATCTGACTTCATAGGAGAAAATATCTGACTTCATAGGAGAAAATGTCTAACTTCATGGGAGAAAATATCTGACTTCATAGGAGAAAATATCTGACTTCATAGGAGAAAATGTCTGACTTCATAGGAGAAAATGTCTAACTTCATGGGAGAAAATGTCTGACTTCATAGGAGAAAATGTCTGACTTCATAGGAGAAAATGTCTAACTTCATAGGAGAAAATGTCTAACTTCATGGGAGAAAATGTCTGACTTCATAGGAGAAAATGTCTAACTTCATAGGAGAAAATATCTGACTTCATAGGAGAAAATGTCTGACTTCAAAGGAGAAAATGTCTAACTTCATAGGAGAAAATGTCTGACTTCAAAGGAGAAAATGTCTGACTTCATAGGAGAAAATGTCTAACTTCATAGGAGAAAATGCCTGACTACATAGGAGAAAATGTCTAACTTCATGGGAGAAAATGTCTGACTTCATAGGAGAAAATGTCTGACTTCATAGGAGAAAATGTCTGACTTCATAGGAGAAAATGTCTGACTTCAGGTGTCATACCACCAATTAAAAGTCCCTATCTGTTCAACCAAATTTTACAATTTTCACAGCTTTCTAAATATTTTACCTTAAGTTTAACTTCATAGAAACCAGGTATATCCTGAATTGTACATGTATCAGCTTTCTACATGCCAATTTTCAACAGGTGTTTAAAATCATATAAAAAAGAAAAGGTCTTCCGAATAGAGGTACCACTAAAAATAACCCCTGGTTTTCTGGAAATCTTAAATTAGTATACTATGGGGTGCATTAATCCTCAATTTTGAATGCAAACTCATAAACAAGTAAATTTTAGCTCAAAATGGTCTTAATATATTTCTCTTTCACCAAAAGTTTCATTTCTGCCAATTTGTTAGTTAGTTTACGTAAACAATGACATCAAATGCACTATTTTTTGTCCGAGTAGGCCTACTTTCACATACGTTCTAAATTTAAGGGCGTAATTGGTGGTATGACACCTTCAAAGGAGAAAATGCCTGACTTCATAGGAGAAAATGTCTGACTTCATACTCATAGGAGAAAATGTTTGACTTCATAGGAGAAAATATCTTGACCCAGCAAAGCAAAAGTGATTGTTGCATGACATCAATAGTTTATTAAGTGGCATTAAGATTTCCTGATAAGGTCTTATGTACCTTTGCTCAACAAACACATCTGTTCAATTGTGGACAACATAGGAATCTGTCTCTATTTATTTCTGTTCATTTGTCAGTCTTTCTGTCTGCCTTTCAATGTGACAGATTTTTGGTTTCCTTTAATAAATTAATTTAAGTATGGCTTCATGTAATCTTTTGAAACTTTATTGTTCGGTAATAAACCATTCATTCAAACTGATATGATTTTTATACGACAGCAAAAATTAAATTTTTTTTGGTTGTATATTGGTATCACGTTGGCGTCGTCGTCTGCACCGTCGTCATCATCGTCGTCCTAATACTTTTAGTTTTCGCATTCTAACCTTAGTAAAATTGAATAGAAATCTATGAAATTATAACACAAGGTTTATGACCACAAAAGGAAGGTTGGGATTGATTTTAGGAGTTTTGATTCCAACAGTTTAGGAATTAGGGGCCAAAAAAGGGCCCAAATAAGCATTATTCTTGGTTTTCGCACAATAACTTTAGTATAAGTAAATAGAAATCAATGAAATTTAAAAACAAGGTTTATGACCACAAAAGGAAGGTTGGGATTGATTTTTGGAGTTAAGGTCCCAACAGTTTAGGAATTAGGGGCCAAAAAGGAGCCCAAATAAGCATTATTCTTGGTTTTCGCACCATAACTTTAGTATAAGTAAATAGAAATCTATGAAATTTAAACACAAGGTTTATGACTAGAAAAGAAAGGTTGGGTTTGATTTTGGGAGTGTTGGTCTTAATAGTTTAGGAAAAAGGGGCCCAAAGGGTCCAAAATTGAACTTTGTTTGATTTCATCAAAAATTGAATAATTGGGGTTCTTTGATATGCCGAATCTAACTGTGTATGTAGATTCTTAATTTTTGGTCCCGTTTTCAAATTGGTCTACATTAAGGTCCAAAGGGTCCAAAATTAAACTTAGTTTGATTTTAACAAAAATTGAATTCTTGGGGTTCTTTGATATGCTGAATCTAAAAATACTTAGATTTTTGATTATTGGCCCAGTTTTCAAGTTGGTCCATATCAGGGTCCAAAATTAAACTTTGTTTGATTTCATCAAAAATTGAATAATTGGGGTTCTTTGATATGCCAAATCTATAAACTGTGTATGTACATTCTTAATTTTTGGTTCCGTTTTCAAACTGGTCTACATTAAAGTCCAAAGGGTCCAAAATTAAACTAAGTTTGATTTTAACAAAAATTGAATTCTTGGGCTTTTTGATATGCTGAATCTAAACATGTACTTAGATTTTTGATTATGGGCCCAGTTTTCAAGTTGGTTCAAATCAGGATCCAAAATTATTATATTAAGTATTGTGCAATAGCAAGAAATTTTCAATTGCACATGTACAGTATTCAGCAATAGCAAGAAATCTTCAATTGCACAGTATTGTGCAATAGCAAGAAATTTTCAATTGCACAGTATTGCGCAATAGCAAGAAATCTTCAATTGCACAGTATTGTGCAATAGCAAATATTTTCAATTGCACAGTATTGCACAATAGCAAGAAATATCTAATTGCACAATATTGTGCAATAGCAAGAAATTTCCAATTGGAGTTATCTTTCTTTGTCCAGAATAGTAGTTGAATCAACTTAATTCATTGTTTTATACAATATACAATGTATATTCACTTTTACTACCAACTGATAAATTTAAAACAATCTTTACCATTCAGTGATAACAAGCACTTTATTTTACATTTTAATATTTTATGATGTATTTAAATGAGTAGTTATTGTTGCAAACTCCATTAGAAATTTGAATTGAGATCAGTTTTGGAAAAGGGAAAGGGGGTTGTGAAAAAAAATGGGGGGGGGGGGGGGGGGGGGGGGGGGGGGGGTAGGGTTAAATTTTTCTCATTTCAGATTTCATAATAAAAAAGAAAATTTCTTTAAACATTTTTTGAGAGGATTAATATTCAACAGCATAGTGAATTGCTCAAAGGCAAAAAAAATATTTTGAGTTCATTAGACCACATTCATTCTGTGTCGGAAACCTATGCTGTGTCAACTATTTAATCACAATCCAAATTTAGAGCTGACTCCAGCTTGAATGTTGTGTCCATACTTGCCCCAACCGTTCAGGGTTCAACCTCTGCGGTCGTATAAAGCTGCACCCTGTGGAGCATCTGGTTTGTATTTAAAGTTAAAAAAAGATTGTTACAGAAGGAGATATTGAGATTTACATGTTTCAGAATAAAAAACTTAATCACAAGTTTCGAATAAATGTGGTAATTTGACATTTATTAAAATTTAAGAGTAATGCTCCTTTGGTGTTGAACAATTAGAATATTCATATGTGTCTGAATAATATTACAACAACAGTATTAACAAATCTCTTGAATTTAGAAAAATTAATTCATCTTTCTATGGACAAGTATTTTTTGTAGTTTTCAATTTTGAAATCTTTTAAAAACATGTAATTTGACTCTTTGCTGGTTATATTCAAAAGTCACATGACATCTGGCTATAGCCAAAAGTCACATGACATCTGGTTATATTCAAAAGTCACATCAAATAAGGTTTAAGACTCTCAATAAAATTGTTGTTTTTATTGATCTTCACAGACATAACATATGGTTTATTGCATTCAGTAAGATTTTGCAGCAAACAAATTGCCATTCACAAACAAATTCCATCTCATATCAGTCATAAAAGACACTCCACACAGATTGAATCTGAATCAGCAAAAAACACATTATCTACGATTTCTTGGAAACATAACAATATAAATCTCCGCACATAATAAATCGTGGTTCTCATTTCTTCTATCTATACTATCATTACAGTATGTCTTGTATCTCATTTAGTTTTATAGCAGATTTGAGATCAATCGTAGAAAATTTGATTAAATTGGATCCGCTGACATCTTTTGTCATTATCATAGGATTATATACTGATATCAATGTAGAAGGGTCTTTGTTGTTTACTTAACTTAGATTGATAGAATGGTCTTTGTTGGTTTGCTGAACATACATCCTGCTTCCTTGTTCCTGCTTATTTCTAGTGTTATATGTTTTTGTGTTAAAACAGGAGAATCATTATTGATTTAGATAAAGCGTCATAAAATGTATGCTAGTCAGTTATTCCCAATCCAAGGACAAAATGTAAATTTTGTACAATGAACACTTTGTTGTTACCAGAACCCAGTGTAGCTTGAAGAAACTCTCAATGAAATATCTTGTTGAAGATATCATCCATGACTCTGTGATAACTATGCAAGGGAGCAGAGGCGGATTTAGAGGGGGGCCAAGGGGGCCCGGGCCTCCCCCCCCCCCTTTTCTGGGAAAAATTTGGTTGATTATATAGAAAATTACTGAAGCATGACCAGAGCGGGCCCCCTCTTAGGCAGTCAGTGGGCCCCTACTTATGAAAATATCTAGATCCGCCACTGCGGGAGCTACCATTTGATTTTTATGGGGAGCTAGGAGGAAATTTGAAAAAGAAAGGCAGGATATTAAAGACACTTTGCCAGAAAAAAACCAAAACAGGATGACAATTTATGTAAAAAAAAGTCAGGATAAACTAAGTACAAAAAAGACATGACTGAATAGAGTGAAAAATAAAAAGGCAGTACAGAGATTACAACTTAAAAAAACCTTTCTACATAAAGTGTGCCATCTGGAGAGGATATAATCTCTTTTCTTCAAGATAAATGACCTGCCTACTATGTAACAAAGAGTAAGCATGGCACTCATTTCTTCCTTTTGTTAAGTACAAGCATGGAGCAATATAAGTTTGCAGTGTCAACTTTCCACATATTTTCCGTGTTTCAAGATTTGAATAAACAAATGGATTTTTTTTTTACAGTCAGCATTTTAAGAACTCTGCTGTTACGAAGTTTTAATGTCAAATAATTTTGGTAAACCTTCACGGAATTTTACAACACTTGGACAGAGCTTCATCTTAATCAAGAGATACAGACATGAGCAAAACCTTTATTTTTTTCAAACTCATTTTTCTGTACTTTCCTTCATGAAAGACAATATAACACTTTTACATTGACATCAGCAATATCAGATGAGACACTTGGGAAAACTTTATGAATTTTTAGATTGGAAATTGACACATTAAAGACATGATAGATAATCCTAGAAAGTATTAGAAAATCATATTATGTCACCTAATCTAATCCAATTACTTATACAAAAACAAAAATAGATTTTCTTGCATAAAGCATATAGTACATTTGTACTTTTTGATTCAAGGGAATAAAGGGTATAATGGTGAAACTGCAACTCAAGAACATAACATTAAAAGAATGGATTAAGGAATTCAATCAAAATTTTTGCTATGGCATACTTATGGTTTAAAGCCTTCTAGAACTTATGTTTTTAATTTGATAACTGAACTGAATTTCATTCAATAAAGCTTTTGTATTTTCATATAATTACATTAGATGTATGTTTCATTATAATACTTTATTCTGATTAGCTAACAGCACATCACGTGTTATTCCGTAAGCAATTGTATCACTCAATAATACTTTTCATTCATGATAGTGTTACGGCCAGAAATCGCCTTTAAATTGTAGCCAACAAAAGACACAAATCAATAGTAAAATTTAACAATATTTATTATACAAAGGTTTACAAGAAGTATTACACAAATATTACTGTTAACTTAACTGTCAAAATATGAGTCCAATCTTTTATCTTTATCTGTATCCGGATATCTTTCGGAATCCAATCTGAATATTACGTTCACTCATGACTACGGTCACAATCCAGAATGATGTTGTTTGTAGAATAAAAGTGTCAATCCAAATGCTGTGAATACTAATGTCTATCGATGTCTAAGTCCAAGTCCAAGAGTGAGAGTGTTTAACTTTAGTGTCTGTATATATAGTGTTGTCATGGAAAATTCTAGAACACTCTATAATGGAACATTGTGGAAAATCCTGGAAAGTTACAACGGAAGTTTCTGGAATAACGTAGAAGTTTAAATTACGCATCTTTTATAAGGATCATTCTAGAAAGTTCCAATCATTCTGTGATTGTTCCAGTGATTCCTAAACTGCACAGTTATAAGATTATTTGGTAAACAACTATCAGGCCATACAACACAAATTAGGCCAACATAAATAAACATAATAATTACAATATCATAACAATAGCACGTGGTCCCACAATAAAGATCACAGGTGAATGAAATAAAAACAATATAAAATTCATTTTTTCTTGATCACAGCTAAAAAATGTAATTATAAGTATTGAATGCTTCTTTTTGTAACTTCATAGGGTTGTAAAAGCGTTGACCGTGCGCACATTTTTAAAATGAAGCGCTTCCGCGCTTCATACAAAATGTACTTCGGTCAACGCTTTTACACCCCAATGAATTTACAAAAAGAAGCATTCAATTCTTAAATAAAAGTTTGTTGGCTAAATTATAAATTTCAATAAAACATGTTCCACGACCATATGAAACAGTTTAAATTGGGCCATGTAACTTTTTAGGCCAGTACAATAATAGAATAATAGAAAATCAATCATTCATAATACTGAGTTTTATGAAAAACTATTGTCTGAGTTTGCTTCTTGGAATAGTACAATTTACCTTTGCCTCATTTTTTCTGTCAGAAAAAAGTACATCAGACATTTTGCCAAGTTCTCATTAAAAAATGATCCCAGCCTATTAATTATCATCTTCTTTAGTATGGATCATTAACATTGATAGATTTACATTTATTTTGTTTACACCATCATATTTTATATTTTTACATTTTCCCCAAAGATGATTGATTAAATTGTGTAGGAGTCATGCATTGTTATGGAATGAATTTTAAAAACAGATGGAATCTTTCTCATTAACATCCTATACCTACTGTGTAAATTTTTATCCCGTTGATGACCAATAAACAGAATTGTCAGAAAAGCAATTAAATGCAATATATGCAAATGTTGATAGCAAATAATGATGCAAGTACAGTGTAACCTGTGTTATCCGACACACTAGGGGACCAGAATTTTTTTTGGATTAATCTGTTAGGGTGTCGGAATACTCAGTTTTTTCTGAAGGACAGGCATATTTTGAAACCATGAAAATGTGTCGCTTAAAGCAGGATGTTGGAATACTCAAGTTTCAGATAAGACAGTTTACACTGTAATTTGATTTTTATTCCATTTTGTCACATTTACGATTGTATTTCATCCATTTGAACAGCATTTTTCTTTTTTGTTAGGGTCATATATAAAACATGAAGAATTGGTTTTTTTTACTAGCTCTTGAAGCAGAAACTTAATCTTACAAATAAAGCTTACATTCAGCAACTTGATATAGGAGAAACTATAAATTTAGATCTAATTTTCTAATGCATGTAGAGCAAGACTTTGGTTAGCTTGCTTGTATATTGTATAATAGTAATTTAAATAACTTCCCAACAAATATGAATATAATATAATTATACAGCCAGGTTTAACTATGCCTATATACTAGTATACTGTTTGAATATGTCAATCTTAATTACAAAGCCTGTGTACACATTTATACAAACAAAGCAAACAAGCCAACCAAAGTTTTACTCTACAAGCATTAAAAAATTTAGCTGTAACACATCTCTAGATCTAAAGGTTACTGATCTAATAATTGCTTTCTCATTATCTAAAATGGTAATTTTTATGTTCCCGGATTGTTAAGGAATATATCATATATTGTTCTTAAAATCTGTAGGGAAAGTGGTTTAGATTATAATCTATCAAAAAACCGACATTTTTACATAGTTTTATCAGTAAAAATGGTTGTTTTATACAAAAATCAGTTTTTGTTGGAATGCTTGATATGACTATGGACTTTTGGGAATAGGTAAAAAGGTTAATATATAAGAATCAATACCTGTTGGCAGTGATTTAAGTAAACTTGAATAAATCGGAACTAAGCGCTTATTTAAATACAGTCTTATCCTTGATTGGTTCGACTTTCAGGAACTAGCATTGTTCTTCTCATCAATATATGCCAGACTATCGACAAGTTCTTTGTTTCAAAATTAGATTAACGTCAAAGACAAAATTCTTAAAATGAATTATTCAAATTCTTGAAGCAGTTATATATCTATCTCTTGCTTTTCTTTTTGGTCATAATAAATATTTCTAGAATGAAAAGTCAATTTAATTCAAATCAAAGATATAACAGTAGGATAATTCATGGATTGCTGTGGTTGGAATTTTCCTATAGAACTTTTATCATCAAATAGGGAATTACATGTTTAATAGAACTTTAACTAACCTGAATAAGAACATTAGACATAGATTAAAATATAACTCCAGGAAAAAATAAATGAAGTGTCTACCTCCATTTTTAAGTTTTTCATTTGATTAAAAAAAAATCCTCCACAGTGGCTTACAAAAAGAGTATATGACTGTATTTGATAAACTCATACAGTGAAACCTGTTTAAACAAAACCTCTTCAGGACTTAAGATTTGATGTGACGGTTTTAAGAACATGTTTGGTTTATACAGGTTTCAGTTTATGCAGGATTTGGTTTAGCCAGGTTTCACTGTATTTGCATAGTCACATGGTCATCCATCTCCTTTGTGACATCATTTTCTAGATAGAGGAGATCTTCTGTATCCCTGCACTATTAAAGTTCAATAAGCCTCTTCCTAGTTGTCATTATGCAGGTGAAAGTAGAAATAATGTTTGTTTTGTAGGTACTTAAAAATCACAATTCCCTAATGACAGCAGTGCTGATTATCAATTATAAAAATTTGATCTGCTGAATAATTCTTGAATATAGCATCATACTTTTCAACGACTCCACTCACTCAACATGTGAAGAAAGTGATGATAATTGATATCCCTAGACACACATACATTGTTCACTAAAACCAGTCCAATTTTTTAAAGAAAAAAGCAACAATCTTGAAAGTGAACTTTTAAGGCATGATGTATTCATCATGTGTCCTCTTCTCTTTCTCAAAAACATTTTGTGTTAGAACTTGAACTCTAATTAACTGATTTAAAAAAAAAAAAAAGACATTATGGTCTGACTGCTAACCTTTCCAAGTGTTCAATTACTTTCTTAAGTGACAATTTCTGATTTAATTGTTACAAAGTTATGTGGCTTTTCACAATTTATCATTTGACATTTACTAATTCTGGTTTGTTCCTGACAATTTCCGCCAAGAATTACTAATGATTAGAAAAATAAGTCTGACTGTCTAAATCATGGACGTAACATAGACAATAACAGTTTCATTGTCTTATCTAATTTGATGATTCCTCACTTGTCATTGCATTATTATTGTTGGTTCTTAGTGAAATCTTGACATCATTCTTTTCTAATCACAGCGTTCTAAAAAAGTGGTGGTTCAATGGATTTGACCACCAAAATTTGCAAAGGACCGACACATATAAAAAATAAATATTTTAATAATAAACTTTGACTTGTGCTGCTTGCTCATTTAAGTTTTCTTTACCCTGTTTAACTCAAAATGTATGTTTTCAGAGAATGTTCACTTTTTGACATTTTTCTTTTCTTTCTCTCGATTTTATGTTATACAATTGGATTAAACCAAATTTGAAAATGGCCATTTGCTGATTCTCTATTCAGCCTTGTTATTAAGAGTAAGAGCAAGACTGTTTGGTTTAAAGTTGAATAATCCACTTGTATTATATGTTTGGATATGGTGACAATATAAAAAAGAAGATGTGTTCTGATCACGAATGAGACAACTTTTCACAATTTAAGAGACCAAATGACACAGAAATTAACATCTTTAAGTCGCTCTACAGCCTTCAACAATGAGCAAAGCCCAAGTCTTCCTACTTTCTGTTTCCTTGTGATATTTAAATTAAAAATCAGACTTAAAGTCAGTGAGGTTGTAGAGTGTTGATTTAAAGCCGGGTTTAAATTGACATATCATATCACATATTCATGTAACAATAAAAAAAACATGTTATGTTTGCCACTGGACATTTAAAAACATTAAATAATCCATCTATGCTTATTGTGAAGATAATAACAAGGTAAAGATTGAAATTTTTGTCTTCTATTTTTAGGAAAAGTTTACAATGTAACTCCATACATGGAATACCACCCTGGAGGTATTGAGGAACTGATGAGGGGTGCTGGGCTGGATGGTACACAGTTATTTGATGAGGTATAGTTATGTAATCAATTAGAGGTGATTTGCTCCTTGTTGAAGGCTGTACGGTGACCTATTTCTGTTTTATTTTGTCTCTTGTGGAGAGGTTTCTCTTTTTTTTTTTTATTGGCTGGAGAGAACACACTTATTTGCAGAGATATAAGCTTGTGATCTTAAAAACATTCTTGTTTATATCAGACTTTGTCCATTGCTCAACTGTTGAAAGACTTTGGATTTTTTTTTTAAGTTCAAGGTCAGATATCAAAGGTCAAATAAAGTCAGTGACTTGCAAGATTGTAACAGTTTGTAGGCATAGTAGAGATCTAGTCTTGCATCTTCTTTCTCAAACAGTTAAACAGCGTCCAATATTCAGTAATGGAGACAGCATAAAAACACATTTAATACAGAAATCATTGGTAAAAAGTCATGGTGCTTATAAAGAAATTTTTAAATTACAGCTAATTTCCTAATGCATGTAAAGCAAGACTTTGGTTAGCTTGCTTGCTTGTTTTGTTTGTATATTGTACAATTGTAATTAGGGTAACGTCCAATCAAATTTGATATTATATACAAGTTAAATAATGCTTATATATATTGTTTGAAGATGTCAATGATAATAACAAAGCTTGAATTAACGTTTGTACAAACAGAGCAAGCAAGCCTACCAAAGGTATACTCTACAGGCTTTAGGAAATTACTGTAACTATCAAAATAAATTTGAATTGCATGAAAAGAACAATTTTGCAGTGCCCTTGATCTGATTCTGAAAAATCAAAGATTCTATAGCTTTTATCAGTCAAGCAGTACATGTTTGATTTCGTTTGAATAAAGATATAATCAGTTTTATTTGTAAAGGTCATTGACTTGTTCTTAGGCAATCTACAAGCTTTTATTGAGATTGATGTATTCTCAATGAACAAATGGCTGATTTGGCATGCTTGTCAAACTTTTAAATGGTATTATATACTTCTAAGAATTGATACATCTCAGTTTTAGTCAGCTAAAAAATTGGCGTATATTATTAGTAAAAGTCGAGATTCAAGTTGTTTTTTCCCCCAATTTTCCCGAACCCTATCAACTATCTTGATCATGTTTATTAACCTTGATTTTAAAATGTCTTTGAAATATATATATATATTAATTAATTGTTGTATGTTAAGAAAGTTATAACTCTAAAATTTTAATAAACACTTAATGATAAACACCTCATTGATAGAAAGCAATTTATTCTGAAGCCTGTGTATACATTAGTTGTGTTAACTTTGACTGTTTACATGTTTAGGGGGTGTTGGTTTAATTAGTTTATGGGTGAAACTGTTATTTTATTTATTGAATGTTCTGTATGGAAATTGTGTTTTTTCTTATTATGATTGCTTTGAAATTCAATATTAATTTCATCAAGTTTTTCATTAAAATAAGAGGAGAACATGTCTGCAAAATGAAATTTCAATAATTGGCATTCTTATATTACTTACTGTATCCATATACAAATGTTAAAACATGACATTAATACAGAAAAATAGGTATTAAACAAAATGATTGATTTATGAGGATGCTTTTTAAAATTACTGTATCTGTTAATAACATAGCCTTTTGGTTGCTATAGTCTTGCGATGAATAACAAGTTAGTTTCTGGATCTATGATGTTTTCCCTTCCCTGAAATGACCATTGTAAAGAGAAGTCATGGGTATAAATTTTTCCAGCATTGATAGTATAAACAAATGTTACATTTTACCCTTTTCTAGTCAAATTATAATTTAGAAGAAAGTAAAAAATTAGCCTCTATACTGTTAATGCCTCTACCATCGGTAATGAATTTACCAAAATTTTTGTTTTGGGGTTGCTTCACCTTTAACATTTAATTGTTTCCAGTTGCAGATCCAGGGAAGGGTTCAAGGGGTTGGACCTCCCACCCCCCCTCTTTTTTTTTTATGATCAATACATTTTAATTGGAACATATGGTTGGAACCCCTTTTGAAAATGGCTTGATCCGCACATGAGTTCTCACAGGTACTTATATTCCGATAAATTATATTTGGATATCTTTGAATGTCAACAATAAGGAGATGTTGTATGATTGACAATGAGACAGCTTTCCACCAGAGACCAAAATGAAGTGGATTTAAGCAACTATAGGTCACAGTACATCCTTCAACAATGAGAAAAAAACAATTTGTATAGCAAGTCATAAAAGGTTCTGTCAAGGCAAAATGGAAAACTATTCAAACGAGAAAAATAACAGCCTGATTTATGACCTATTGTTGTTTTCAATTCTGCTGCAAAACAGCCAAGATATATGGCTATGTAACACATCTTTCTTCCATCAATTATATAACTGTTCATGGATATATTCTCAATAAAAATGACAAATTATTTTCTTGTACAGAACTTTGCATCGCTTTTCTGATATATACTTTATTAAATCATACAAGCCTTTTCTGATATATACTTTATTAAATCATACAAGCCTTTTCTTATATATATACTTTATTAAATCATACAAGCCAAAAACTTCACTGAAATAAGGATAAAATATAATTGCACATGATAAATGTATATATGTTTGATATTTTTAAGGTTCACAAATGGGTAAACTTTGAGTCCATGTTGGAGAAATGTTATATTGGTAAACTAAAAGTCACCACTCCTATACACAAAAGAGGTTTGTATTAACATTTGATTATGTATAAACAAAAATTACCGTGCAGAAATGAACAGTAAAATCATCAGTGGTGCGTAAAAGCAGCTAACCTTAGACCAAAATTTATAATACTTGTATTAAGGGTTCCCTGCCCTACATTTGGTTATAGCTAGAACATAGAATTCACCTCTCCTCACCTATCCTCTTCATTGGCGGATCCAGAAATTTTCATAAGTGGGGGCCCACTGACTGACCTAAGAGGGGGCCCGCTCCAGTCACGCTTCAGTGATTCCCTATATACCGGGTAAGCAACCAAATTTTTTCCCAAAAAGGGGGGGCCCGGGCCCCCTGGGCCCCCCCTAAATCCGCCTCTGCTCTTCATGCCAGTCTGCATTTAAGGCCCTACACACAGAATAACCAATATAAAACAAAATTTGTCTGTAGATATTGTGGAATCTGACTCTAAAAGCTCACATTAACTCTGTAAAAGTTTTTTGTCTGCTTTTATGACCCACCTATCATTATTTATTTCAGTCTGTGTGTCTATTCGTCTGTCGGTCTGTCCATTCATTCATAAGTCTGTCTCACTTCAGGTTTAAGTTTTTTTGTCAATGTAGTTTTTGATGAAGTTGAAGTACAATCAATTTGAAACTTAGAACACTAGGTTGGAGCTGGAACTAAGAGTGACTGACTATCATATAGCCCATTGAAAATTAAACCATTTTGTTGAATGACTGCAGTTAAGGTTTTATGCCGAAGCTGTCTCGGAGTAGGCATTTAGTTTGCCTTTGTCGGTTTGTATGTTCGTACATATGTTTGTCTGTCCTTCCAAAAGTTGATTTCTATTCTCTAACTTTAGTTTGCCTCAACCAAATGTTATGAAACTTATGCAAAATTCTTATTACTTTGCCTCAATGTGTTTCAGGATACTTCAGGGTGTTAAAATATCCATATCTATGGATTTGAAGGTAGATAACTTATAATATACTGAGCAGTAAGGAAATAATGTTTGATAACTATTATATGTAGTATAAAACAAGGTAGATAACTTATAATATACTGAGCAGTAAGGAAATAATGTTTGATAACTATTATATGTAGTATAAAACAAGGTAGATAACTTATAATATACTGAGCAGTAAGGAAATAATGTTTGATAACTATTATATGTAGTATAAAATAAGTCATAATGCTTATGATTTTTTTTTCTCCAGAAAGCACACCTGCTCAACCAGCTCAGATAAAAAATTTACAACAAAATGGTAAGATCATTTATATAAAATGTAGTGAATACTGTAATATAAAAATACTGAAAAATAAAAAAAAACAACAGCACATTTCAAAAAAGTCAAAACGGTCAATAATGAAAGATAAAAAGCTTCGAACTTGCCATAAACGATGCTTGAATAACCAAAACGATTGATAAGATAAATGAGCAGACTCGGTAATAGCGATTTGCCGAATATTATACGTTTTAAATGCATTTTACACGTTTTCAGTATCGAGATTTTGGCAACATTGAGCAAACAAGGTAACAAAATCAAACTTTTAAACATCATAAAGACTTTATTCTTCGTTTCAATTTGATAAGACATGGAAAATATTTAACATAGCAATCTATTCAACTTCCGTTTCAGTTTTTTTTGCAATCTGTGCCGTCGTTTTCGAGTTTCAGCACGTTTTTCAAGTTGCAACTTTTCTTGGATCACGAAATTAATTCAGGCTGGGGAATCTGAGCGTGCAAATTTGCCTCGGCCACAGAAACCCGCGGAAAAAATAAAATCAGTAGTGAAAGTGTTAAGGATGTTCGCTACTCAGTTTAAAAATAATAAGCTTTTTAAAAGACTGTTATAAATTGAAAGTATATAGATAAAGAAACAAAACATGCATAAAACCAGAGGATTCCGAAAATCTGGCAAAAAATCAAAATGTTGAGGAGCAAACATCCTTAATATGTTGCTATGTTCACATTAATAAGACTATCACAATCTTGGTTTAAGATGCATACAGAAAATCGCCAGGTTGTTCTTACCTGCTTTTTGTATTTCATTGACTTGCTCTTTTATTGATACAAAAAATCCAGGCTTTATATCAAATTAAGAATTTATTTAAGACTGAAACATGTATTTTTTCTTAATTTCTATGATGTGGAATAATATAGCACAACTAATGTATTGGCTATTTTAAACCATATTTTCCCTTACTCATTTGAAATGTTAGTACTGTCAATATCAAATCTTAATATAGATAAAGTAATGGCTTTTTTGTTTTTGATACTGACTATCAGGATGAATATCAAGCAAGCCTGCAACGGCGAACTGATGAAGTCAGTATAAAAAAAGAAAATGGTGTTATTTTTTTATCATCAATTTTGTCTTAACAATGATTTTTTTTGAGAATATGAAATAAAACTATTTTTACCACTTTTTAAACATTTTAATATTTGTTCTATTGTCTGTATGAAGTTGCATCGATTAATTGATATGTGTATTTCAGTAAAACTTTACAAAATTTAAACAGCCTGAATATTTTAACAGGGCCTGCATTAGCAGCACTAAAACCTCCATCAGGACCTGTACCACCCAGGTAGGTTGAAGCTGTTTTTTACATCAGAATCTTGTGATTTAAATGGCATGTTTTCAAATGAAAATTGATTTACATGTATTATGTCATGGACATGCTGTTATATGTCTGCAGAAACTGTTTTTCCTCTTATATCTAGTTGTAACCTGATAAAAGTTTGATAAGTTGAATTTTGGCATAAAGAAAACTGATTGATTTACATATTCCGCAGTAGATATAAGAAGATGAGGTATGAGTGCCAATGAGACAACTCTCTCATCCAAGTCACAATTTGTAAAGTACGATCTCCAACACGTCAAGCCTTTCTTTGAAAGGAAAGGCCAACCTGGAACAACATCTATTTGTACTGAAAACTTATTATACCCCTGCTTTGAAAAAAGGGGGGTATACTGTTTTTATACCCCCGCTTTGAAAAAAGGGGGGTATACTGTTTTACCTCTGTCTGTCCTTCCGTCAGTCCGTCAGTCCGTCAGTCTGTCCGTCCCATGAATATTTTTCGTCTCATTTTTCTCAGGAACTACAATATAAGGATTTCTGAAATTTGGTTTCAGGGTTTATATAAGTCTGCTACACCGTTTGATGCCTTTTCAGATTCATCACTCAACAACTTCCTGTTTACCGAACACTTGTACTATTTTACACATGATAACCAAGTTGAAAATTTCCGTCACATTTTTCTCAGGAACTACAATACAAGGATTTCTGAAATTTGGTTTCAGGATTTATACAAGTCAGCTATACCGTGTGATGCGTTTTCAGATTCATCACTCAACAACTTCCTGTTTACCAAACACTTGCAAATTTTACACTATTAAAATTATCCACTTGCGGCGGGGGTATCATCAGTGAGCAGTAGCTTGCAGTTTTACTTGTTAAATTAGACTCAGAAATAATGTTCAATAGAATTATCTTATATTTGATTTCTTGAGTTTGATTGTTTAGTTGTGTTGTGTGAGTTAATTTCAGGCCTGTCTTTTAGAAAATAATAATTGTCAATGGTTTGAAATTCATCATTTTCAGTTAGCTTTAAACATTTTTCAAAATTTACTAAGCTCCTTGAAAGTGATTTCTATGCCTCATTTATGGGCATTATGTTTTCTGGTCTCTGCGTCCATTCGTCTGTCTGTCTGTTCATTCGTCGTACTGTTCTTCGTCCATCTGTCCCACTTCAGATTAAAGTTTTTGGTCAAGGTAGATTATGATGAATTGAAGTTCAGTCAACTTGAAACTTAGTACACATGTTCCCTATAATATGATATTTTGGTCATATTTTTTTGGTTTATACAAGTAGAAATTTATTCTAAAACTTTTTAATGTGTAGCTAAGAAGTTGCTACTTTGTGTTTGGCAAAAGTTAAAAATTTTCTGAATCCTCTTAATTATAATTGATTGTTGTCTGTTTCACATATACATGCAGTTATCTTGATATTATGAAATTTTTAATGATATTTTCTTGGCTTGTATTCAGTAAGAGCATTGGTAGTGTCAAGTTTCTATTGTAAAAAAGTGAATTTTCATACCTGTCATGCAGCAATGCAACTTCATGCTTGCACACAAGCAAATGAATGAAAAGCATGAGAAACGTGACATTTACAAATGTTTTAACAATAAATGCATAAAATAATGAAAAAAAAAGCATGAGAAATGTTATGCAAACAAATGTTTTTACAACAAATGCATATTTTAATAAAGTTAATTGATATCCCAGAATGTATTATGTTTGAAATAGAATAAAACAAAACACAAAAATGATGCATGTCTTTGGAGAATTAATTTGTTTTCACTTGATAAAGAGATAGATGTTGAACATGCAACAAATTATATAACATGACGAGATATGTTAGAATAATGAACGAGATAGATAGGATTTTTTTTTATTCCAATTCTATCTATTCTATCATCTATTTTATTATGTATCAGTTAAATTGATAAGGTGACTCAAAATAATTTTAAAAAGACACTTTATAAATTAAGTGCTTTTCTTATAAAAATCTTGTAAAATCTCAACTTTCTTCTGTTCTTAGCAATTTGTTTCTTGTAAATGGATAGCAAAAGAAAATAATGCAGAAATGAAATAGTCATTAAATTAACTCATCAAAGATACCAGTCTTATACTTTTGAATATTGGATGGCATGAGTGTTTGTATCAAAGACTCATCAGTGATGCTCAAATTTCAAAATTGAAAACAAAACATATAAAATATATTGTCAACACCAGCTAGTTTTATACCAGCCATTTTTTTTTATCCAAGTTTTATTGCAGCATCTCATATTTGTTCTATTATTTCAGATTTGACTGGTTTCAGAATAAAAACTCTGTGTCACTAGTGATATATACCAAGTGTAAACATATGAGAAGAGACTGTGTTATAATACAAAGATCTGAATTAACATTATTATGTATATTGTATATAGAAGATTATAATTATTTTGTAAATATTGGTAAGTATCTTGTTACTGTTTTCAATCTGATGTAATTTAATTTTGGATGTAACGCGTCTTCTGATTGGCTAACGTTATTTTGTTATGAGCCCATAGACAAAATTTAGTCATGTGACTGTGACGTTATCAACGTTTTTCATGGTTTTCTACGGTTTAAAATGGAATTTAGAATTAAATTATAAGAAATGACTAATATTTTTTTCTGTCTATTCGAAATAACATAAAAAATGAGGTGCACACTGTTAAATAACCCGCTACGCGCATTATTCAGTGTGCACCTCATTTTTTATGTTATTTCTTCATAGACAGAAAAAATATTACAGTCATTCCTTAAATAATAATTACATTAGATGTATGTTTCATTATAATACATGATTCTGATTGGCTACTCTGCAATCTCACATTATTTCTTAAGCAACTTCATTACACAATAAAATTTATCATTCATGTTGACAAGAGGTTCCACAATAAAGTGCACAGGTAAATTAAATAAAAACTTGATAAAAATCGTGTTTTCATGATCCTAGCTAGAAAATTTAATTATAAGTATTGAATGCTTTTTTTTGTAACTTCATAGGGTGTAAAAGCATTGACCGTGTGCACATTTTTAGAATGAAGTGCTTCCGCGCTTCATACAAAATGTACTTTGGTCAACAATTTTACACCTCAATGAAGTTACAAAAAGAAGCATTCAATCCTTAAATGAATTCAGTATTCTCTTTTGTGGTATTGTACGACAGGCAGGAAATGACCTTTAAATGCATTGTAAACCAATTTATTGTTGCGACTTTCGTAAGCTGAAAATTACTTGAAATTAAATACTCAGGAATATGTAAAAAATTCGGGTTTTCCCTTGCAAAAATTTCACAATTAAGTTGCAGCCAAAAGGGTTAGTAAGGGCCAAAGACAAAATAAAGTATTGGTGAAAATAAGTTAGTTTACATCATCTGATTGCATGGTATAAGAGATGCAACCATTCAGATTCTTTAGATTTTCAATATAAACTCATCATTTTATAAATTTCAGTTTATTTTAATTGAATCAGGAAACTTTAGTTTTGGTCAGTTTGTCGTATTTGAAATTATGGCTGAGCTATAATTTATGAATTTATCGTTATATCTCAAATAAGTTTTAATTCTATAGACTAATTATTATTTACCATACAAATATGAAATGTGTTATATTTTTGTCAAAATGTATGCAAATGACAAATTTGTCATTCTTTAACAATAAACATTGATAGGCACTAAGGGTAATTAATCTATTTCAGTGAAGATTTAAGCAGTGTTGAATTTGTGTAAATTTTATTAAAACAATATGCTTAAAGAAGTTTTCTTTCATTTCAGAATTAGAAAATAAAGTTAAAGATAATTATGATGGTAAGCATAGCCTTAATCCAAAGGTGGATATTTTACACCCCTTTATCTGGGAAAATTATTTAACATATGGAGAGAGATTAAGTTTCCTGGCACAATATCATCACAGCAAGAAAAAAGTGATGATTTTGTGTTTAAATGAATATCATTTTCATAATAATTTGATGCTCGTCTTATATAGGTTTTTCCCTATGGAAAGCACTGAATTGGCTGTTTGTACATCTATTTACATTTCTTTTTAGATAGCACAAAAAAATATCTAAGATACCATACTTATTTCGTTATCATTATCATCATAAGACACTCAATTATTAAACCATTATAGGTCAAAGTACGGTCTTCAACACAGAGCCTTTTCTTTTTAAAACCCCAAATTCTGATAAAGTTGTGCCAAATATATCTTATATATAACCTAATCAACAAATTAAAGTAGAAATTCCTGTACTTGCTTTCTCATAGTAAATTGATTTTCTGTTCATTTAGACAATCATTTACGTCTACGGGTAAAACTAAATGTTCTTAAAATGGTCTGTGAAAAACTACATTTGAAAAAGGATCTGAAATCAATGTCAATGAGTTTTGTAATCATATTAGGTATGGGAATCAATCTCTTATAATCACTTTACTTACAGTATTCGCTTACATATCAAAGCACTCAGAGTCCTTTAAGAATTGATTTAAAAGGAATAATCTGGATTTTATTAGTGAAAAATAGATTGTCAGTATAAACGAAGATCAGACTGACATTAGTTGAGGAAACAAGCTATGATATGTAGATAACATCAATAAACTCATCATAGATACCATCAATAAAATTTTGTACTTGCACCAGATACATGTTTTGTACACAAAAGACTCATCAGTGACACTCGAATAAAAAGGTTAAAAGCTAATTAAAGTACGAGGTTGAAGAGCATTGAGGACCAAAAATTCCTAAATTTTAGACATAAATTCTTGATAGTATGCATTATTTTAGAAAAAAAATAATCAAATGGAGATTGCTTTTGGGTATGAATTATTATATCCTGTTGTGAAGGAAAGGGTTTTACTGTAAAATACCTGTCTGTATGTTCCATGAAAGTTTGGTCTCATTTTTCATAGGAATTACTGTTCACTTCTATCTGAAATGAGGTTTTAGGCTTCATGTGAGCATGCATTGCTCATCAAATTGCTTATATATTTTTTCAAAAAATTTTCAATGTATTAGATTTCCATCCTATTTATCTCAGCACCAATATAACTACAGATTAAAACTTTCTGAAGTTTTCTATCCAGCTTCATGCCACCACTGCTGTGGGGTGTATTTTTTGGATATATATAAATATTTCCAAAATTCTTATTTATTTGTACACCTATTAAATGAACTTTTAGGAAATTTTGCTGGAACAAACATCCTTAAATTATGTACCATGCTTCATATGATATAAAAAAGACGATGTGGTATGATTGCCAATGAGACAACTCTCCACAAGAGACCAAAATGACACAGAAATTAACAACTATAAGTCACCATACAGCCTTCAACAATGAGCAAAGCCCATACTATATTGGGTGATGCCTTTTCCTTTCTGTATACTGTGGTATATTATAGAAGACAGGCATTGTGTGTTCCATATTGTATTAAGCTTAAGTTTTGATTAAATGTAGTTATAGATTTGGTTTAACACAGTCAAATCAACTTGAAATTTGTACACTTGTTCAATAAATTTTAAACTGCAAAATTAGAATTATGACCAATGATTTCATAAAAATCTGATTGTGGAGAAGTGCAATAAATTAAATAATGATGTCAATGGCAGTACCAGGCGGAGGGTTCCGGGGGTTGGAACCCCCCTTTTCTTTGGACGATCAACGCATTTGAATGGGGACATATAGTTGGAACCCCCCCCTTTGTCCTGGGTTGGGAATCCCCTTTTTAAAATGACTGGATCCGCCTCTGGATGTCCTATGGAAACATATTCCTGTTAAAACATCATATCCTCATATTGAGTTATTAATATTTACAAAAAAAACTGAATCAAGTGACAATGGAATCCAATAAATAATCAATTCGTTATCTAAGATAAAATGTCAGGTAGCTTTGGCACTGCAAATATTATGTTGGCATCTCTCATTACTCTTATACAATGCTGCAGGAGTTATTAAAATAAGTGATGATAAATCGTTGTGGTTGCTATCAATACAATACTTCAGTGCTTTGATTTATTAGTTTTTAGTTTAAACAATATTGTTTTAATAAATCATCACATTGTGTAATGATAGCAATATGATGCAAATTCATGAAGTACATATCTAGGATTCAGATACAAGCAACATTTCTTTTTTAAGAATCGGTCTGAGCTTTTAAAGGACAAAAAATACTTTCAGTCAAACAGTGGCAGTAATTCGTCATTTCAGAAACTAATGCATTCTTGCAATCTTAGTTTTCTAAAGTGTACATCAAAACATTGTGATTGGTTTAAAGCTTTCTAAACAATGGAAATTTATCCAATGAAGTAACATTATTTTCATTTTAGTGTACGCAAAAATGATACATGTATTACCAATAGTCTTTTTAGATTCTGAAAAGGCCAATTATTAAAATTGTATTTTTTCTTCTAATCATGAGATTAAACAACCCCTAACAGAAATTGTTCTTTAGAGCTAAAGATTAAAAAAAAATTTAAACACCTATGAATGAACTTTCAATTTTGCAATGTTCTTGATTTTATACAATTTTATGTAGATATGCAGTAATTTTCAAAAGTACGGAAATCAAAGCATTCTTCTTATTTCATATATTTTATTTTTATCCTCTTTAATTTCAGTACGAATACAAAAAGAGACTGGGAAAACCGAGATTGTATTCCCTAAAGAAACAGAAAGTCAGTGGTGCTCTATAGGCCGTTTTCTAGACCAACATAATACATTCAGGAATACCAAAGATGTTGGTTAGTATCAGTGGGGGATCCAGGGGAAGGGTTCCGTGGGTTGGAACCCCCCCTTCCTTTTAGATGATCAATGCATTTGAATGGGGACATATTGTTGGAACCCCCCCCCCTTGTCCTGGGTTGGGACACCCCCCACCCTCCACCCTTTTTAAAAATGACTGGATCCGCCCTTGAGTATGTTGATAAAACCACATCAAAGTTTTATATGCCTATCTTAGAGTGGTATTATAAGACTTGTTAGGCACAATAAGAAATACTAGCTGTTTCTACTTGTAATGATTCTAAATTCATCTTGCACATAAATCTCAACATCATAAGTAGCGTGACGTTACAATACATACATAGCGGTACCGCTAACGTCTAATGAACACAGTCCTGAACATCGTGGGGGCCCGCGAATGATAATTTGAGCAATAAATAAAGAAAAATTCTTAAAATGAAATAACTATTGTCTCTCAAATGAAATAAAACTTTAACTATTTACACTTAAACAGTCTTTATGTTTTACGGAACGGTTGAATCCAACTTTTGATTTTCTCCTTGGCATCAGTTTTTGCTTTTCTAGTTGAAGTAATAGTATTGTCACTAGAATCACACGGACTATCTGTTGATAAGAGTTCAAGTGGATATAGCTTACTTATCGGTCTAGATGTCGTACCATTTTTAGTGCGTAAAATGGCAGACCTACAAAGTCCATCTCTCCCATAAACTAACTTAACGATAATCGCTATATTCCACACTGTCCTTGGGGTATCATCATGAATCTGTACAATGTCGCCCACTTTAATGATTTGGGTGTTATTTCTGGTGTTTCTATGTTGTTCCCTGAGTGAAGTGAGATATTCTCGTCGCCATCTGTTCCAGAAGTCGTGAATAATGCGTTTTTGAACACTAGATTGTCTATTTGCTGTGTAATGTGTTAAGTTTTTTACGTTCTCCTCACTGTTGTAATAATTTGTTCCTGAATACGGTAAAGTTTTAATCCGTCTTCCATAGAGAAGATGAGACGGTGTAAGCGGTTCATCATCGGTAAGGTCCGTTGATACGTGGGTTAACGGACGATCATTTAATATAGCCTCTATCTCGGTCACAATTGTCTCTAGCACTCTAAAAGTAACTAGTGCTCGTCCTAACACTTTCTTTATGCAATTCTTGGTCAAGCCGATCAATCGCTCCCACCAACCACCATACCATGGTGCACGCTTCGGAATAAATTTCCACTGAGTTCCATATATGTTGAGTTGTTCCTGAATAGTAGTAGATTTTGTAAGCATTTCAATTTCCTTCGCTGCTGCGGTATATGTTGTACAATTGTCAGACATCATGATTTTTGGTAACGATTTGCGGCTGGTGAATCTCCTAAACGCTAGAATGAATGTTTGTTCTGTAAGGTCTTCAACGATTTCCAAATGTACAGCTCTAGTGTTAGCGCAGGTGAATAGACAAATATATGCTTTACTAATACTGTTGCTTTTTGTTCTCACATTCAATGCTCCTGTGAAGTCGACACCGGTTACGGTAAACGGTGGTGAATCATTAAGTCTGTCGGACGGCAGTGGTGGTGGGTCGGGTGTAAGATAGGGTCTTCCTGTAATTTTACGGCAAGTAACGCAATTATGGAGTATTGATTTCACACATTGTCGAATCGACGGAATCCAGTAAGACTGGCGAATAAATGTCACTGTACTTTCTAATCCAGAGTGAAAATTCCTTGCGTGTGCATCCATCACAATTAATTTACAAAGTCTGTCTTTGTTCGGTATTAGTACTGGAAATTTAGCTGATTCATCAATAGGTGCATTGTTAATTCTCCCGCCACAACGGATAATGTTCATTTTGTCTATGTACAATCTAAGTTGCTTCACTAGCGCATTTTTCTCTGATTTGTTGTTAAAACTCTCAATAACATCCGGGTATTTACGCAGTTGCGAATTTCTGATCCATGAAGTCGAAGCAGTCTGAATTTCATTGACACTAAGATTTCCTGTTAGTTTGTCATTATTTCTACAGTTGTTTATGAATCGGTACATGTATGCTGTTATACGCAAAAGTTTTTGGTATGAGCTGTAGCCTTCTATATCCATAATTTTACTTATTCCTTCATAAGATCTGATTTTCTGTTGCGGTTCACTAGTTGATTGTCCTTGCTCAATTGTAGTGCTAAGAATGTGTGATTCTTTATTCTTCCACTGTGGCCAGTTTGATTTGTCAGTGAGCCATTCAGGTCCTTTCATCCAAAGATCCAATTCTAAGAATTTCGTTGCAGTTACTCCTCTCGATAACATATCTGCCGGATTTGAATCTGTCGGACAGTACTTCCATTGGTAATTTTGAGTAATTTCGTTAATTTCCTTCACTCGATTACTAACGAAAACGGGTAATTGTTTCTCAGTAGTAAGCCAACACAAAGTTATCTGACTGTCACTCCATAATGTGACGCTTGTAACATCCAAGTACGATTTCAAATGCTTGACGAGTCTTGCGCCTATCAAAGCTGCACTGAGTTCTAACTTCGGGATTGTTAACGGTTTAAGAGGTGCCACTCGATTCTTTGACATGATAAGTACGGTTTCTTTTCCACTGACTAAATATGCGCATGCACCATAGGCTTTAAAGCTTGCATCCGTAAAAACATGTAATTCTACATTGTCTGATTTTTCTTTGAAATACGGTCTATTAATCTCCAAATGTGAACATTCATTAATATCTTGTAGTACACACTTCCATTCTGTTGTAATTTCAGATGTAAGAGGTTCATCCCAATTTAATCCTTTCTCCCACAAAGTCTGCATAAGAATCTTACTACGCACAGTAACTGGACCAATAAGTCCGAGTGGATCATAGATTTTCGACGATTGTCTTAAAATCTCTCGTTTTGTCAGACGTGTATCTTCAATATCGGTGTATTCCGGTTTGGCGAAAGTAAGTGTGTCGTTACAAGTGTTCCATCTCAATCCAAGCACTTTTATGAGTTCATCTTTGTCTAATACGTTGTGTGAATTTGCGCGGTCTCGCAAAAGTTGAGAATTTGAAGCCCATGAGCGCAAGTTAAATCCTGCTCTAGTGAATAAGTCTCTTGATGTATCAAAATATTTCAGTAATGCACTCTCTGTAGGAAAACTCGACAGTATATTATCAACATACAAATCATTCATTAAAATGTCAGTATATTCACAACGGTTCTCTCTCAAGTGTTTTTGTAGAACGGAATTCAGTATGAATGGCGATGAAGTGACTCCAAATAATACAGACTTAAATCGGTAAGTTGATAGTGGAGTTGATGGGTCTGTTGGTGTATCGAACCAAAAGAAACGTGTGACATCTCTATCCTGTGTCTCTAATCCAACGTTCAAGAACGCCTTCTCTATATCAGTAGTAACGGCAAATTGGTGTATACGAAATCTTAAAAGAATGCCGACTAAGTCATTTAAATTGGGTGGAGTAGTCATCAAACAATCATTAAGACTAAGCGATTCTGGTGTGGCTTTACAGCTGCAGTCGTATACGACCCTAATTGGTGTTGTAGTTGAATCTTTTCTCACAGCATGATGCGGAATATAGTGTATTTTGCTAGTTTCATCGGTCTCATTAGTAGTATCCACTTTTTCTATGAAGCCCCTTTTCTCCTGCTCTGCCATTATTTCTCCATATTTTTCAAATAGTTTGGGTTCTTTGCTAAGTCTTCTTACTACATTTTCTGTCCTTCGTTGTGCAATGGCTTTATTTGTCGGTAACGTAGGGTGATCCTCTTTCCATGGTAACGTTACAAAATATCTGTTGTCATGGTAACGAATTTGTTTCTCTTCATAAGTCTTTTGAATATCTATCTGTTCTTCTAACTTTGTGGTGTCAATTTTCTCGGTAGCCAGTGACTCTATTTTCCAAAATTTCTCCAAGTCGTACTCATCCGTTTTTGTTGCGATCATCAGGTTCATCATTGAAGCTCTCTTGTATCCATCTGTGTCAGAGTTGTGTGAATGTAGCGTTCCAGACAACAAGTATCCGATTTTTGATTGAACAGCTGTCGGTCCTTCGCCTCGGATAATATCATTCTGAACAATTGACCAAAAGTAATCAGCTCCAATTAGAATAGAAATTTCAAAGTTTTCATCTGCTGTTACTGGGTGAGCTAATTTGATTCCTGACAAATATGTAAGTTTTGCTGCTTGGCGTACATAGGTTCTCATCGGTGCTGCAATCTCTGGAACGATCAAGACTCGAATCGGCAGTTTACCATCTGTAGTTATGAGATATACGAATCCTGTTCTCAAATGGCGAATTTTAGTACTATTTGCATTGTCTCCAAATCCGGATAGGTTAACGCTTTCAGTTCCAGTAGGCTTGAGTTTCAATTTCTCGGCTAATTCCTCTGTGATAAATGACCGCTGTGCGCCTTCTTCAAACAATATTTTTGCATCAATTATTTCATGTTCTGCACTTACTGGGTTAATTGCTGTCTTCAAAAGTACACGATCTGGCGATTGTGAGTGTAAAACAATGTCTGGTTCCTCCGCGTTGTGTTGAATTGTGCCTACGCTTACATCCCCTGTTGGTTTGTTGTCTTCATTTGTTTTAACATTGTCTTTGCAAATACTGGTGTGATGACGTTTGTGACACTTGTTGCAAGTTTTTGTAGATTTACATGCGGATAAGCTATGGTGTCCTAGACAGTTAAAGCATAAGCGGTCTTTTTTCACGATTGACATTCGGCTATTGTAATCAGATACTTCAGTGCAATTAACAGACGAGTGTGGCTCCTTACAGTACGCACAGTGTGGCTTGGGTTAAGTGTTACTTGCGTTTGTATTCTTGTTACCTCTATTTCGATTACTAGAATTTGTATTTGTCAGAAAGGCAGCGGTAGCTGTAGGGGGTTCTAACTGTTCTGAAGTTTTGCCTGCATCCATAATATAAAGTTCATCGAAAATTCCACGGCGTAATTCATTCAGTTGTAAATCTGTAGATCTATATTGTCTGGCAAGATTTCTGCGGATTTCACTGGGTAGTTTGTTCATAATAATGGGCACTAAAAACGCTCCGTATGTGTCTTCACTTTGACCTAATGACTCCAAACCTCTAATGTGTATCTCAATTTCATCGTAGTAGTTTTTCATCCTAGATATCGTGTATTTAGGGGCTGGTATATCAACTAGTGCTTGCATATACTTCTGTCTTATTACATGCGATTGTCCATATCTTTCTTGCAGTAAAGAAATAGCTTTCTCATAATTTGCATGTGTAAGCGCAAACCCTGTGACGGTTTTCAATGCCTCATCATGGAGTAGTGACTTCAAATAATTAAATTTCTGAACATTTCCAAGAGTAGTGTTTTCGTGAACGGATGTCTCGTATGAATCCCAAAATGACTGCCACTGCATAATATTACCATCAAAGGTAGGAAGATTCAATTTGGGTAACTTGTTGTACTCATTTACTCTAGTGTTACTACGTGAAAACTGAGTTTCCGGTTCACGGAAGTTTGAATTACATGTATTCTGTTTAGTGTATCTCCCGGGTTGAGCATAACTTTGTTGATCATGAGCGGACTGAGCATAACTTTGTTGATCATGAGCGGGCTGAGCAGGGGCGGAATGAGAAGGGCCGCTATAACTAACGAAATCTTTTGCATTTGTATTAAGTGCGGATGTATTGACAAGAATGAGCTTTTGTATTTGCGTTATTTTTCCATCTAATGTGTAAGCATACTCATCTGAATCGACGATCTCGGCTTCTACTTCTCCTTCATCAAGATTTTCTAGAATGTCCTCATTTAATTTTTGTAGTGTCTCTTGTTTCTTCAACAGATTGTTCACAATTTTAGTTAACTCTTCAGTGTTCACGGGCTCATCTCCGTCGTCTCGGATGTCCTCAAATTTCTTCAAAAGTCGGGAAATAACACTTCTGTGTCCTGCACGTATTGAACGTAGTTTGGAACTCATCCTGGTCACGGCACCAATATCTTAGAGTGGTATTATAAGACTTGTTAGGCACAATAAGAAATACTAGCTGTTTCTACTTGTAATGATTCTAAATTCATCTTGCACATAAATCTCAACGTCATAAGTAGTGTGACGTTACAATACATACATAGCGGTACCGCGAACGTCTAATGAACACAGTCCTGAACAATGCTTAATATGGGGCATTATGTTTTTCGGTCTGTTTGTCTATTCGTCCATCCCGCTTCACGTTAAAGTTTTTAGTAAAAGTGTTTGGTCAAGAGAGATTTTGATGAAGTTTAAGTCCAATCAACTTGAAACTTAGTCCACATGTTCCTTATGATATGAGTTTTGACCCCAATTTCTTGGTCTACTGAACATAGAAAATGATAGTCGTAGAATTGGGCATCTGTGTTCTATGGAAAAATTCTTATTTTTTATGCTCCACTTAGGAACATTATGTTTTAGGTCTGTGCCTCGGTTAGCCAGTTCATTTGTCCATAAGTTTGTTTGTCTGTCCCGCTTTAGGTTAATGTTTTTGGTCATGGTAGTTTTTGATGAAGTTGAAGTCTAATTAACTTGAAACTTAGTACACATGTTCCCTATGATATAATCTTTCTAATTTTAGTGCCAAATTATAGTTTTTACCCCAATTTCACAGTGGGGTATCCCTGTACTATGAACACATTCATATAAACGAAAGGAGTAGAATTGTCATAATAATATAGAAGAGATCGGTTAAAACTAAATGGGGATAAAGCATCCTGGTATTACACTTAATATTAACAAAAAGATGTGGTATGATTGCCAATGAGACAACTATTCACAAGAGACCAAATGACACAGAAATTAACAACTATAAGTTACGCGTCACAGACACTGTAAACACCAACTTGGTCTTCAGTATGTCAAAATAGCAATTTAGACAGGAAATGATTCAACAATGATAACCAAATATCTGATGCATACACCAAATTCTGAGTGGCAGAGTTAATATAAAAAAGAAGATGTGGTATGATTGCCAATGAGACAACTTTCCACAAGAGACCAAATGACAAAGAAATTAACAACTATAGGTCACTGTACAGACTTTAACAATGAGCAAAGTCCATACAGCAAGTTGGTTTTGTGAGTACTCAACTCTCATTGTTTCGTCTAGATGAATTTAAGATAAGGACAAAACTGCTAAAAAATAATTTCTAGAAAAAAACCTAGTTTGAAATATTTTGAAGTTTCCAAGACAAAACACTGTACCATTGAAGATTTATAGATCCGGTGAATTCATTTTTTATTCGCTGGATACTAATTATTGTGGGTTTCGTGGGTACAGGACAGGTGAATCAAGAATTCAAATGTTCACTCTCATTAAAACAAGTCTCGCCATTTAAAATATATCAATTACTTAGAGTAAACATGTTATTTTTTCTCCATAAAAAGTAATAAGCTTCAATTACTGAAAGTTCTGTACTGAAGCATTAAGTGACCAAGTCAGCAATAAGATATTGTTAATCTAAGGACATGTCTAACATGTTAACCTAAAATATAGTAAAAAAAATAATGCATTAAAAGTGACATGAGTAACATAATTGAATAAAAACGGATAGGAAATAGGAAATAAAGACAAACTTAACAATGATTTGACAATGTATTTTTTCGTTAAATGATTAATACCTTGGGTTTGACACTGGACAATAAACCTCATTTTAAACATTGGCTCATTGTTTTAACTTACTTTTTCTAGAAATACACCAATTGTATCTGTTGTCTGCAAAAAGTTTTAGTGTTTGGCAATGGCACTCATAAAAATGTGTCAAACAAATTGGTAGCGTTGATGAAACTCAATTTTCACATTGTAAGATAAAAAATCTCAGTTCGATTGGCACAAAAAACTTGTAAAATTAAGAGGCAGAAACATGCTGAGCCCCCCAAAAAAATACTTGGCAAAACTTTTGAAATATGGACTCGCAAATCGCAATCCTGATAAAGAAGATATTAAATTTATGTGGCTTTAGGGATGGGGGAACACGAAATTAAAAATCTGGTAACAGGTCAAGCACCTCAAAACATGAATAGAATTCTACGTAAAAAATCTCATTACAGTATTCAAAGGGACAATAATTTCTCAAGTAAATTTATTGGTAATATGTGTTCTATATTTGCTGTCTTTTTTATTCCAGAAACAACATATCATAGCTGTAATATAGAATCTGTTTCGGAAGTGTCACATGACTGTAAATTATTATGTATCCATCTACCTCCAGAGTTATCTATGTGTGTACCTCTAGGTCATCATGTACATGTACAACATAATATATCAGGTAAATATCTACGTGTTCACTCAATGGTGTATTCATCTCCTATCAATTACAATAACCAGTAAATCATTACAATATTTTGATCCTATTCCGTTGGATACAAATTTTCATGGGATTTCGTGGGTACAGGTGAACCACAAATTTAAATTTTCAACGAATTACATTTTTATACGACCGCAAGAAGTAAAAAAATTGTGGTCGTATATTGGTATCACGTCTGCGTCGTCAGCATTGTCCGAGGACGGATGGTTTCCTGAAAATAACTTAAGTATAAGTAAATAGAAAAACACAATGTTTGTAACTACTAAAGGAAGGTTGGGATTGATTTTGGGGGTTAATATGGTCCCAACAGTTTAGAAGTAAGGGGCCCAAAACAATCGTTTATCTATTTTCAGGAAAATAAGTTGTGTACTAGTATTTCAAATGCTCTGATATTGTACCCATTGTTCATACCATAAAGTAGAAGGTTGGGATTTATTTTAAGGGTTATGGGGCAAACAGTCTAGGTATTAAGGGCCAAAAAAGGGGGAAAAAAAGAAGCATTTTTGTAGTTTTGGAACAATAACTAATGTATAACTGTATGGATCTCTCTGACATTGTACCACAAGGTTCCATATAACAAAATGAAGGCTTTGATTCAGTTTGGGGTTAACAATTTAGGAATAAGGGGCTAAAAAAGGGCCAAAAAGAAGCATTTATCTAGTTTACAGGCAATAACTTGGGTTTAAGTATATGGATCTCTCTGAAATTATACTACAAGGTTTCTTACTACAATGGAAAGGCTGAAATTGAGTTTTGGGGTTCTTTCTCCAAGGGGGGAGGAGGGGTTTCAATAAGTGGGTGGTAAAAAAAGGGGCCCAAATAAGCATTTTTGTAGTTTTCAGTCAATAACTTGTGTTTAACTGTATAAATCTCCCTGAAGTTATACCACAAGTTTCCATACTACAAAGGGATGGTTATGGGGGCGGTTGGCTAAAATCATTAAGCAATTAGGGGGAAACAAGGGTTTTTCTGGTTAAAGGACAATTTATACAATATAAAAGCAGTGTAAGGGAGGTAATGCAATTAAAATTTAAAGAATACTTTTGAATACTTGATTACCTCCCTTACACTGCTTGTTTTCAAAAGTTTCAAGAAGAAATCTTCAATTGCACAGTATTGTGCAATAGATTTGTTAGATCTTTGAACACATTTATTTTGTGAAAAAAACCTATATTATGTCAAAAATTTGATCTCAATCCAAATTCAGACAGTATCAAGCTTGAATATTGTGACAAAATTTGCCCCAACTGTTCAGGGTTTGACCACTGCGGTCGCATAAAGCTGCACCCTGCGGAGCACCTGGTTCTATAAGGTTTTTATGCAGACTTGGACAAAACAACGAAAATAAAAGTTTTCATCAATCCACAAAAATCGGTACTCACAAAAATAAATGAATCCACTGTATTGTGAATTAGCTAGTGATACATATATAATAAATGGCATTTTTTCCTGGCATTATCATTTTGGTTTCAATATACATGTAGTATTATATAGCCAAACATCAAATTTTTCATTGGACAGTTAAATAGATATTTTAGACCAAACATGATTATTACAGGGGGAAGGCTTTTAAAACATTGAAGGTTACAGCAGTTATAGATATACATTTTTGTAACAAGTCAAAGGTTTGTTTTTTAATGGTATCTTTTGAAACATAACCAAATCTTTTGAAAACTTAGCTGGATAAAGTCTCAAAGTGATCGAAATACCTCTAAAAGATTTTTAGTCTCAAAGAAAAAGTTCAAAAAAAGACTTAAATTTCAGTAAATATTTGGTTAGCAAACATCTCATATTAAACGAAAATGGGTGGATAATAAATACCTCTTTAAAAGGACAAGAAAAATTTGGTAGTCTTCTAAAGGCTTAAATCCTAGTGTTTTTTGTACTTTTTAATTTTTTCGGTATCATTTAGTATTAACTTATAAATTTATATTTATTTTTCAGGAATGACAATAGCTCGTAGTTATACAGCTGTGATAAAGTCATTACTACCAGACAAACAAGACGACAGACTTGGTTCTGTTATATACCTAATGATTAAAATTTATAAAGGTGGTGCATTGACTCCTTGGATTGGAAGTTTGTCTCCAGGTATTTATTATACAGTATATAAATAGATACAGGATTTCCTGTTTCCAAAAACCAGGAAGTAAATTACAAAATGTTCCATGTACTGTATATTCAATGCATACACGTTATTGCTATTTGTCAGCCATTACTGGACATCACTAAGGTTCCCGTAAAATTTTGACGTCATAAAAAAAAATATCTGATGCCACAATGGCAGTTCTGTCAACTTTTCATGAAGCAAATGTGTGAGATTTGCCCAAAATTGAAAAGATCAAAGAGAAAAAAAATAATAGATCAAAGGAAAATGCCGCCAAAAAAGCATGAACAATCAAGAGTCATATAACAATCTTGGAAAAGTGATTGTTGTATGACGTCAAAAGTTCAAGCTGGACGGATTATTGGGTCAACAGGGATAGTTTTCAAAATAAGGTGTATTATCATTTGTAGGATGCCAACTTTTGTAGAATTAGTTGTATACATGAAACAAAAATTTAACTGTTCAATGAAGTAAAAATTTCTATTGTAGTCAAATCTCAGAATGAAATATCAAAGAAAAAAGACAATTTTACCTCAATCAACAAAATTTGGTGCTCCCAAAATTAAATGAATCCACATTTAGAGTTGTAATAAACGTATTTACACTTTTGGTATTTAGATGAATTTTGTCTCCAAATGACCTAGATCGCCTCTGAATAACCTTCTGACGTCAAGCAACAATCACTTTTTTATTGTGACGTCAAATTTTTTGAATTGTTATGTCAAAGTTTACGGGAACCTGTGTGATTTTACGTAATGGCGGACAAATTTGCATACAAGTGTAAACACGTCTATGGAAGTAAATGATTGTACAGCTTTGTCAATGTTTAATTCAACACAGTGTGTTTAGCTAACAACAATCAATCCATGCATTTATAGAATTAGCAAAAAATACTTTTTTAAAGTTCATACATATGTTTTTGAATAATAATCTTTCTTATTGATCATACATGCAGGCAGCTAAATGAAGTACTCTTCATATATATGTGGGCTTTATTGTCTGGATTATAGGTCCTTCATTTCAGTATTTTTATTTAGTTAATTTTTCGATATATTCATTATAGCTTTTCCCTTTTTTTCTCTCCATTTTTTATATTTTAGCACCCCATTATTCAATATTCTCTATTGTTGATCTATTTTTAACTTTTTTCTTATTTCTTTTTTTCTGTAAATGAGGCCAAATTATTTTCTATTCTGTAAATCCCATCAAAACTCTCATATATGAGTAGCACACATGTGTATTTCTTATTAGGACATGAGTTTTAAATTTTTTATCACATGATTAATTCCTTTCAGGAGATACAATAGATATAAGTTACCCTGAGGGTACTTTCAAGGAAGAGCGTCTAAAAGATGTAACAAATTTAGTACTGTATGCTGCTGGTACCGGCTTCACTCCAATGATCAGACTTATATACCATTGCTTATATGTAGATCAGAAACCAGCAAGGTGAGTTATCTTATTGTGAAAATTCTACACAGATTTAACACCCTTATACAAATTAGACTGCCATTACTTAAAGTCATACAAGTTCCTGCAAAATATTGCATCATAATAAATACATTTACAGGTGCCAGATTTTCTCGATGTGTTAAAGACCTATTGGTGGCCTTTATCAGGTTTTTGTCTCTTTAACAAATTCCCTTTTCTGTTCTTAATTTTATTTGATATCAAAATTAAAAGGTGATTGTTTAATGATGTCAAATGGATAGTCTTAAGAAAGTTAGATCTAGATTCATTCAAAGTTCAGCTACTGTGGATTCATTTATTTTCGTGGATTGCTAAAAACTTGCATATTCATGGATATTTGATTTCGTGGTTTTGTCAAATCTCTGTATACAAAGCCTTTTGAAAATATGTTATTTGTTGAACATAAGAATTTGTGGTTCACCTGTACCCACGAAACCCACGAAAATTGGTATCCAACGAATAATAATGAATCCACAGTAAATTCTTAAAATTATAAATATGTGTATTCTGTTACAGATAAAATTTTGCTTTCAAATATCTAAAGATTTGAAAGTTTATTATTGTTGAAACATGGAAACTTGAGATTTTAAAGCTTAGGCCACGGTTTTTTAATTTGTTGGTTTACGGATTTTTCTCATAAAAAAGTCGGGTCGGTCGGTCGGAAAAAAAAAGAAAAAAAAATATCTTTCAAAACAGAAAAATATGCAAAATAAATATATATTTCACCTTACTTAACAAAATGTTTGTCTTATTTGCTGTTTTGTTATCATTTCTTAACATTTCGTTCGATGAAATATTATTGATCAGTGATCATGAACATCGCAGGACATCGTTTAATAACTTCCTGTAAAAAAGAGGAGTTGCACGGACAAAGACGAAATTAAATCGTCATTTCACAAACAAGAAAAACAGATTCCCGTAGCTCTCAATCAATTCCAGAAAACTAGGTAAATAATGATCTTCAGTTACAAAAACTGATTAAGAAAAAAAAATGTAAAAACGTCGTACAAAAATAAGTTTCAACACACATGTCGAAAAACGTTATAGACTCGTCCACTGGAAAAACGACAATATCGGGTTAATCAGTTGTCATGCAATCCGGTTTTTATCCCAATGATTGATAATATGAAACAAGAAAATTTCAAATGATTTGTTAATATTCAGTACTTTAATTGATGTTATTCCACCTGTCAACATTTGGACAAGTCTATTTCTCTGAGATGATGCATCTTACGGACTGATGTCAAATAAGGGAAACGAACTTATTTTTGTAATAGGTTTTCAACACAGGTTTCGTTCCGCAAAATTATTTGCGCAAAAGACATTTCAAGGTCAGTTATAATTGATTTGTCTATTTTTAGAAACGTAAATTGGAAGCTTTCTGTTGTCAACTTTGTTAATGATTAATGCATTTTATTTTATAAAAAAAGAAATTTTAATTATTTTTCAGGGATACTGCATTGATAAGGGTCGGCGGGAATAAAAAAGCATGAAAAGTCAATTTTATTTTTATTCTGAAAATCGGCAAAATCGGGTCGGCGGATCCGTAAACCAACAAATAAAAAAACCGTGGCCTTAGATTTATTATTTTGAAAAAAGAAAATATGTTGATGTCTTTTTATCTTTTCTTTGTAAATTGTAAAAAAGTGTTAGAATGAAACATTTAGCAGTAGTGGTATGTATGACAATGAATCATGTAGAAAACTACTTATTATTGTTTAATTCTAGCTAACTTTTTGTTTCAGAAATATTAAGCTTATGTTTTTCAACAAAACAGAAAAAGATATTTTATGGAAAGACCAACTTGATTCCTTAACGCAAGATTTTAAAAAGTAAGTGGCTTATGTATTTCACCTATAAAATAAATGCTTCAATACCCTTAAAGGAACATCAGCATTGCAATGTTTTCTCCACAACTTTAAAATAGAATCTTGCCCATAACACAAAAATAATTTCAGATATCAACACATCCTAGCAATATAGTGGGTCTCATTGGGGTCTAAGCGTGAAGCGGGATTACTGATTTTTTGTAAGCGTGACACATGAAAGTCAAATTATTGTGCCGTGAAAACGGGAAATGAAGTCTAGCGGGACACGGGAAATTACTAAAAAGAATGAGAATTGCTTATGTACATAGTGTAAGGGAGATACAGGAATCTGACACAACAGTAAGTGGGATCTGGGATCAGAACCCCCCAAATGAGACCCCCCAATATAGCATCACATTACCAAGATGCTAAAAGACCTTGGGGAGAACACTGCTGTGGTTAACACAGATTAGACATTGCTTATATCTTTCAAGTACATGTATTACTGTACAAACGTACGTTTTAAACCTTTAAGATTAATTTATACTTCCTTTTATTGGCCAAAAAGGGACCTTGAGACACCCCTTTATTGAGGATGAACATGATGTTCAGTGTTTGTTGTTTGTTGATGTGGTTCATAAGTGTTTCTCGTTTCTTTGTATAGATTAGACTGTTGGTTTTTCATATTTGGATGGTTTAAATTAGTAATTTTTTGGCCCTTTATAGCTTGTTGTTCAGTGTGAGCCAAGGCTCTCTGTTAAAGGCTGTACTTTGACCTATAATAATTACTTTTTAGAAACTGACTTTGATGGAGAGTTGTCTCATTGGCACTCATACCACATCTTCTTGTATCCACTTATAGGTCAACAATGGTATTGACTGCTTAAGACTTTAAGTCATCTGGCATATATAAAATGACATTAAAAATTTGTTTCCTCTTTTACAGTTTTACTGTTGAGTATGTTTTATCAGAAGCAAATGATAATTGGCAAGGTCAGAAAGGTCGTGTTACTAAGGAAATAACGGAAACCTTCACACCTGCATCAACTAAAGACAGCTCAAACTTGCTCATCTGTGCCTGTGGACCAACTGCATTTACAGAAATAGTCTCTCAGTATGTAAATTCACATTTTGTACATTAAAGATTAATGATTATAAAATTAAAAAATTGAACGTTTTTGAAGAACAAATTGTTTCAAAATTGGAAATACTATTTTGATTTGGGATTTGATTATAGACAGTAAAACTCAATAACCTCATTTATTATGACATTGAAAACTTTTTAGAAAAAAGTATATAGCAAAAGTATAGAACTCTAAGGAAAATATGAACACATAGTCCCTTATCAAATTGCAAAATCAAAAGCTCAAAGACATCAAACAAATTGAAAACAACTGTCAATAATGAATTAATTGATTGATTGATTGTTTAACACCACTTTCAGTACATTTACCTTGACCACTGAAACCAGTTTTGTTTTTTTGGAGGGTTGAGAAAGATGGACTTCTTTAGAAAAACAACATACCTTCAGCAGAAAACTGTCAATCATAGTCATTAACAATATAGAGTGAAATGTAACTTTTCACAAATTGGGGTTGAATTTTATAATCTTGGTGTTAACAGACAGTGTTAAATTTCTTAAATGCCATAAAGTAATGTTTTTGTTTGTTTTTCAGATATTCAAAAGAATTGGGATATAAAGATGACAGCTTTCATGCTTTTCTTGGTTGAAAGCCCAGCCAGACGAGACAACATTTGTGTACTGTGAAGTGATGATTTTATGGCATCCATTAATGCAGAAATAACTGAAAACATAAAATAGTATTAAAATATAAGAAAAAACCATGAAATAAAATACCGGTACTTATGTACAAGCTGTGATTAACAAAACCACAAAACTTACATTATAATTATGTTATTCCCTATTTTCAGGGAAAATTACAGCTAATTTCCTAATGCTTGTAGAGTAAAACTTGGGTAGGCTTGCTTGCTCTGTTTATATAAACATTAATTAATTCAAGCTTTGTAATTAACATTGATATCTTCAAACAATATATATAGGCACATTTTAACCTGTATAAATTATATTTAAATTTGATTGGATGTCATCTCATATACAATTATACAATATATAAACAAATCAAGCAAGCTAACCAAAGTCTTGCTTTACATGCATTAGGAAATTAGCTGTAATGACAGCAGGGGAGATAACTTTGTATAAAATTATTTCTAACTGTGATCTTTACGTTTTTATTATTTATTTGTTATTTATTCTGTTTTTATATTAATAGAAAATATAGCAAAATAAATTGACCTTATTTTATATGAAATGTGTTTTTCTTAATGCCTTTTCTTGATATTCATCTATGAGCATTCATACCTGTCAGTTTCAAGAATATAAGTTAAGTCTTTTAATAGTTATGCTTCAGTGACTGGATTGTTGACATGTTTGTTATTTCTCTAATCACTCCTACATTATGAAGTTATTAAAAATTAGATATTTCTTGATCTGCTAACTGTCTTATATACTCTTGTATACATTTGGAACTGTCCAATGAATTATTAGGTCTTTCCACTTTTCTGTGGAAAGACCTATTGTATTTGTTCTGATTATTATTAGGTCTTTCCACTTTTCTGTGGAAAGACCTATTGTATTTGTTCTGATTATTATTAGGTCTTTCCACTTTTCTGTGGAAAGACCTATTATTTTTCTTCTGATAATTATTTTTTTCTTTTTTTCTTCCGCTTAATTTTGTTCTTGCGATAAATATTTGTTTCGCAATATGTCGCTTAGATATTTATAAGTGATATGCATTCCTATCTTGTAAACCATAAGTGATAGAGACCTAGGATCTTTTGATTTGAGGTCCTTGGTCCAAAAAAAAAAGGTCATATTCTAATTTTTGAATTTGGCTTATTTTCACTTATTCCCAAAAACCGTATAAGATATCAACAAATTATTTTTACTAAATTGTTAGTTGCGACATGTCGTAACACGTAAATTTTGATTGCATGGGTATGTTGAACTTAAAAGGGAGTTTTCTCCCCTCTTGTATTTAAAAATACGCGTATGGTGATATAACTCATTAACCAAATATAATTAAGACCTATGGTCTTTTGATTTGAGGTCCTTGGTTTATGACCTTGAAATTGATCTCAAGGTCATAGCTTAATTTGACGTTCTAGATTTTGACCTTTGCTTTTACCTCATATGTATACATGATAAAGCCATGAGACTTTTGGCAATAGGTATCAAACCATTTAATCTTGAAAAAAACAACCAGAAGTAGCTATTTTTTGTACTTTATTAATATAAAAGTATATAGAACCAGATATTTTTGGAATAAGTGTCGAGTAAATATTCAAATATTATTGGAAGTAACATTTTTCAAACCGGAAGTAACGAATTATCTCCCTTATTTAAAAAATATTGTATATAAACCATATATTTTTGGAATCAGCGTACAATAAGCAATCATTTGGCGATTGAAATGACATTTTAAACTTAATTTTACTATTTTCATATTAAAATACATTGTTTTTGGTGGAAAGACCTTCAATTGTTCTCTGAACAATTGGATTTAGTTATTATTATTTTTTTTTTTTCTTCCGCCAAATTTTGTTATCGCGTAAAATTTTGGTTTCGCAATATGTCGCTTAGATATTTGTTACATAGTATCTTACAGTTTATGCACTTTTTATTTTCATCCATTCTTAGCCGAACAATTTTCTTTGTAAGAATTATCTCCCTATTCACTGTTTATTAAATGTGTGCATCTCCTTGGTAACAAAAAAAGATATCTACAAAATTCTTTTTTTAAATTGTTCGTTACATCCTCAAAATATTTGGCTAATTTGGATCGAAGCGATTCGATGAAAGGAGTAAGTTCGGTAAGGGCCATATTTGGCCCCGATTAGGAAGTTTAATTTATCAAGATGAAAAATGTTTTAAGTTGACTTTATGACATGAGAGAAAGTTAAATAGAACTATTTTTGTCAAAGTTTTATTTTAAAGCGTTGATTTTTACAGCCAAAATAATTTTTTTACAAAATCGGCCAAATTTCAACCAAATTTAGGACCAGGAAACATGGAGCGCAGGCGTCGACATACTAAATATTTAAGGTAGACAGGTAAAATGTATTAACACACATTTTTTTTTAAAGATCCTTGCGGTCGACGAATGCGCTCTATGATTCCTGTCCAATAATCGAGTGAAATTCACCCGTTTTTATTGACTTTTTCAAGGAAAATCAAAATAAGTACTATTTGTGACGTCATAAATAAAACACAGGAAGGTAAATTTTCAACAAAAGGGCTTGTTTTCTATCTAGTCACTGTATAAGCTTGTTTCATTGTGATATTGGTCAATGAAGCATAATTTGAAATTTAAGCTAAAAAGGGGACCATTTTAGCACCTTATCGAACCTACTCCTTTATAGGAGTTATCTACCTTTACCAACTAAATTTGTCAGTATGTTTTTTTAACTCATGAACTATTAACCGTATACCCCTGGAACGTTTTTATTTGAGACCCTAGGTCCTTACTAAGAAAATGAGGTCAAGGTCAAAGGTCAAGGTCAAGTTCTTAATTTTGACTTTTACTTGTTTTTGCATTTTCTCCATCACTTTTAAAGATATATATAAAAGTATAAGTGCAAAATGTTTGTTGAATTGTAATAAAGATATGTTACCTTTGGTTTGAAACAATCTAATGGCATCTTATAGGAGTTAGTGCCCCTGAAATGTCTAATTATTAGTTTTATTGATTATTACTTCAACTTGGTTCATTTATATAGCAATTTGACCTTTAATCAAAGGTTGGGTGACATATGACCTTAAAAAATGATATCTAATCAGTATGAAGAAACTTATAATTGGGTGCCAATTTTAACTTTGAGTAAACTGGAACTAGCTTCTTTTCAATAACATTGATGTGGAAAGACTTTCAATTGTTCTCTGAACAATTGGTTTTTAATTATTTCAGATATTCCTTCCCTGGCAACATAAATATGTTAAAATATAAAGATGTTCCCTCGAGTTTATCAGTTGTAGGGCATTTCATTGCAGTAAAAAGAATTGTGTCATAGACATATATCTTGGGTGTTGCAAAGCACCATTATTTTTTTAATTGGTGTTTCTGTAGAATATTTTGGAAATTTGAGGTTACATGGTTACTAAAGCTTGAGCACATGTAAAAAAGAGGTGAACCTTTGGTTGGTTAGCTTCCAGTGATGGTTATTATGCCCCCTGCAACTCAAAGTGGGGGGGCATATTGTTTAACCCCTGACTGTCCATCCCATTATGGGTACCGGTATATAGTTATTCCACATATCTTCTCCTACAGTTTAAATCCTAGTAAGTTTTCACTTTGCTATCTGTTTGAACATATATTGAAGGTGTGCATGTGTTTGGGGTTTTGATTTTTATAAATTTGTGCACTTTTGGGAGATAGTTGAACTTCGTCATTTTTGGAGTATTTACTTGTATATAAACCATAAAACAATGTGCTCTTATGCTCAACTTTGTGTATCTTTAAATAATACTTTGTATCTGCGGGGGCATCATTTGTGTCTCCCAGACACAATAATATCTCAAAGAAAGTTTGTGTTAATACACTCACTACAGAGTGCAGGGGCATCACTTTGTCTAGTTTTCTTATATGCTCTGTTCTGTAAAATTTTGTTTAGTGCTGCACAGGATAAAACTTTACTCATGCCAAGTATTTATTTATTTACAATGGAAAACAATTCTGCACATCTTTTTGAAAAGTGCAAATTTAACAAAGACTACTAGGGGAAAACAATGGTGGTATTACACCTACAGTTGAATTGTTACACATATTTACAGCCGATTTCAATGAGTATGTAGCTAAATGTAATATCTTTGGTTAGCTTAGCTTGCATGCTAGCTGAACAAAGAAGTTTTTGCTAGGTTAGGTAAACTACTCTCCTTTAAGAGTAGAGTAATCCAACAGATAACCAATCTAACTGTCTGTAGGACTAGGCTACTTTGAAAGGAGGGTATTATACCTTTCCTAACAATGATTTCACAGTTCAGACTGCAAGCAAGCTTACCAAAGATATTACCTTCAGCTACATACTCATTGAAATCGGCTGTAATAAGAAACTGACCTAAGCCTGAAAACATTACTATGATCACTGAACCATGAAAATATGTCAAAGTCAGCAGACTTCTGTCGGAGGAACCTGTACACCTAACAACGGTCCAATAGACATAATAAAATTTACCTTCATTTTGCAAAACCTGAACTCTGATTACTAAACTATAAGACCCCTGTACACCTTGCAGTCAAGGTCATTCAACATGATTCTACAGAAAAATAAAAGTTGACATAGAACTCATAAGATTTAAAAAGTGACCTTATGAAATCTAAACATTGATGGAACAATGACATTGAAAACTGTTTACCTTGAAGCATTTACCTATTATTGATTTTATTATCAGTACTCACTGTTCACTAGAGTATATAGGTTTTCTTGTATTCTGATTGGTTTATAAATCCTTGCCCATAGTTTTGGTGGTAGTTTTGAAAACAGTAATGAAGGATTGATGTCTTTGTTGTGATCTTGATATATTTATATGTTTTGATGTGCTTTGGTGCTCATAGACTTTATATTGTGTTTAATTAGTAGTTCCATAAGTTCTATGGATTAGTCTAGTGATGGAATTTATTCTGGAACAGGATATCATGACTTTAGATGGTAAGTTACATTTTGTACTCTGTGAGGTGGCTTGGAGGAACTGAATCCTTAACTTTGAAATGTTAATGTGTCATGGGACTCATGTCCTTAATGTTTTTGATATTTTGAGAACTTGGACTGAATGAAAGATCTGAGGTAGTATCTGTACAATATATTTTTTCACAACTTAGTCTTAGATGCATGATTTTTGTTCGAAAAAGTGAGACATAGCGATCCTACATTCCCTCTTTGTCATTGGCGATGTCCACAAATATTCACTCTGTGGTTAAAGTTCTTGAAACTTCAATAACTTTCTTAAACTATCCTGGATTTCTACCAAACTTAGACAGAAGCTTGTTTATGATCATAAGATAGTATTTAGAAGGAAATTTTGTAAAAATATATTTCTTGTTTTTCTGTATATTACTTTTTTATGGACTTAGTTTTTCTTCCAAGTAACATAATTTCATAGTCTGCAGTTAAAGTTCTTAAAACAGTTATTAGATTCATAAAGTAGGCGAGACACTGGGTTCCGCGGAACCCTTACAATTTTTTTTTATCAGTAGTTAGTGGCTTTGAACTAGCTGTCAGTAACTGCGAGTACTTTCAGATCTATACTTAGTAAAATTGAGAAAGGAAATGGGGAATGTGTCAAAGCCACAACAACCCCACCATAGAACAGACAACAGCTTAAGGCCACCAGTGAGCCTTCAATGTAGCGAGAAACTCCCGCACCCGGAGGCGTCCTTCAGCTGGCCCCTTAAAAAATATGTATACTAGTTCAGTGATAATGGACGTCATACTAAACTCTAAATTATACACAAGAAACTAAAATTAAAAATCACAAGACTAACAAAGGCCAGAGGCTCCCGACTTGGGACAGGCGCAAAATTGCGGCTGGGTTAAACATGTTTATGAGATCTCAACCCTCCCCTATACCTCTAGCCAATGTAGAAAAGTAAACGCATAACAATACGCACATTAAAATTCAGTTCAAGAGAAGTCCGAGTCCGATGTCAGAAGATGTAACAAAAGAAAATAAACAAAATGACAATAATACATAAATAACAACAGACTACTAGCAGTTAACTGACATGCCAGCTCCAGACCTCAATTAAACTGATTGAATGATTATGTCTTCATCATATGAATATCAGGCACAATCCCTCCCGTTAGGGGTTTAGTATCATACTATCATAAAATATATGAGAAGAACATAACCTGTGTCATGCCAACAACTGTTTTTTAAATAAATGTGTTTAGTTCCGATGCAAAGACCCTATAAGTGAATCAATATTAAAGCCAAAATATGCAATCTTTAATGATCTGACAACAGTATCGTAACTATATCCCTTCTTAATAAGTCTATTCAAAAGTTTTGTAAGTTTTTGAGGTGAGTACTGACATTTTTGTGCTTTGAAAAGAATATTACCATAAAAGATTGGATGTGAAATATCTGAACGTATAAGATGTCTGCATGTTGAGTTATATTTACGAATTATTTCCTTATACCGATGATAAAATTTAGTAAATGTTTTGACTAGTTTGTGATATCGAAAACCCTGGTGTAATAATTTTTCAGTAATACATAAATTTCTCTCTCTAAAATCTAATAAGTGTTACAAACACAAGCGAATTGTACAAGTTGAGATATATAAACACCATAAGATGGTGACAAGGGAACGTCACCATCTAAGAATGGATAATTAACAATAGGAAATGAAAAATCATCTCTTTTATCATAAATTTTTGTATTAAGCTTCCTGTTAATGATATAGATATCAGGATCAAGGAAAGGGAGTACATGTATTAGCTTTATTTAAAGTAAGTTCGACAGGATAAATTTCTTGAGTATACATACTGAAGTCGTCATTATTGAGAGCCAATATATCATCCAAATATCTAAAAGTATTGTTAAATTTTTTAATCAAATGTTGTTTTGATGGGTCTTTGCTAATTTTAGTCATAAATTGTAACTCATAACAATACAAAAATAGGTCCGCAATAAGTGATGCACAGTTAGTCCCCATTGGAATTCCAATAACTTGATGATATACGGAATCTACAAAGCGAACAAAAATGTTATCAAGTAAAAATTCAAGTACAGATATAGTATCAAAGCATGTCCAGTTGGCATAGTTCTTTTGTTTATTGCTACTAAAAAATGACCTAAAAGAGTTTTTTCTTAATAAGAATACGAGGCAAAATGGTATATAGGGTAGAAAAATCAAAACTTTGAACAGATTCAAAATCACCAATATATGCACGCAATTTATCAAGTACTTCCAACGAGTTTTTGACACTCCAAAAGTAATTAATTCCACTATTTTCAAAGGCCTTATTTGAACAATTTATTATCAGGTTTTTTATTGTACCAAGTGTACTAGTAAGTAGAATAAACAATTTAGTAGTGGTACAATGGCTTGAAGATGAAATAAATCTATATTTGTAAGGTTTTTTGTGTAGCTTCGGAAGCCAGTACATAGTTGGGACTTTCATTGTAGTTGGTTCTGCTTGTAAAGAAGTACTAAAAGTTTGTGTTTGTTACAGATGTTGTTTTCTGTGTTTTTAGTGTCTTTTTGTTGTTGGAATGTACAAGTTCCTGACCATGTCCACTTGTATTTGTAGCATTTTGTTCTATCCATCTGATGAGCTAAGCCTTTTTCAACTGATTTTTATACGACCGCAAAAATTAAAAAAATTTTGGTCGTATATTGGTATCACGGCGGCGTCATCGTCGGCGTTGTCAGTGTTGTCCAAAGACAGATGGTTTCCGAATAATAACTTTAGTATAAGTGAATAGAAATCAATAAAATTTTAAAACAATGTTTATAACCACAAAAGGAAGGTTGGGATTAATTTTGGTTATGGTCCCAAAGGTATAGCATAGTGTATTGCTCAAAGCAAAAAATTTAAGTTCATAATAAAACTTCATTAGACCACATTCATTCTGTGTCAGAAACCTATGCTGTGTCAACTTTTTAATCACAATCCAAATTCAGAACTATATCAATCTTGAATGTTGCATCCATACTTGTCCCAACTGTTCAGGGTTCGACCTCTGCAGTGGTATAAAGCTGCGCCCTGCAGAGCTTCTAGTTATAGTAAGTTACACCACTTTCCCATGTTAGGGGGAGTGTTGGGATCCTGCTAACATGTTTAACCTCGCCACATTCTGTATGTTTATGCCTGTCCCAAGTCAGGAGCCTGTTATTCAGTGGTTGTCGTTTGTTTATATGTTACTTTTTACTTGTTTTTCTTTCATTTTTATGCCCCATTTATAGGCATAATGTTTTCTGGTCTGTGCATCCGTCTGTTTGTTTGTTTGTTTGTTCACCCGTCCATCCTTTCGTTCGTCTGTTTGTCTAGCTTCAGGTTAAAGATTTTGGTCGAGGTAGTTTTTGATGAAGTTAAAGTCCAATCAATTTGAAACTTAGTAAATATGTTTCCTATGAGATGATCTTTCTAATTTTAATGCCAAATTATGGAGTTTTTACCCCGTTTTCGCGGTCCAATGAACATAGAAAATGATAGTGCGGATGGGGCATCCATGTACTTGGGACACATTCTTGTTTGTACATAAATTAGTCCATTAATTCTTTCTTTTAAATTGTTTTAAATTATCATTACAGGGCCTTTTATAGCTGACTATGTAGTATGGGCTTTGCTCATTGATGAAGGCCGTACAGTGACCAATAGTTAATTTCTGTGTCATTTGGTTTCTTGTGGAGAGTTGACTCATTGGCCATCATACCACATTTTCTTTTTTATATTTGTGTAATTTAGAGCTTGGCATACTGTGATAACACTGGTCTATAAATGACGACTATATCTTTTGATTATCTGTCTTATTTTAAAACATATGCCCAACATACTGTGGATTCATTTATTTTCGTGGGTATTAATTTTTGTGGTTTGAGGAAAACTTGCATATTTCTGGATATTTAATTTTCTGGTTTTGGCAAAGTCTGCATACATTCCTTAAGAAAATATTTTAATTTGTTGAACATTTAAATTCGTGGTTCCCCAGTTCCCAAAAAATCCACGAAAATTAGTACCCAATGAATACTAATGAATCCACCGTACTCATCTATTCTTATTCCTCCTGTGATTTAGGTAGGATAATTTTCATGTTGGACTTCTTTTTCATTAAGTTTTAAAGGTAATTATAATTCTTGTGTATAGAAAAGATATTTTTAGTTTCAATTCTAAATCTTTTCGTTCAAAAAATTAAAACAAACAAAACACTTTTCTAGAATGAAAATTGATGTAAACGATTAGAAGTGCATTTCTGAACTTCCATAATAAACAAGACATAAACTACGAGAGAAATTCAATAGATTTATTATCAGTATATTTTACATAACAAAACACAACAATTCATGTGATCTTTGGCTTTCAGCCATAACACTTTCTCAACAACAAAAATAACTTAAATCATTTACGCATATATTTATATGGTTTGAAATTATAACATAACTTAATCAATCTAATTAAATTAGAACACTGGATTTTGCCATTTGGGAATTAAAACACTAAATAATTTTGATTTCATATGCCATTAAAATGCCTTTGGTAGAATTATATGAACTCTTCAAGTCTTGTTAAATTTGAATCCACACAGATATTCATTATTGATTAAAAAAGACAACCAAAGAAAGTTCCATCATATAGCTCTGTTTTCAAGTAGAATACAAACACTGTGAAATTCATCATCACTTAAAAACTAAAAGAATTTCTGAAAAGAGTAAACCAGAAACTTTCAAATGTGATTTCCAACATACCCTATTAAACAATGCTGTAAATTCTGAATTTACAGATCTGCTTTTGTTAAAAATTTAATTCATAGAATTAATATAATTTGTACATAAAACATCAGCAAGATATTTTACCTTACCACAAAGCCACCTAAGGGGAGATAATAAACACAGAACTTATATAATTGTCTCCCCTGGGCAAACATAGTTTATTATCAAATGTCTGTAATTAGTTGCATGCATGATTAAAAACACATACATAGTTTACATATAGAACAAGTGTTGAGTTACAGTTACAAAAAAATCCCAGATATCTGAGATGTTATGTCAAAAAGATGATCCCAGATATCTGAGATGTTATCTGTCAATTCCTTAGCAACTGTTGTTATTTTGGTATTTGATAACCTCATATGACCCTTTACCATGGTACATTTTTTTGTATAGAGAAAATATTAGCATGATCAAACTAAATGGCAAAATGTTCAAATTACAATTAAAAACCATATATTCCCTCATTTCTTAAGGAGTTTCATTAAACTCTGTTATAAAAGTATCTACCTATACTATAAAAGTATCTCATCTTTTAATGTAAGAGATCTTTAACACTGTTTTGTGCAGTTGTATTGACAAATTATAAAAAAAATAATTTTAAATTATATTAATTCAAAATTATTTAGTATGTATAAAAAAATTCCTTTACATTTTAAACTCAACTTTCAAATATTGTAAGACATTGCGGTAGCACTATTTCTTTTTTTGTATCGATTTTTATTTTTTATATATTAATTAAGTATTTTTGTAACTTGCAATGAATGACAAATAAACTAAAAACTTAAATAAGCAATACATTTATACCTAAGATCTCAATTTAGATTGATAATTTTTTACGATAACATTTTGAAAAAAAATATCCTCATCTGTGTCTTGCATAGTGATGATAAAATTTGTAGAATAAAAATGGAATAAAAGAGTTTGTGCCCATTACACAATGCCCTATTCACAATATCATGTTCTGTGAACTGCAAATTCCTGGTCCAACACCTTTATTTGACATATATTTTAAAAAGCTCACATTATAATGAACATGTGTACTCAATTCGCCTTTTAGAATCTAAAGGACTATGGGTAATCTCATTTTCCGTACACCAAAATAAAAATAAGGTTACGTCATTGGTTGAATTTCCATTGTTTAGACCGTTTTAAACCAATCAAAATGTTTTGGCGTATGCTTTTGGAAATATTACCCAGAATGCATTAGATTCTGAAACAGCGAATTGTAATCTGATGTAATCCTTTGTGGTAAAATTAACTTAAACCAAAACGTGAACCAGACAAATCCAAAAAGGATCCAAAAAGATACATTTTTATCAGCACTAAAATTTACTTTTGTTAAAAGTATAGATTAAAGAAAAATGTGTGAAAAAAAAGAAGTTGTAAAGATATTTAAAATATCTATATCAACCAGTTTACATTTGATCATTTCTATTTACTGACAGGAAATCAACAGACTTGGAATTTAAAAAGTCGTCGAAAGGACCGAAATCCATAAAAATGTATTTTCCTTAAAACTGAATTAAAATGTTTAGACAATCTTCTGTATTGTTCATAAAAAAAAATAGTACATTTACTAGTGATATAAAAAATACTATCAATTTAATAAAATTCTTTTGCATGCAGGGTTTTATTTTTAACCATGCAAAGAGAGATAAAAAAATATCTGAGTCTATTTCTAAAAATGTTTTGTGTCTAAACAGATTATATCTATAGACATTTGACAACCAAATAAGATACCGAAAACTTATAAATAAATAAAATTTTACTAAAACTAAATAAATTAAAATACAAACAGACTTTAGAGCTAAGAACAGATAACTAAAACTAAAAAAATCATTGCACTTTTTCTTGAACAAAAGATATTTAACAAATCACACACGGTCTTCAACAGGCTCGTTACTTGAAACAACAGGATCTCTCGATGCAGATATTTTTCGTTGGACCCAATCTAAAGCATGTGAAATTCTTCTAACGTGACGAGAACTGGCAGAACTCCTTTCTTTGATTGTTTGATCTGACATTGTGAGTAACTGTTCAAGGGAAGTAACCCCTTCGCTTCTTAATGTTTCAATATACATAGGTAGTCCAATAGACATGAAGAAACCATCGACAGATGAGACGTCTAAATCACAGGCTTTGGAGCAAGTTGTAGCTATATCAACTGCTGGAATCTACAAAATATAACATTCAAAATAAGGTAAATAAAACTATGGCGTTGACTTATGAAAAAAACATATTTTAAATACTTTACATGATACCACTTTTCATGGATTTTGTGGGTATAGGTGAACCACGAAATTAAATGTTCAACGAATAACAAATTTTCTATTGGCTTGTATGAAGACTTCGGCAAAACCCTGATATCAAATGTCCACAAACATGCAAGTTTTCCTTCATCCACGAAAGTTAATGAATCCACAGTTTAGTGATTGTTGAATCCTGTTTTTACTCGATCCCTTCCTCAATGACATTTCCCCAATTTCTCATAAATCATAGCTATTGAATGTTTTTAAAAGAAACAATGTTCTGTGTGAGTTGACATCCTAATATCCTGATATATTACCCTGCATTTTATTTTATACTGCAACTAGTTATGTTTATTTTCAAATTAAGTAACATATCTATTTTGTATACATGTCATGTCAATTTCATCATGGAACACTTTCTCCACAATCCGGAGTCCATTAATGGATGAAAATAAGTTTGACATTTGTGTTACTATTTAAAAAGCTATCAATGTTTTAATTTAAGTTGCAGTATTGAAACAATATTAGGTCAATGTCATAAAAATATAGACTTTTTTGTACTCGGCTAAAAACAGTGGAAGGGCTCTGTAGAACCTCGCCCTTCCTCAGTTTCTCAGCCTCATACAATAAAGTTTATATTTTCCTGACATTGACCTAATATTGTATATATATTTTTATTTCAAAACATCAATAGTTAATAAAAACTTATCTTTCTCTTTTTTAAGAGAATCTTCTATTGTAATGGAATGTATTTTTTTTCAATGAGAGAGAAATGAAAACAATACTTCATTCTGATTTTTAAGTTTTATCTTTATCTTGAATTGTTATAATACTGTGTGGTTTTGCATTTACAACAAACAACACTGCCATATCCTTTTATTATTTACAGCTAATTTCCTAATTCATGTAAAGCAAGACTTTGGTTAGCTATCTTGCTTTGTTTGTATAATGTACAATTGTATATGAGATGATGTCCAATCAAATTTAAATATATTATATACAGGTTAAAATATGCCTTTATATACTGTTTGAAGATGTCAATGTTAATAACAAAGCTTAATTTGAAGTTTGTACAAACAGAGCAAGCAAGCCTACCCAAGTTTTACTCTACAAGCATTAGGAAATTAGCTGTAAATATAAACTTAAGATTAGTCCTCCTCATAAGGTTAAACAGATCTCAAGCATTTTGTAATGCCTCAGTTTCAAATTGAAGGAGATTTGTAGTATAGAATGAAAGATTTCTGAGGCCCCTCATGCGGGGGGGGGGGGGGGGTCCTAGTAATCACATAATCACCATTTTTTTTGCCAATATAATCACATAATCATTAAATATTTGCTTATCTTTAGTAATAAAATAATCATAAACTAAAAATACAGTCCTAGGTAATCAAATAATCATGAAATATTTGGCTTAATAATCAAATAATCATTAAAAAAACGGCCAAGTAATCACATAATCAAAAACCCCATGAGGGCCCTCATTTCTTACCACAGGTTTTCTGGAAGTTTGTAATTGATGAATTCTAATTTGGTCTAATACAATAGCTATACTAGAAATGTCTGTCTTCAGTTCATCCGAGTATCTTTGTATAAATAAAGGAGGTATACCACAAGCTCCACACTGAAATATAAAAAAAACTTACATTTTGAATATATGAAGAAGATATCACTAAAATCTGGTGTTAATATAATTCTCCCAAAAAAAAATCATACATGAGCAAAAAGGAATTTGTTCATGGTATGAAAAGGATGTGACATTGTGGATTACCCCTTGAATAAACTAGTTTTGTTATTTGCATCCATCTATAGAACCCCCATTTTTTTTTTTAAACTTGAATTTCTTTTCAAAATATTAGACTAATTTATAAGCCTATAAGTGCATTGTCATTACTTATCTTTCACAGAATATTTAAGGTTCATTTTTTATAATAAAAATAATTTCAGACATGGTATAAGCAAACTTTCAGGTTTTCCTATGAGTAGGGAATTAATCTTCAAACATCTCATAAAATAATCACACAAAGAGCATGTTACATTTATACTTAAATCCCCCTGATATAAGTCAACCAAAACATTTAAATACAATTTTAAACAAGTTTTTTTTCCTTCTTTTTAAATTTAATTATAGATTGATCACCATTCCCGTTACCCAGTCTTCTATCAAATATAAAGCATACCTGGGTTGAATAAGGTTCCTGAGATAAGTCTATGGCTTCAGAGGCAAGCTTGGATGCTACTAAATTAACTAATGATTTTTTCACCTTCCTGTATCCTGCAACAGGACTATCTGTTACAGAACCATTTATGGTACGAAGCTTTGGAGTGTCATAATTCGGCACATTGTGTAAAGGTGTAAGAGAACTATTACTTTCAGATAATATCTTACGGTGGTGGCCATCACTTTGTGACGATGTTTCAGATAATATCCTTCGATGGCCATCACTTTGTGACGATGCACATGAATTGATGCTGTCTGATGATACCCGTCTATGGGCATCGCTAGGTAATGTTCGTCTTTCGTTAGTTCCTAGAGGGGACATAACCTGGACTTGAGCATCTCGCACAACAGAACCCATTCTCGGAACACTTTTTCTAACGAATGTTTTGGGAGTATGACTTTCTATCACAGTTTGCTGTTGGGTTTTTGAGACGTGGATTTGAGATTTAGGATTTGACTTAGAAGAATCATTTGGAGAAGTTTGTGTTTCTGCATAGGAACAAGTCACCATATCACCTTCTTTCTGACTAGATTCGTCATTGTTACTGTCCAAATTATGTTTAATTAATTCAAACACTTCACGATCCTCCTCTGAATAATTACTTTCAATTTTTCCTCCATTGGAAGACTTGTTTTTCGAAACCTGAAAGTCATTTTCTGGAAATACATTTTCCTTATTGGAATGCAGAGGATGGAATTTTGATTGGTTGTGTATATTATGATTTTTGTTATGGATGTGTTCCCAGCTTGCATAGCATCCTGAATCACGACTAGAAGGATATGATCGCTGTTCTCCGGCTGGTGAAGCACAGGGAGGAGTGTACATCAAATATCTGTTCACATTTGGTATATGATCAACTGCAAAAAATACATAATTCAGTAGATGATTGTGTTCTGCTGAGTTATCTTTCCTTGTAATTTGATTTAAAGTTGGTGGAAGAAATAGTATTTATTTTTTTAAATATCATGATTCAAAATTGTTACCGATGTTACTAAATCCAAACATGTTATTCACAAGCTTGTCTTGTTGAGATTCTAAATGAAAAGTAGAAAAGAAGAGAATAAGTGATTGTTAGTATCAGTTATGCATTGTGTATATATTTTTTCTTGTCCTACAGCACATATTGTCCTGAATTCTACCTTTGAAATTTTAAGAGGTATTTTGTTTCTGCAGAGGCAGTGTTCCTTCTTTTGTTATTCAAAGTTTAAACATTTGATTTGTATTTGGGAAATTAAATTAAACTCCTACCATTTGGTATCTATGCTCTTGTTATAAACAGTGTAAAATGCTATGTTCTCAGTGATTTCTAGATTTAGAAATCTTAAAATTTATTTTCTTACCGACAATATCTGACGACAGGAAATCTGCAGCAGTAAGAAGCTTAGTTCTCTTCTGTGGATCAGTAATGTGTAAAGCATTAAGGTCATCTTCATCTATCTCTGCAAAGCTTTCCAGGTGATCAAACCCATTCTGAACAAATAGTTGTTCTAAGTGCTGTTATAAAATAAAGTTTGTGTAAAATAAGTCATTGAAGTTATCTCCCCTTCTTCAGGTTATGAGAAAAAGCAAGTTAAATATTTTTATCAAACAATGTTTTAACGTCATGTCTTTGACAATGTACTGCTCTGAACTTTTACAAATTCAGCAAAACAACACCATAAAACCCTCATCAATTTCATATCTGCCTACTAAATCAAAATATTTTTTTGGCAAACTAGAACACACCTGCGGAAGTATTGAAATATATATAGTATAACCACATGTAATTTTAACAATATAGAAAACGCTAGTCGATGAAACATGATATTTTAATTAAAGCATATTCTGCATGCCCTTTTTCAATCTGTTTTCTTCATCTTCTCATTAAATACAGATTTTTTTTATAAAGTGATATTTAAACAAGCTTTACAGCATATAAATGCTGTCAGAGTTCACCCCTAGTTTTGGATGGATCAGTGTTGCTCAGTGTCTGTCTTTCCATCTTTTTTTCTTTTTCTCTCTGGTGTTGTCTTTTTGTCTTAATATCTTAAGATTTTAACTGTTACTTTGATAAGTTTTTCCTTTTGCTAAGCCTTTTTTTTCTTCTAAGGTGTTAAATAATTTATTTCAGAGAAAAAATACCAAAACTTAAGTACACACTTATATATAATAGTTTGAGATATTATGTATATTATATACATTACAACATAATTTACATATTTGTAATTTTATCTCTTGAAGGCTTAAAAGACAACAGGTTTATAAAAAGGGGGAGGGGGGGAGGGGCCTACTCGTATGCACCTTATTGTGAATTGTTCACCATTACAAGACATTACAGAGGTTTTCTTAAAAGTTGCGATATCACAAGATAAAATATCTGAAGCCACAAAGGAAAAGTTATTATTGTATGATGTCAATAGTTCAAGTGCCGCAAATTCTAAAATGTCCTCGATTCTCAAATGTGATGTTCATATGATGAAATCATAATCTTTCAGTCAGTTTAATTGAAGTCTGGAGCTGGCATGTCAGTTAACTGCTAGTAGTCTGTTGTTATTTATGTATTATTGTCATTTTGTTTATTTTCTTTGGTTACATCTTCTGACATCAGACTCAGACTTCTCTTGGACTGAATTTTAATGTGCGCATTGTTATGCGTTTACTTTTCTACATTGGCTAGAGGTATAGGGGAGGGTTGAGATCTCGCAAACATGTTTAACCCCGCCGCATTTTTGCGCCTGTCCCAAGTCAGGAGCCTCTGGCCTTTGTTAGTCTTGTATTATTTTAATTTTAGTTTCTTGTGTACAATTTGGAAATTAGTATGGCGTTCATTATCACTGAACTAGTATATATTTGTTTAGGGGCCAGCTGAAGGATGCCTCCGGGTGCGGGTATTTCTCGCTACATTGAAGACCTGTTGGTGACCTTCTGCTGTTGTTTTTTTCTATGGTCGGGTTGATGTCTCTTTGGCACATTCCCCATTTCCATTCTCAATTTTACTTAAAATTAATGGCCGACATATCTTACCTGCAAACCTAGTTTCTGTAAAAGTTCTGTCACAGTCTTTGGTTTAAATCTTTTTGTATTATTTCTCTGTGCAGTGAGTTTTAATTGAGGTCCTGCAGCATGATGCTCCAGAGGCTCCACATGGGAGGCTTTGAACCATCCACTTCTACCATTTATATTGCCATAACATAAACCACTTGTCGTCTTGTTCATTACAAAAACCACATCTCCTTTCTATAATGATAAGTTTTACAGCGAAGTGAAGAAATGTGTCAACATTCAACAGAGTACATTAGATTGTGTTGAGGTCAGTTCTCAGAGGTGAACAATTTGCATTTTGTATAAAAATGGCTCTAATGGTAAAGTAAAGATAAAATAATATTAAAAAAAATCTAACTACCTTCACTCAACCTGCATATACATGTACTGGTATGGCAATGTCCATGTTTTGAAATAGGGGAATTTAAAAAATCATGCTAACCAATAAGTACAATAGAAGTAGCACCAAATGAATGAACAATAAAATATAATCTTTTGAGTATGAAAATTAGCCTTCAGATTTAGTTTAATAACCAATTTTGACTTTCCCCAATATTTATCGTGTAATTTATAGAAATTTGGCACAAAAATATATGTACTTCTTATTCATGAAAGAGGGTAAATTTCTATTCCTCGTAAAACTTCATACAGAATTTATTTCTTTAATAATGGAAGATTATGTGTGTATGTCTGTAAATACTTTTGAATGTAATCAAGTCTACCTCAAGTTTTAGGAAATCTGTATCTGTTTTTCCTGGAACAAAATCTGTATGTACTTTAACAGCCATAGGACATGCTGCCCCAGACAAAACGTTATCTTCCATTGATACAGAACTCTTTCCACTCATTGGACTAGCACTATGCAAACTTCCTGTTAAACAAAAAAGTTTTTATTTGTACATAACTACTGTTCTTTCCAAATATGAGTAGTTCAACATGTGAATAGAATACATGACAATGTTTAAGAAAAAACAACCAGATAACACAAAAATTAAAAATATTTCTAGTTTCTAGAGATTACAAACGTCCTTCAACAATAGACAAGTGACTATTCAATATGTCAAGCTCTTATCCAATCAGATTTTAGGAAATAGTAGTCAAACTAACTAACAGAGAACATTCAAGATCTTCAACCAACTTTCAACCAAGTGGAAATCTCTCGAATATTGTAAGGTTATGAGAACTTTAAACAATGAATGTAAAATACACTTAAAGACCTCACAATAACTTATAGACAAATTTTAAAAAAAATGACACTTTTTATTTTCCAATTATATCTACCCATTTTCGTTCTTCTTTCAATTACATAATTCTAGTCAAGATAAGAACACTGTAATATGTAAGTTAACACTTAATTAAAAAGGTATTAAAAATAATTAAATTCCATGTATTTCTTTTTAATCATCAGTTATGCAATGGAATCAGATTAAACAATGCTTTATGTCCTTTGTTTTTATGATTTTGTTGTTTTTGTGCTTCCAAAATGCCAACCTGATAAGTCAAGCAAATTCCAGCTGAATGTTTTACATATAGTTCTTCTGTTGTGCTGTTACAACACTCTCTCCCTTTCACAAACATGTTCATTTCTGCCATATTTTTAAAATGCATGTCCCAAGTCAAGAGCCTGTAAATCAGTGGTTGACGTTCAATTGTTTTTTGTTCATTGGTTTTTTTCTTTTAAATTGTTTTCGTACTTTGTCATGTGGGGCCCTTTCATACCTGTCTGTACAGTATAAGTTTTGATCATTGCTGAAGGCCTTATGGTGACCTTTAAAAGGTTACAACTGCATCATTTGGACTCTGGTGGATAGTTGTCTCATTGGCAGTCATACCAGATCTCCTTATTTCTATATTTACTGCAGTAAACTGTCTCATGTAAACTTAGGATTAGCATGTTGTTACAAATAAAAAAATTCTCAGATTTACGGCTTTCTTAATATGAAATAATCCTTACTTCCTGTTCTTTACACATTTCTTAATGTTATGTAAGTAACAGACACATAATACTGAAATTGAAAACAATATTTCAGCTGTTTTATTTCACAGCTGAAATGGTATGTCTAAATGCCTGTTAAACAGCTAGTCACAAAGGAACATGCAAATCAACAATGTATCATTTGTAAAAGATTACCCATCAAAACAATTATAGACTACCAAAGTATAATAATACCCCACAGATCTATAAAACGTCAAAATAAGGACACAACACGATATTCTTCACAAATTTTCTGATACAGCCGTCCATGACAAGATATCATAATTGTATTATCAGGGAAGAAAAAAATGACTTTTTTGAATCTAATCGTCTGTCTTGTTAGAAAAAGAAATATAGCATTGATATTGTGTAAGCTGTTAAAAGGAGTAAGTCAGGACATTTATTACACATTGGGGTATATAAAAGTCAGATAAACTATCACGATTGGCAATTCAATACCAATCCTATAGTTCTTACCAGAATAGTGATGAAAGTTTCTTAAGGAGAAGAAAACTGAAGAGAAGAATACTGCTTTAAATCTTAAGTGAAAGAAGGGTTAATATATAGTCAGACTACTGTCTCATAAGTGTTTCTTGTTTTTTATATAGATTAGATCATTGGTTTTCCCCTTTGAATAGTTTTACACTAGTCATTTTTTGGGGCCCTTTATAGCTTGCTGTTTGGTGTGAGCCAAGGTTCTGTGTTGAAGACCGTACTTTGACCTATAATAGTTTACTTTTACAAATTGGGACATGGATGGAGAGTTGTCTCATTGGTACTCATACCACATCTTCTTATATCTAGTTACTTACTCATGCCACTGGAGCCACTGTGGTTACTCTCTGATGAGCTGGCAGATTTAGTGGTATCTGTGGTAGAACAGCACTGTAAAATATAACAAAATCTCCTATAATAATAATTGACAACTGACCTGAAGAGCTTCTTAGGACATAATAATCTTACATAAACTGCCAGTTTCTAACAACCTTTAAAAACTGAGAATTATGATGGAAGGGCATGCGTATTTTGTATGGTGTTGCGTTTATGAATTTCTGTCAAATGATATAACTTTTTACTTTTCGATTAGACATTAAAACTGAATTGTAAGTAGCTATAATGAAAATATCTGATAAATTAGACAATTCCCTGTTACTATCTAATGAATATTTACTCTGCCACCTGCACTATAAAGTCTGTTTTGGCATTGTAATTGTCATCATAAATGATAAATGAAAAACACCAACTAAAATTTGAAATAGCATATTTTACGAATTATAGTTATCATAACATTCACTTCTCAATACTGCCACTGAAACATGTACATCATATTAACCAGTTCAATCCCCTTGAAGTGAAAATTAAATATTTACCACTTGCAATTAAACTGGTGATCACAAGAATGATCTAAGCTATGATAAATGTCAAATTTGGAATGAAAATCCTTTTTTCTTCTTTCCTATGCATAAAATTTTGCAATGAATATACCTTCAAAGCAAAATAAATCGCTATCAATAGAATTGTGTATTGGTGACTGATCAACAACTATAATGAATATTTATCTGTATCAGTCAGTGCTTAGTTCGTTGATAACAATTGGATTGCATGATCTCCGATAATATACAATACACCAAAGCAAATAAAGGTTCTTATTACACCCAAAAGACGGAGAAAATTTGAAAAGCAAAATCTGATAATATTTTTATTTCTTTTCTATTTAATCATATTCCTCTCATTTCAACAATTCATCGCTACTATGTAGGTGTTTTATCATTACAATAATTTCATTAGCGATAGCCAGAATCAGTTAAGATTGAACTGCAGAAGATTTAATAAATGCAACGAAACCCCTAAAGTGCATTAACTATGAATTTAACAAGCCATAAATGCCATATGGACCTTTATGCATTTCAATATTGTTATTAATATTGGTAAAATTAATCGCCCAGAATGATCCATCGATGCAGAAACTTGACAGAAATATCCATTAAGCCAACCGACCGTCAGAACACATTCATGTCCACACTAGAAGATGTAGGAAACACTTCATGAAATTAAATATGTCCTGTTCCAAGATAAGTTTGTGACAGCTCACAGTGTAATCAAGAAGATAGTAGTCGATCGGGACATGTGACCAATACCGTTGTTGATCAAATGATATTTTTTATATTTCTGTCTGTATAAATTGCTTTATTTGAACATCAACTACTGCCAACTACAGATGTCAAAAGAATAACAAGACACAATGGATTAAACTGTCTCGTCGCTATTCTTAAAACATCTCCGGCACCTTTTTGACCTCTGATGTTTATCTGTTTGTGATGTCACTGATATTTTTTTCACAATTTGTTCAATTAACAGAACTAGGGAAGATCATATTAAAAAATATTAGATTTTGTTTTTTTTTATGTATTTTGGAAATGTTTTTTTCTGATTTAGAGACAGATATATGAAGAAAAAAAATACAATTCCAACTGACAAGTCAAAAGAATAACAAGACACAATGGATTAAACTGTCTCGTCAATATCCTTAAACATCTACGGCTTCTTCTTGACCTCTGATGTTTATCGGTTTGTAACGTTTCTGATAAATTTTATCACAATTTGTTCAATTATGAGCATATTAGAAAATATAAGTTTGTTTTTTTCCTTCATATTTTGGAAATATTTTATTATTTTGTCAACAGATATATGAAGGAAGTTTTTTTTCTCCATTCAAACTGCTTAGGTGACAGACGTTGAACTGTCTGACTCTTCAGACAAATTTTATTCCACCTGACATTAAAATGTAGATTTTCACATAGTAAATTTAGAAGAAAAGTTCTACTATCATTGGACAGCTTGGTTCTTAAATAATATCACCAAAATTGATAATGATAGATTCATGTTTCAAAACACAAATGACCAGATCATATTTATGTGGAGAAATGTATGATAGAAGAGTTCTTTAAATCAAAAAAACCCACAAGTAAAACGATATTCTGTGTAAAATTCAATTTTTAATTTATTTTGAAAAATTCAAAATAGTTTCTACAATTTCAGACATTGATCTTGTCTGATGTCTCCACAATACTATGTAGAACTTAATAGTTTCCAGTTCACAATTTCATTTGAATCATGCAATCAAACCTGAGTCATGAAGACATTTCTACAGAAGACTACAACATTCGTAAAACCATAGAGCTCATCAAATAGACAAAAAACATCAAAACATTAATTTACAAGAATCCCGATCTGACTTCACACAACAATCGACATTATCCTTTCATTTACAAAATGGTGGAACTCAAAGAATACAAACAAAAATCGTAAAACATTATCACCAGGCTCACAAAAGCATAGAAGATTAGAAAACAAATGCTTTTTCTGTGCTGGAAATCAAGTCAATTGATTGAACAGACTAGGGCATGTTAAAAATGATGTAAACACGTCATTGTAATTTGTCATTGTCGTCCAATACTTTTTTTTAATTACATTTGGTCTCCGTTCATCTACTTTTCCATCTAATTCATGAATTTTAATATAAAAATTCTTTTAAAGAATTTAAATTTATCACTTCATCATTTCCGAAGGACATTACTCTTTATCAGCCTTCCATTCAGCTCTACCATTAAACATAAATTTGATTTCATAGACATGAACTTTTTATTTTATCCTTCTTTTTTTAAATATTTTTAATTAAAGACCGTCTACAATTATATAAAGATTAAACACCATTTAATGAAATATCATTTCTTTTGTGACACAGTGTAATATCAAAAGAAATATTTATTTTCCTAGCAGAAAAAAATAGAATAGGTAGGTGAAATAAAGGGATTTTATTTCTTTAAAACATTTTTCATAGCCTACATATGGAACTGAGCTGGATTTTAACCGTACTTTTATCTTCGTCAATTGGACTCTGATTGTTAGTTGTCTCATTGGCAATCATACCACATCTCCTATCTTAAACTGACAAAACTTAAGTGGGGCATTCAAAAAAAAAATTTGCTGTAAAAGTGCTAGTGATATGAATAACAGAAACATAATCATTTGGCATACAAAGAAATGAAAAGCTAGTTTTAAGAGGACATTTTTTCAAATAAATGGGGAAAGTGGTTTTTTTTGACACAGGTGATATGCCTCCGCTTGCATATCATATAAAGTTATAAACGGAAATATCTGAAGAACAGTTACAGTAACCCTACCCAAATTTGTACTTGATCTGAGTTTTGTGGTAATAAGTAATGTGTATAAGTTTCATAAAATTTGATTGATGCTAACTTAATTTAGAGAACAGAAACTGATTCAACAATTTTTCCATTTGTAAAGGTCATAACTCTAGAAAATTAGTGACAACCCCAAAATTCAAATAATTCAATATTTTGTGTATTAAGCATTATGTACAAGTTTCATAGTATTTGGTAGAGGCAAACTATAGTTAGAGAATGGAAACCCATTTGTAAAGGGGCATAACTCTAGAACGATTAGAGTGACATCACAAAAATTCAAACTTCATCTGTGATTAGTGGTAATAAGCATTGTGTATAAGTTTAATAAGATTTGGTTGAGGTAAACTGAAGTTAGAGAACGGAAACGAACATTGGGATGTACAGACAGACAGACGAGGGTAAAACTTAATGCCCCTCTCAGCCCAAGCCAAATAATGAACCAATGCTGTGCATGAAAGATAAAATCGTAGTCACTTCCAGCTGGTCACTTCACCAATTAATCAAAGATTTTCTTAATGCTCATCTTTCTCATGCCCAGTATTTTAAATACTTTCCCTTAGGCCAACATACACTATTAACCACCCATTTACTCCCTGCTTTAACAGACAACTACTCTTGCTCAAAGCTAAGCTATTACAGCTTAATAACAGTTTGCTGTTTGAGCTAATACTTAATTCACTGCTGGCTTCCATCTGACTGCATTTAGAAATTAAAACTTTCGATTAATGTCCTTCAACTTAATGATTCTCAAAGGAAATCCAACTCTACAGGTTTTTGTTCAAAGCAAAAATCTCTCTTTAACTAATATTGGAATATTTTTATTAATAAAATGACGTTAGAAATTCTGTGAATAATCAACCTGGTATCAGACGTGTTTACATGAGATTGGATAATTAGACAAACACGAACAAAGACGATACTATTCTATGTATATGGAATTTTCATCGTCAAACTTATAAAAAAAATTGCCAATGATTTTATCGTTAAGACTTCATCAGTTTGACACTGAATTTAATTCCATTGTGTTGCTCATCATTTTCGCATTTAGAAAAAAACCTCATTTCAGGGGATTTTAATGATTTTGCATTTTCCCTACTGAAATTGTATCGAAGAACAATTAAACATTAAAGGAAGATGAAGCCAGGTTAATTCCTTCAATTGATCTTTGAAACTACTTTTCCTGGGAATGAGTTGGAGGAGAACATTAGACAGAATGTCATTCCTGCACATTTAATAATGATAGATCACTTGTAATTGACTACTACGAAAGTTCCGGGATTGGGTCAATTCTAATGGTAAAATTTAGATTCAAGATGAAAACTTGATTTAAAAGTTCCTAGAGTGGGCCAATTTTAATTATAAAATTATAATTCAAGATGAAAACTTGATTTGAAGATTCTAAAAATTTTCTCAAATTTAATTTAATTTTTATTTACAAAACTTAACTTAAATGTTTTTTTGTCTGTTATAATTATATCTTTAAATACATTTTGACAAAATCTAGATACATTATGTTTTACTGTGTTGACTTGCAGTCTTTGTAACATGTATATGTACCCCACATCTCCTTAAATACTGAATAACTGATTACAGGGGTGGATTTAGATGGGAACCCATGTCACCCCCCCCCCCCTTTTTTCTGGGAAAATTTTGGTTGATTATATAGGGAATCTCTGAAGCATGATATGAGTGGGCCCCCTCTTAGGCAGTCAATGGGCCCCCATTTATGAAAATTTCTGGATCTGCCACTGGATTACACTTTTTTTTTTAATTTTGAAATACATCTTTTACTGTTGAATCTTGGAATTTAGTATTAACTTTATTAAAATACTTTAGAATATAAAAAAAATCATTTGAATGATGTTTTCATTCTCTCGCTGAATCCTTGAAGTTACTTTCAACAAAGAACACTGTTTGTTTACTGTATTACATTAACATTGTAAAATACAAATTGAGAAGAAAAAACAATTTGTATAAGACAGAAAAAAAACATCTGTCATTTCCTGTAACAGACATATAATTTCATATTTTATTAACAATGACTGCAATATCTAATTCAAACATGACTTTCATATTCAAGATAGACATTTTTGTTCTCTGCCGACTTCTTAAACCAATAACCTATCAATTTCATTAAATGTTTTGTATCTGTGAAAAAGATGTATACACCTGCCAGTAAAACTATTTACACATCCCTACCCACTTAATGGGTAAACTAATTTTCTCTTACAATTCTTTAATTTCTTTCCTTCATAATTCAATTATTATTTATTTCAAATTGAATCGTGAGTTAGACGGTACTCTACTTTTCTCATTAGTACAAAGTGCTTGGAGATATTTACAAATAACTTAAGCACAATACGGAGAAATAAATATAAAAGTCTCAATAATAATAATGTTTATATCTTCATACAACTATCAATTCTTAACTGTCAAATTCTATTACACAAATTGTGCTCTTATAATTAACCAATATAATGAAATTTGACTGAAAATGACACTTTCCCTTCTAGCAAAACTGTTTTATAAGTAAATTAGTTTCCTATCCTTTTTCCAATACACTGGTAAAACATAAGAGTAACAGACCAGAATATGAAGATATGAAATTTTCTAATCGTCTATCTCATCACGGATTGTATATTATATGACAACCCCACTTAATTTTACGCACTATCTAAGTAATCCCTTGGTAATAATGAAATATGAAATATATCTTGAGGTTTGATAGGCAATTCCAAATGCGATTTATTCTCTTGACTACATCTTATCTGTTTTGGTTTGATTTGCAAAAAGTCACATCAAACGCACCCAAGTATTTGTGGTTAAATCTGATATAGCAGGCTTAGTGTCTGTGGGGTCAAAAGTGGCAGTCTTAAAGACTATCTTATTCCTCAGCATCAATTAGTTTTAGGATTTTAGGAATCTAATAAACTGATCAAATTTTCTATTGGTTAACAAAAAAGCAAGCATCTTTAAAGAAATTGATAAAAAGAACTTCAGATAATTCCATAGTTATATGAGATTTAGAATAATATTATTAGGAATAAGCATTAGAATGTTTCTATCAAATGAATATGGGACCACTTGACATAAAACAATAACCCATTAATCAATTGAAAATGGTCTTCCCCCCAAAAAAGACATAATTTTTTTTGTTTTTTTTTTTGTAACAATGCAACAATGTTTCAATGTCCAAAGGAAAACTGTCAGATGTAGGTTTGGCACAGATGTAAAAGCGCTTATTTTATATAAACTAAACTGAAGATTAAGGTTTAACATATTTTCCTTCAGATTGAAACTTAGATCCTGGGTCCCTGCTTCACTAAACTGGTCTGACGACACTCTGTTCTTCTTTCTATTATGTTGTATATTATGTCAAACAAAGGAATTTCTGCTAAAACAAATTTGAAAGTATTGTCTCGTTACGACAAACCTTGTGATCATGAAAGGTTTCACAACGGAAAGCTAAACAGTGCATTGTCAGATTCCTGAACACAAAACATTGACATACAATTATTGTTTCAATCAGATTGACAAACTTTGACTTATTAATGTTTCCATTCCTATGCCTCTCTCTCTCTCTCAATATTGTTTTTAACGTTTAATGAGACTTATTTTTGAGAACATGTCATTGGATGTTCTATTTCCAGTTAATAAGAATGACATCACGGTACTTTTAATCTGGTAAAGAATGTATTTTTTTTCCGATAAAGCTACACGTCCGTAATGAAGTTAACATGGAAAACCATGATCAATAACTAGATAGGAAGACTTATTTGGAAACTAATTACCACTTTGGATATTTTTATTGAAAAGACGAAACAGGAAAAACGCATTAATTTAGGTATCATCATGAGAAACGTTATCTTGGTGCACCATCTTAATTCAAAATTTTGCGACAAACTATCAATAACCTAATCGCACGTAGCAATTTCATTTTAGAACTTAATTTTATGCTGCAAAGCAAATTTTTCTACTTGGAAAAAGTTAATGAAGCAAGATGGACAATTACTTTACGAAATCTTCAATTCTAATTGAATCTGTTATAAATCATGTGTTGATCATATAATTGCACCATCGTAACTCTTTTCTGGTTTAAACACGATAAAATGCCATTTACTCATTATTTGAATTGCATTTAAATTTTATAACATTTTTATTGTGTTCTAAAATCCTGGTAAGGTTAGCTTATTTTATTATGTGCAGTTATCTGATGCCTTCAAGTCTGGTGGGACAAAAGAAGAACTATTACGGATACTTAAAAGCTTTAGTTATGCAATTCTGTCAAAACCATCACAACAACAGCAAAAGCCGGAAATGAAAACTCAGCAGTTGACTAACAGGCTATATTCCAATGATTCTCTTCAGATTTGTTTGGAAACATTTGTTAATTCTAAATTAATGTAGGTACTTGAACAGAAGCTCTGTAACTAAAATATCACAAAAAGAAGTTATGTGCAATCAAACTGTTTTTTCACAGACATATACCGGTAAGTATTAATGTTGATCTAAATTGTTTACTGAAATAACATTACATTTGACATTCAATGAAAGATTTCTCTACAACAGATTCACAACATTTTACCCAAACATATCTCACCTTTAACCTTGAATGACCTCCAATTTCAGCCTTGACACCCCATGTTGCTCCAGCTGGAGGTGATGTGTCTGATGCCATGGAAACAGCACTAGAATTGCTACAGTAAGCCACTTCATCACTTCTGAGGGGGACAAGATCACTATGCGTAGGTCCTTGACAATCCATCTCAGATTCGAAAGACAAGGATGAGGTGCGAGATGAATTATCGTGAACACAAGCTAAAGTTTTCATTAAATTTCCATGTTGACATTCTAAAGTGGAAAGCCCGTGCATTTTCAATTCATGTGGAATAACTGGTGCGTACACTCGAGGACTGTGATTTGGTAAATAAAAATTTACAGGGGAGGTAATTGTGGAGCCAGGTGCAGCTCGCGTTGGAGTACAAGACAAAGATCTAGGAGCATCTGGTGATCTAGCTGAATGTTCAAGATGGCTGACACTATGAACACGACGATGTTGGAAACATTCAAATCTGTGACTAGGATCTGAACACATTTGATGTGTATTTGGTGAATTGTCCATTTTAACTAATTTCTGACAAACTCCACATTTCTTCGGAGAATCTAAAAAAAAAATCCAACAATATTTTTATGCAATAATACATTACCAATATTTTACATTCAAATAAAAATAAAGATTTGACTGACATTTCTTTTATTGATATGCTGTATGGGTTTTGCTCAATATTAAAAGTTGTACAGTGACCTATAGTTGTAAACTATGTAATTTGGCCTCTAGCGGAGTGTTGTCTCATTGGTAATTATACCACATCTTCCTTCTTATTTTTATCTTTCATATTTTACAAGATTGATTTCTAACCAATACTTGATTAATAAACGATCAAACTTGTTTTCTCCTTTTTTCTTTTTTAAGTACAAAACCATATTTTTTGGTGACTTTAAACAATCACTTCTAAGACATAGCAATCATCAACATGTATGAAAAATTATGGATAATTGGCCAAAATTGCTAGATAAAAATATTTAATGACCAATTAAAAAGTTGCCATGATCAAAATAAGTCTTGATTTAGGGACAAAATAGAATATATAGCTTTGGGACTTCTTGGCTTGATGGCACTCAATAATGTTTATTCATGTGAACGTGAATAGAAATTAGCTTGCACAATCCTAGCCGAAGGACTGTGTAGCACTCATTACACAATAATTTCATTGTTAATTTCAGGGAAAAACAAAGAGCTGCTGTTTGTTAAACTATCAGTAGTCAGCCATCAATTCCGTAAAATTCCTGTCGGAAACCGCTTAAATGTATCTCAAAATGATATAAAACACAAGATACAAAGGAAGCAGTCAACAACCATAAGATTAAGAATGAGACAAAATTCTGCCAAAAAGGAAAAGATGGTCTACAAATCATTATGGATACATTTAGAATTGAGTGTTAAAACCCACACTTATAAGATGTGCCAGGAGATTATTTGATTGATTTTTTTGTGTTTTAAATCCACTTTTTGCTAATTCATGATGGTTAGTTTTTATAGAAGAGAGAACCAAAACCTTCAGCAGGATAACTCACAATCCTTGTCGATTTAGATTGGAGTCAAACTTGCCAGGAAGGTGCCAGGTCCAAACTCACACCTTCAGTGTTAACAGCGTAGTGATACAGTAGATGAACTTCTTTTACCACTCAGCCACCGCAGTCCAAAATGATGAGGTGGGCATGGGTGCACTATATGGGTTCAACTAACACATGATCCTATAGCACAATTTATAATATGGTAATACCTGTATAACCTGCTGATGGGGACTTCACAGGTCTTCCTTTTTTCTTCTTTCTGTCTTTTTCTAACTGTAAAAGAATATGTAAATTTAGACTTTTGTCTGCAACAAACACTTTTAAATCTCTTATGTTTTACATGAAATAGTTCTATATTGTTTCCCTTTATCTACAAAAAAAACCATTGTGGATTACTTGCAGTTTTTATGATATCTAAATTCCTGTGTCAGACATTGAATGACATAAATTGTTAAGCAAGACTTTGGTTTGCTTGCTTGCTTTGTTTGTATATATATGGTACAATTGTAATTGGGATAATGTCCAATCAAATTTAAATAATTGGTTAAATTTGGCCCAGTATTTTGAGAGGAGAAGAATTTTGTAAAAGTTAAGTTTGGGCCAGGTGAGCTAAAAATATGTTACATTTATCAGTGAGTATCATTCAGTACCACTTCAGTAAATGTGAATGGCTGTATTGACTATGCTGTAAGATGAAGGGCCTCCCAGCAACTAGCTACATGAAGAACAGCAATAAAAGTGTAGTTTCATTATATAATAGTTTTTTCTTATATTTACCAACACAACTCAATCACCTAACTTTTTCAACGTAACAGTTTACTGAATTTAATCAAAAGGTTTTTATTTGACATTACAGTATAAGAATGGAAGCATGAAAGCTTATTTTAATGTGTTTTGATGCTTAATATATGTACACCTTTTAGATCATTTGGTGAAAATATTTCAACTTGAAATATATGTACATAATCTAAGTTTATAATACTATCCTTAAATAACACCAAATTATTAAGTTATTTTAAACATATTTTTCCTCACAATCCATTTATCAATTTTTTCCACTATCAAATTTGTTTTGTTTTAAAACTTAATGTCAGAGAACGATTCTTAGGGAGCATCCCATATATAGTGGTTAAAACAAGACAGATGCATTTGCAAAATAGCTTGCGATTTATGACAGATAGTTCGACCAATGTGTATGAACTCAATAAAAATTCAAGACACCAAGCTTCCAATTTTCTCATTCCTGGTTCCAAATTAAGGCTATTTATCAAAATTTAACGACAAGAAGCAGTATTTTACATTGATTTGTGTGGGATTAACTATGTTGAAATCAATGGACCCGAGCCATTAATTAAACAGTGAAAGACTCTTTGAATAAAACCTAATTTGAGTGTCACACTTACGTTCCGTTTCATTAATCAAAATGACCATAAAATCACAGTTTTTGAGCCTCAATATTGGTTCATATATTCTGCCGCAAAGGTTAATATTGATTTTGACCCCGCATGCACATGAAAAATGCATTTGGATCACTGAAGGTCTTAACATTTGATTTAATTTCAAAGGCAGCTTAGATTATTACTGTTGTTTTATGAATATATCAACAATTTTATATCGTAACTATGGAAACCAATCATTTTCAATTTTTAGTATATTCCTCAAAAGGAACATTATATTCTTAATATGTTGTCAATTCCATTTTATTGGCTTTGTAATCAAGAAAGATCAAAAGAACATCACTTTTGAACACAAGTTTTTATTAAGTACAAGTACATTCATTAATAAGTCAGTCAACCATTCCCCAAAGATTGCCTATGTTTTGAATATAGATGTCTCTTTAAAAAAAAGCTACCCGGAGGCACGACAGCACGTGCATCCACTTCGTTTTCACACAAAAAAAAAAAAAAAAAAAAAAAAAACAGAAGAGAGAGATGAGTTGGTCAATCGGAATCAGACAGCGTGATGCATGTATTATCATGATTATGAAATTTGTTTAACGTTTGGAGACTGTTAGTGTTGGTGTCTTTTCCGTCTATCCTGGATATTAGTTTGACAACCTAGACACAAGTGTTGATGAAGCTGTTCATGCAGAAAAAGATCGTAGCTCCGCAGTTGCGTGCACATTGATTCGGCATGCAAAAAAGAAATGGCAAAATAATTTTTTTTTATAATATTGAATGCTAAAGGAAACACCTATGTTGTCATTTTTTTAATTGATGAAATATCATTAAATAACAACATTTGGTTTCAAAATATTTTTTTTTTTTTTGAGATTATGACAATATCGGAAGGTAACTTGTATCTTTTACAAGATTTGAATTTGTAATACTCAGTCTAAGATATGTAGTTTTGGGGCACATTTTACAGTGTACAGTTCATCAGTTTGCAGTTTGGAATGAGATGTACCAATCGACATTAGAATTATCAGATCCCTTCGATATCATTGAAAATATGCCGAGGCGATGTGGTTGCCGCCGCCGCCGCCCGTGACAGACTACCGGAGCCAATCACCCTGCAACCGTGCTGCAACCACACCAAAACAGTATTGGAAAGTCTAATCATTTTTTGCGTTCATAGACCATATGATAAGGGAACTGGAGAGTGGAGTCGCGTCAAGTTATCAGAAAATCGCTTCTTTGCGCTGTATCTGCTTCATCGTGTTGTAGGAAATATCACAAACGAACAAATCTCAATATTGTCTGAGACATACAAAACTGACCTCTGGTATGTAATTTTGACGAATTCAATTTGGAGTTCGCTCGATGCCGAAAAAGTACGCTGGTTTTTAACATCTCGCGAGTGCTACCATGCCATGATGGAGATCTATCAGTCACGGTACTACGTATGTAATTGAAAACAAATGTATGATCAACAATGAACAACGACATTTACATAGCATTACTGAATATTCATCGGGATTTCAGTGTGAATGTTGACAATAGAGAAGTTTGTTTCTGCCCAGACCCGAAGAGCAGATTTTGGACAATTTGAGTAAATTCTGTATCACAAATATGTGTTGTTTATGTATTTCTATATTCAAAAGATTTATTAATAGTTTTACATTCATAAATTTTTATCTACATATAGCTCCTCTTTTGACCGTCCTATGACCGAAAACAGAAAAAAAAAAATTCTGCATAATTGGGTCCCAAAATTTTTACTTGCTTCCACATCGTTTCTTTCTAGCTACGCCCCTGTTAACTAACACTGTGTAAAGATTTTGTACAGATCCATTGAGGCAAGCTTGAGTTAGAAAGACATACCATAATTCATGGCATATAAAAACTGCCGTTGAGCACATAAATAAATTATTCTAGACTGAGAATTTTTTCTATAAATGCTTAAGAAGGTGTAAGTGCTTGAAAAATACTTTTTGCAACATTAATTATAAAGTGTATACAATAGTATACTTGTAAACAAATCAGTTAAATCTACACTTCAATGAAATGTTTACAAGCAGAAAACTACAAAGAAAACAGACAAAATTAGTTGTTTGTATACACTAATGAACATGCTTGTTGTTTAAGGATTTGTAATCTATACAAACAAACTTCTGGTAATAACCCATTGATCTAGCTGCCAAAAATCTTCTTTTGCCTTCAGACTAAACCTTAACATGAAGCAATCTGGTTTTGTTATAAATAGAAACATTGTCATCACATCAATAATCAAAATAAGATATACCGGTAATAATCTTTTTTCCAGAAAAACTAAGCAAGCTCTGCATTTTTTTAGTTGTATAGTGACTATCACAGGGACCTAATAAAACTTCTTTTGTCGTTAAATAGTAAAGAAAAAAAGTTTGATGCCTCAATGTTATACCTGTTATAAAAAAATCAGCAAAACTACATTTAAAGCTTGCTGTTCAGCGTGAGCCAAGGCTCTGTGTTAAAATCCATACATCACCTTTATTTGTTACTTTTACAAATTTTGACTTTAATGGAGAATTGTCTCATTAGAACTTATACCACATCTATCTATTTGCTGTGGAAAATCCCGAATTATTCAGACTCACTCATCAAAATTTGGATTCTCAAATTTATCTTCAAGTTTTCAGTGTTTTCAAAAAAAAAAACTCTCACCATCTGTATTTTACTGCCATTAATAAAATGTTTATATCAACAAATGACATTTTGACCTAACCAAACTATTTCATTTTAAGGATCCCTAAAGTTTATAGATCTGTTATTGGTTGCCAGAAAACTATTAATCTTTAAAAAATCAAATTCATATTATCTAATTGCCTTTTAGTGTTATTCTCCTAAACGAAAGTGTAAAATGTATAATTTCAAATACCAAATACACACAACACTTGGAAATTTACGGAGATAAATTAGTTCATTGATATCATTTTATCATGAACATTAATGGCAGTCACAATTATGACAAAATAATTCCATGATATATTTCACTCTAACTGGTGCATTAATAATTCATTCCCCGCTCACAATAGTATTTATTGCATCTGCAGAATTATATCTGTATTATTTAATGGCTGAGGTAAAGTTACTAAGCAACACATTACGAAGCAAACAATATTATGTATCATACTATGGTTTCCTTCACCATTATGTAATTTCAAATAATTTGACAGAAAATTGAAATTCTGACTAATGAAACTGTATGTAAGCCTTCACTGCGCCTTCACTGTGGACTGAAATTCTGACTAATGGAACTGTATGTAAGCCTTCACTGCCGGACTGAACTTAATTCAATGGATGTCCCTGCTTGCTGTCTGTCACTTTTGTTTAGTCATAAATCATGTTGTTTGTTTTTTTTCAATTGGAATGTTTCACATTGTGTCATGTCAAGGCCTTTAAAGCTGACTATACCTATTGGTTTAGCTCATTGTTGAAGATCATAAAGTTACTTAAATAGTTGCTTGCATCCACATCATTAGGTCTCTGGTAGATATTAGTTTTATAAACAATCATTCCATATCATCTTTTTCTAAAATTGTCAACTTTTTGTTAAAGGCAATTTCCTTGATAGCTTAATCCTTTATTAAAGGGGCACTATAAATTTCCTAAATAATGTCATTCAAATTTTGCATTTTAACTCTTATTTAACTGAAGTAAAGTGAGATGGAAAATTATCAATAAGAAATAGAGGAGGATTTAAGGGGTGGGGTAGGAGTTCTTGGGCTCCTACATATAAGGTTAATGCATCGACTTTTCACACGTCCATCTTCTACATTGCCTAGTTTTGGGCCTCCCCTCATTTTACAAAACCCTGGATTCACATCTGAGAAAGATTAAGGGAAAAAATTTGAGAAATAGCAATAATATGGGATGGAGTGATGAAAATCAATCTTTACCTGAAGGATTTCTTTTCTTTTCTCATCTTCAAATCTTTTAACCTGAAAAAAAATAAAAAGTTAATAAAACTCGAGCTTCAATTTAAGGATTATTTTTCTGCTCGATGGTTGTTTTTTTTTTATTCAAAAATATATATAAACCCTCATTATCTTTATGATTCCACAAAGATTGACAGAATATATATTCTGAAATCTAGACACTCACTAATACAAAATTGAAGATACAAAGAGCTCCCTAAAGTTTAAAAATGATATAGGAAATAAATTGCTTTGTAATGAAAATAATGAAGATGGAAGATGTCTTGAAAATCAGAGGTGATCTCCATCTTGTTAGACATATTATTTTTTACATTATATCAAACAAATTTGATTCCCCTGTGGGAGACACAAAAATATACATATACAAAGTAACAGATCGGTTTCTTTATAATTACTGACAATCAAAACAAAATTATCCTAAACCAAAAGTGAGAAATCAACAAATCAAATATGTTTTACATGGTGAATATGTAAACAAATTACAAATAAACACTTGGCCAGAAATAACAACAAACTGTTCCTATGTGTGGCCATGTGCTCTATATTGATGCCAGAAACTGTAGCTATTCCTCAATTAGCACTGGTCTAACCATACATCACTGTCAGCAGACGACACTGTAAACTACAGCAGACGGCACTGTAAACTAGTTAGAGACATGACAGAGGTTAGAGGATGATGGGAAACAGTTGTTGAATGATAGCTACCATTTGGACATGTAGATTTATGTACAAGGTTGACATTACTCATTTATTACTGGACACCATACAATTCTATTCTTTTATCAGACAATATTATTTCAAATAAACATGATGAAATCATTTTTTTTCCCATCCTCAACCTTTTTTCCTTCTAAATAACTTTGAAATCCTGACATCAGTTAGAGACTTTATAAAGCAATATCTACAGTTGCGAATATTAGCTCAATTAAAAGTTACAGCATTTTTTTTACATAAGAAATATAATATGTGAAAGACATAAGAAATTCATTTATAAATGTATGCAAGTTGGATTTCATATAATTATGTTTAAAAAATATGAAGGAAGAAAGTGTACATGACTTGCATTGCCTTTGTTAAGTAGCTTTAAGCAGCAAAACCAAATTTTAGCTTAACCTCAAATATTTGTGGTTTTATAGAAGTGCAGATGTATAGTTTTCTTTGATAGACAATTAATTGCTGGAATAATATCCAATCTCACTGTTTAACCCAACATTTAAACAGACGTTAGAACTATAAATGGCAGGTCTACTGTACTTTTATAGCCATCGGCAAATTTAAATACGATCACCAAACACAGATTTTCTCTCAGATCAAAAACAAAATATTCAAACTTTAAAGTAATCTACAGTTAATATTCAGGGAAAACTTTTCCTGTCATTAACTCGGTACAATCAAATCGCTCCTGTTATTTCCTCGTCAGAACATCAAATAAATTGAACTTGTATTGATTGAGCGAATACCTACAACTTTCTAGTCGTGTAATGATTACAATTACCGGTGATTATTGCCTGCAATTGTTTACCTATCATTTTCCTGCCGGGCACACAACCAACCTGCTAATTTGCATGACCAGATCACCTAACTATTGAATCCTCCTTAAAAATTAATGTACGGAATATCAGTGACTGTTTTTCCCCGTAATCAACTATATTTTACTACTTCATCCAGTCTTTCAATAAAGATCAAATGAATTTTTAATCCCTTTTTTCACTTGTCTCAGAATTTTACAACTCTTGTCTGCATTTTTAAGCAGAAATTGATTTACAATGAATTCCAGATATCTGAGGAACAAACAAGAGGCTATTTTCAGGGTTTCACAAATCTGTACTTAACAACTAATACTCAGACTTTACATCATTACTTATTCTATTTTTACAGAAAGTCTTGCATTTAAAGTTGGATATAAATAGATTTTTTTCAAATCATCAAAAACTATAAGTACACGTACATGTATAAATAAACAGTTAAAAACAGTCATGAATACAAAATTTCAAAATCAAAACCCCTCCACTTAGCCTCTTAATTATTTCTTTCCGTTTTATTTGATCAATTAACTACATATCCTTTTCTCTAACCTAATGCTACTGAACTGATCATGCTATCGTGGGCATGCATATAGCAGGTGTGTAAAGAATTTCATCTCACTCACCTTAAAATGATCAAAAATATTTATAAATTATGCACTTGAAACTTCTGTGTTTGAAAGTAATGATGATTCCCTGCTTTTTGTGATTATTTTTGTGAGTTTCACAGTTCGCCAAGAGCATACATATGCTAAATGAACTGATTTGTGTTTCAGAAATCTTAAAAATCTAAAGTTTAAGATGATTTATTCTAGACTAAATGATAGAAAATGCTGTATTTAGAAATAAAAAGAAGAATGTTTTTCGAGGACATGAATTGTCCCAATCAAGCCTTTGAAAATTGGACAGACAGACAAAAGGATGGACAAAAGCGTGGAGGGACGGACCAATAGCATGGGCATCAACTTGAAATAAAAAGAATTTCTACATGGATAATCTTTAACTCAACACTAATTTTTAGCAAATTTTGATATGCCAAAAATAAACGACAATATTGCTGACAAAAATCAAACAGTTAATAACCACCCTATTTACTACAACCTCCTAAGTACCATAGATCTTAATTTTACTACAACCTCCTAAGTACCATAGATCTTAATTTTGCTACAACCACCTTAAACAAACCCCCAAACAATCAGGAAAGTCATCAAACAGACAAAACAATTCCCTAAGACAAATCCATTAATATAATATTCCCTGGAGAGAAAGAGTATTCATCTAATTATAAGAACAATCAACACCTAGTAATGATAATATATTGGTACCACATGAGTGTGATGCATCATTTAGTCATAGTCAAGTACTATAATATTGAAAACCTGCAAGATCATGCACAAGATTAACAAGATCAATTTATCCTTATATCAAACCTGCACAGTTTAATTAACCTAGGACTTATTGATTTGGAATAAGTGTGAAACAGTCATCACATGTTTAACTGCATGTATGTACAGTGTAACCTTCCTAATCCAACACCTGAGTATTCCAACATCCTGTTTTAACTGACACATTGTCATGGTCCTAATATATTCCTTTCCTTGCATAAAAAACCTAAGTATTCCCACACCCTGCTTAATTTAACATTTTTGGCCCCCCTGTGTGTTGGACAACACAGGTTACACTGTAGAAGCATTTTTTGTAATATTTGACAATTTTCCATGTTACATCCACACTGGTTTACAAATTTTGGGATCTGATACACAGTAACAGCTATAAACAACTACAACCTATTTGTCTATTTTTTTGTACAATTTCTATATATATATTCCTACAATAGAGTAATCGTTATTACAGGTTTCTGTGTCAAACTTAATGCTCTTATTTGCATAGCAGCTTTGACTTAATCAAGATAGCTTTTTCTATTTAATAAAGCCTTCTATCATGGGTCAAAGACCAATGAGACAATGACCCAATGACACCAAATTATCACTTTCTTTTAAAATCACTAATTTAAAAACGCTTCTTTACAGGACAACTGTCTAAAACAAGACAAGGGTTTATTTTTTTCTGCCAATATAAGCAAATAATAGATCAATTTTAACCAGATCTTCTTTTCAAGAGTATTCCTAGCACAACTCAAATAACAAAATGTGTTTTTACATTTTTATCTTCGCTTGCATACATAAATAATTTAATCATGGTAGTCTATGATTTGGTTTGCAACTCTTATAAATTACATTCATTCAAACATAAATGTTTATGGTATACTATGTGTTGAATAAGGGGGAAATTGCATCAAGCAGAGACGACAAATAAAAGATGCAGGCTCCAAAATTCTTGTTCCACGACTATTTCTAAATTCTTTAGGGATTCCATTTTAGAGCAGCTTGTCATTCCCAATCTGCTGTTTTTTAATTAGTCATTTTTTAAAACAATTACAGGTCTTAAAAAACATCTTACTGACAACCCTAATAAATCATTCAAGTTCCAATTTCGCAATGTCATTCCCAAGGTTTCATCTGCTGACACTGATTCTAGACTACTGTGACAAAATCACCAAGCAATCTATTTTACTCAAGTTATTTTTTTCCGAAAATCCTCAGGCTGCTCTATTTCTCAATTAGAGAATTTCGACGGATGATTCAGTGTTTGACCGATGTGTATTGAGAAACACTTAGCATTAAACTTTGTGGAGTATACTGAGAATTCATTAAAAGATAGAATTTCAAGTTTTCCTCCGTAAGCATCTAAGTTTACAGATATCATCAATCAGGATCGTAGGAGGACAAACTACAGGGGAAGGTTCCAGAAAATTACCGATTTTTTTTTCTCAATAAAAAAACTAAACCAATGATGCAATATTTCATTTCAGACACTAGTAATTCAAGAATATAGTTCTGTCTTTTTTTTTGTGCCATGATATCCTTTTTGTCATTATAATCTTTACTACCACTGTAAATAAACTCATAGATACTAGGCTGGCAATATTGTACACTGGCACACATTTCATCTATAAAAGACTCATCAGTGATGCTTGAATCAAAAAAAGTAAAACAGGCAAAATATTAAAGTTGGAAGTTGAAAAGCATTGTGGACCAATTTATACTAAAAAGTCAATTAAAATGAAAGTTGTCATGTGGTTTCTAAAATATGTTTCACTGACATTTTGCTGATTGTTGTAAACACTTGCAAAAAAGAAAGACAAAATCTCAATATAGAAAACTAAAGATTGAGCAAAGTGAAACTTACCAAAACAAGGGATCAATTCATTTTTATAATTAAGATAGATTGAGACAATTTGTACAAGGTAGATCAATGTTTATATTACTGCAACATATTGTAAAAGTGATGTTTGCTGCTTTTTTAATCATAGTCATCCAAATAAACGAATTGAACACACATAATATGAATGATGAAATCAAAGTTACTACCAGTTGTGAGGGTTACAGGGATTGGAAACCCACCCTCCTTTTTTTATGACAATCAATGCATTTGAATGGGGACATTTGGTTGGATCCCTCCTTTTTATAATGACTGGATCCACCCTGGTCTACTGACATGAGACAAAACAGATACCTCTTAAGCGCCATTCATAATATTTGTACTTTACAACATAGTACTTATTCTGATCTTCTATTAACTGTTTGTATTGCCCAATAAATACCTCTTTTTTTTCGTTTATCAAAAGAGCGCTGCCGATTTTATTTACTTCATGGAGAGAGAATCCTTTAAATTTTGACCTTTCGATAATTAAAACTGTTTATTTCTAAGTGCATCTCACATATTGCTTACACAGTTAATAATGTGCTCTTTATAAACTCCCGGCATTTGAAATTAAAACAGGATCCATTAAAACAAATACCTTTTAGTGCGTGATCGTAATTTTACAATTAATTCAAGAATAGAGAAGTTTCTGTCTATAAAATGAAGTTGTATTTTCCCTGCATTAAGTTTTATCCCCTTCATTGAGTTGTACACTTTGATAGAACATGTATTGCTAACCTGCTGTTGCCTTCAACTAACTCTTCATTAACTTTTACGTCTTTTATACTTTGAAGCCAATTTTAATAGCTTGTTTAGAAATGATTTGATAAGTTGCATATTTAAAACCTGCAGTTTCTATTAGCATATATCTTGACATGAGGAACGTCAGAATTTCACAAATGTTTGACTTTTCAAGCTGTCACTGTACTAGGCTGTAGTAGATCTGAGGTAAAAACAAAATGCAATAAGGAAAAATATAAGCAGGATTTTTTCTGGAGGAAGCTATTTTTTTCAATTTTGTAGGATATGGTTTTTACCTTCCTTTGTTGTACAAAAACAAAGGTTGCATTCTATTGGGTGATTAATTTTAAAATGCGTTAGTACAAATAAAATGTGAATATGCACTTTTACATTGTTTTAACGGAACTTCAAGATAACCAAAGGTGTATACAGGTTTTAACTAAAATGCAATTGATGTTGAGGGTTCAAAAACATTACACAGCCAAAGAAAGAAGTATTAAACTGAATATTTAAATAGTTTAAATCTTCAAATAAATTTGGTTGTTGTCAATTCTGTTCATAATGCCAAGAAAAATAGCTATGATTTTATATTGGTTTGAGCGAAAAGAGACCTTATAGAGATTATTTTCCAGGGATTTAAACTATCATGGATTGGACTACCTCAAGTACCTGTAGAAAGGAATGGAACCAAAAATTTAACATTAGAATGAGTAACGAAATAAAATATCCATCTTTCCCTTGAAGGCTTCAATATAAACTATTATATTGTTAGCATTACAAAATTTGGCAACCTCCTCCTTCAGACTTACTTTATCAGTTGTAATGAATTATAAGGCACTTAGCATCCTGGGGTTTTATTTATTATTTGATACAATACAATAAAACAAATTTACAAATCCATTAGTCTTCCTCCTTTCCTTTCTTATTAATAATACATACTAAAGACATGTGAATTGGAGATCTTCCTTAATACTAGGGTAATGTTTAATCTATGGAACAGCAGCATACCCGTAGCCACAGGGGTTCGGACAAACCCTCCCTTGATAACAAATAAGCACTGTTAAAGTCAACGTTCTGTTCGAATTGTGACTGTTAAAGTCGAGTTCGTGAGTCCAAATAACCCCCCTTGGAAATTCCTGGCTACGGGCCTGAGCAGATATGCATGGAAAAGAGAACCAATTGGATTTTTGGTCCCCTTTAACTTACTTAATTACAAACTTTAAAATTGAGAATGGAAATGGGGAATGTGTCAAAGAGACAACAACCCCACCAAAGAGTGGAAACCAGTCAAAGGCCACCAATGGGTCTTCAATACAGCCAGCAAATCTTGCACCCTGAGGAGTGCTTCAGGTTTAACATTGTTGATGCCACAGATGCAACACTGCCAACAACAGAAAATGCATGACAACAAGACAACAACGATACAATGATACAACACTAAAATTACTTCAGTGGAACTTGGGCAAATCTCAGGCATTAATTTTGAAGCAAACTATTGCAGTTGGACAATATTCAAATACTTCACATTTGTTTAAAAGATTCTAAACCACAATATCAGTTTGAACAGATGCAAGAAAACTGATTTAAAATAGGATGGTTTTAATCTGAAACAAAATCTAATCTTACTTGCTAAGATTAATTTTAATAAAACAGAGTCAATTAAAGAAACAATGAAATATAATGTCTGGCTATAAACAACCATCCATAACTAATTGCTGTCTAGGTTGAAACTGACAGCCAATTTGATAAAGAGGACTGTTATTACTTCATAAAAGAAATGTATGTTGTTATTCAAATTCAACTTGGAATTCTTTATTTCAGTCAGATTGTCTGAAAATAAATTGTTTCAGAAACAAGTCGCCTTTTATCGACACATGACTGCTTTTCTTATATCGGAAACATAATTCCAAATCAAGCCTAATATTACACAATAATGATGGCAAAAGCTTGATAAAACACAAGAGATTGCTTAAGAATAGTGCCTCGTCCAAATACAATAGATTTGTCTGAAACATGTTTGATACGATATTGTTAACGGAGCGATGGATTAAGAATAAATGGAGATATGTGTTAATTTAGAGGCTGACTACAGACGAAGAAACATGTTTATTAAGATCAAGTAATATCTTATCAATTTGTATTGATATAGATACATAGTTTGGTGATGAATCTGAATTACAAAGTGAATCAAATCCTAACACAGGAAATAGAATCGATGTAAAGGAGTTTACAATAAACAAAGATTTATTTCAAGAGAGATCATCAACTTATCCATGATATAAATGGCTGACAAGGTGAATACTTTTTTGATTCCGGTGTCACTGGCATCTTTGAATATAAAAAAGAAGATGTGGTATGATTGCTAATGAGACAACTCTCCACAAGACACCAAAATGTCACAGAAATTAACAACCACAGGTCACCACATGGCCTTCAACAATGAGCAAAGCCCATACCACAGTCAGCTATTAAAGGCCCGAAATGACCATGTAAAACAAATCAAATGAGAAAACTATCCTAGTATCTGTGATGAGTTTATTATAGTCTGACACACTAAGATTTAGATGAGCAAGTCTTAGTATTAAATAGACAGAGACAAAATGACACAAGCAATTTCCCCCAAAAAACTTACCACTTCTATTGCATGCTGGGTAGTTATTTTCCCTTCTTTGACCATTAACATCAGAGCCATTCTGTCCTCATCTGACATTGTGATATCAAAGGCATTTGGGTCACCTAGGAACGAAATAAAAGACAATACATTATGATGGCATAATACTGTTTAAGAAAAAAAAAAGTGTATTAATTATTGTCCTTTAATCTTGTTTTTTTTACCTGAAATTTTCTGAAGTAACTATAATCATTAAGGGGGATGTTTACTTAACAATATATGGGTATCGATCCATCCATGACACAAATTCAGTACATACACAGCATACAGAGCACACAAAGTAAAGGAACAATCCTTTTATTGCTGTTCCAAGATAATAGATATAAGAAGATGTGGTATGAGTGCAAATGAGACAACTCTCCATCCAAGTCATAATTTGTAAAAGTAAACTTTTATAGGTCAAAGTACTTTCTTCAACATAAAGCCTTGGCTCACACTGAACAGCAAGCTTTAAAGGGCAAAGAATATATTTGGTAGATGCAATACATGTAGATTTAAGCCGTAATTACAAACAGTTTTACTGTCATTATTCATTTCTAAGCATCTATTCCTGGACAACTATAAACATGCAATCACCTTCATGTTGTTTAAATCCTGGTTTTCTTCCTGAACGTCTTATCCCAATATTACGAAATAATTTTCCCAGAGTTCCAGACTTTCTGTTGTCCCCAACAGTTCTATCTGAAACAGAAAAAATCAATCATTACTTATACTAAACAAATAGAGTACATTGTAACAACTTGCATTTTTCAACAGGTGGCTTTCACAGCTTATACTCAGCTTATATACACAGCTTACACTAGGGATAAACATCATTAACAGTTTTGCCTTACTTTCACAATCATAATAAATATTCATACACAACTTAAAATATCTTTCACTACTAAAACAGTAACTGCCCTTAACATGCTATGAATATATATAATCCTGGAAAATATGTAAATTTCTGAAATTTTAGTATCTATGGTGCAATAATTCTCAGTTGTTTGTATCCTTAAATTCTTCACTGCGGATTCAAAACTATTTGTTGGATAGTAATTCCTGTGAATTTCTTGTGGAGTGAGAGACAAATTCTTGTGGGACTCCTTGGAGACCGACTAGATTTTTAATTCCTGTAGATTTACTGCAGAATGGCTTATAACAAAAATAGATGTATAAGCCATTTTAATTCAAAGATAAAAAAAATTTTTTTTAACTATTACTATTTTTCTTTTCATTCAACAAAGTTTTGAAGAAAGCTGCATTGGCATTTTCAATGATTCCATAAGCCTGTATTCATAAATTTTTACAAGTTTCCCCTTCCCATTTAGCAAGCAAATCATAACACAATTCTTCAGCAAATACTTGATCCTAATTTTCAATTCCAAAGATAAAGAAGCAGTAATCAATGTAAATAAACCACATATATACCACACACAAGCCCAAGGAATGGTTAACATTTCTAATATAAAAAACTGAAGGGTTTCTATTTTTTTTAACCCCAATATGATGAATATCTTGCAATATCATTTATAAGCATTATATGTAACGAGTTTTATAATGAAAGAAAGTGAGAATAAATTTATACTAGCAGGTATTCAATTATTGATAATAAGCAGGTTAAAGGCATCACACTGTGGTTTACTATAAAGCGAATTGTTTGTAAATTAAGCTCAACACGATCTATACCTGATTTGACTTTTGGAATACAACACATTCCTGTAGAATACAGATAAAATTTGTCAATAAAATTATGAAATTGAGGCTCCGAGAATTAAGAGTCATCAATCTTTTTCTTATGGTCAACAAATATTTGCAAAATTTGTCAATTAAATTATGAAGTTGAGGTTCAGAGAAAGACTGATCAATCTTTTTCTTACGGTAAAAAAATATTTGCTTGAAGGACATGGTGAACGTTTCTGATGTCAGTAACCCAAGGGAAAACATAAAGACCAGATTGAATTATTGTGACAATCATATATTTTTACAATGTTTTTATTTTTGCAAAACGCAGGATTTACATTAATAAGCTCTTTCATTTTACATTCTGGTCATATTCGTATTTCCTGAAATTAGATCAATAAATCTCATTTTTGTCTCTTGATCCTCAGATAATTGCAATAATAAATGGATTCAAAAACTTAATTTACATTTCATGGATGTGCATGAAAAAAAACAACCCATTGAAATATTAGGCTAGGTCGTAATCAAAGACAAGTCTCAAAGGTACAGTGCTTTTCTACTGCTGTTTATCATCTTGACAGTTTGAGACCTCATATATATACTTATAAATAACAAAAAGTCATCCTTTGACATTGTTTTTTGTTTTTGACTTTTCTGAAAGTATCTTAGAATTTTTTTGATACGTTTCATATTTTTATGGAATATGAAAATAACTAACTTCAAGATTTCATGGTAAAAGTTAATAGTACAATGAAAACCTAAATTAAGTGATCATGTGAAATCCTTTTGTAAAATTATTCTATTGTCTTTTACGATATGCTCAATAATTCCCAATTTCTTGACATTACGTCAGAAAATATCCGTTTTATTAAATTCATCCAGCCTACACACGTCGAACATTCCATAGTAGTATTACTTGTCGCACATAAAAATGGAGAGAGCTTGTCTTCTACTTTATAAAGGTGAGACAAGTTGATCTTGAAGAGGATAAAACCTAATACATCAGTATTAAATCAGACAGTTCCATTAAGAGTTATGATATTTGAGGGAAACATTCCCGTACTTTCCTTTCTTATGCATGTCTGAACTTTTGATGTTGGATCAAAGATGCAATTATCTTGATGAACAGTACGATATCTCTACAAATTAAACATCGGCCAATTTTCTTGTCATAACTCGAACAAAAAATCCCATAATATATAGGTATAATTTTGTCATGACCGATGCTATCAGTTTATATCTTCAACTTAATAGTCGGCTCATCTAATGGCCGACTTCATTATATGTTATTTCACTTAGATATGTCATTTATTCATCCAAAAATGTAAAATTGCTGTTTCTATGGAAAACATGAATATCCCAAGTGGCATAACAAAATGAAATCTACTTGAAGTATTTATGATGAATTGAGGAAGGAATGACTAATGTTCCATCCTCAAATTGCAAAGAAATTTTCATCATTTTTCTTGAAAAAATTAGATTTTGTTCAAACAAGCTTAACGACTGAGACAAAAGTAATGAATTGGTTTTGTGAAAATCAATGCTAACAAAGTCATGCAATAGATAAGGGGATATACCCTGGAGGGGTAGTTGGGCTATAAGATCAACAGATTTAACGTGTCATGCAATATATAAGAACACGGAGCATTTGAACAGACATAATGGAGATTGCTTCTATTATTAAGTCTGTTTCTGGACACTTGGAGATGGTAAATGAAAAAGAATGGGATTGGGAAAATGGAGACATACCAGAATATGATTAGATTAATGAAAAGACAAAACCTTAGGATTTTACAACTGAACAGATTTATGTGAGGGGATACTTTCATGTTCACTATACAGTTTGTCAACAAGACAGCAACCCAACAATCTTTGGGTATTCTACATTGTTAAACACTACTTCTTCTATGTACTGCGGAATTCATTATTATTCGTTGGATATCAATTTTCATGGATTTCGTAGGTGCAGGTGAACCACGAAATTAAATGTTCAACGAATGACAAAATTTCCTATAGGCTTGTATGTAGACTCAGGCAAAACCATGAATTACATATCAACCAACATGCAAGTTTTCCTTAATCCACGAAAATCGGTACCTATGAAAATAAATGAATTCACGGTATATAATGTTTAGTATAATAATACTTTAACAAGAATCAATGTCCACTATTGTTACAAGATTTCTACTAATTACACTAGTTTAGAAGGAGTATATATGAATGGTACTTCACATCACCATTATACACCAAAGTGAGGCTTCAGGACCAAAGAGAGGCTTCAGGCTCTTGTTTGACAAAACACTTTAAAAATCAATTGAAATTTTGCATCAAGTTTGAGAAGTTGAGTAAATTATACACTGCATGCAGTGTTTGCCTGGAACATCAAGTAATTCAGATTAACAAAGTACCACGATTCAGTGTGTTAATAAAAAAAAATAATGAAATAAAAGCTTTAGAAGAGCTGTAAACATTCTAATGAAGTTTTACTGCTTACAAAAATTGATGTAAGAGTTTTGGATCTGGGATTCCCGCCGAGATATGCGACACAGACAAAGCAATGAAAGACAAAATAATCACAATTACTTTGTATTCCATTATTTTATACACTAAAGCAATATTTCTATAACCTACTCTTCAACTTGGGATTATAAACAAAGAAATATTGATTCTAGAACGAAAGTTATTATACTAAAGAGATTCACTTCAAACTATTTCTACACAAGTATTAAAACCTATGCCATCAATCTATACCACCCTATACCTCTGACTATAAAAAAGAAAACAGTAAAAATCTTGAATAAAAAAACTTTCTACTCAAGAGTTCATTCCTCTTAATGTTGATTTCATATAAGGCCAAACAAAAAAGTATATGAGTTAACTGTACCCTTACCTACCCTAATTTTTATCCCCTACCCTTAAGTATTTTTTACCGTTTTTGATTAAGCACTGTTAAAGTCATAATGTTGCTCCCCAGATAGACGCAAAGTAAAAAAATATTAAAAATAAAAAAAAAATCCCTACATACCTACCTTTTTTAATTTTTTTCAGCTTGTGACAGTAAACACATGTACTTTTTTGTTTGGCCTAATATTGAACATTTATTGAGAAATGGATCAATAATTTAAGCATGATTTTTCCTTTTTATTCTAATCACTTCCTTTCAGTCTTATGAATTACAATAGATATTCATGCATTCAGTTTCAATTTTACAATGGACAAGTCCTTGAATGATTTTTTTCCCCCATAAATTAACGTAGACAATGGTAATAGCCCTTTCTGTCTGCAGCAGCAACATTTAACTTCAACCTTAATCAACATTTGTCAATCCTTCAAGGGAGATAATTCCTACCTTTCCACTTAGACTGGTTTTTTTTTAAAATAAAGAGATGTAAATAAAGCAGATGTCCTTGCTTGTAAATATACTGCAACTGCAACAAATTTCAATTTATACAGGTACATTATAAACTGCCACCTAAATATTAAACTTGATCTGTGTTTGGTGATAAAAAGTATTGCGTGTCTTAAAAGTTTCATAACATTTGGCAGAGGCAAATTAAAGAACGGAAACCAATTTTGGGATGATGGACAGCAGTGAGGGAAGCCCCCTTTTGGACAATCAATGTATTTGAATGGGACATATAGTTGGGACCCCCTTTTTGCCAATCAATGCATTTGAATTAGGGACATATAGATGGAACCCCCTTTTAAAAATGACTGGATCCGCCCCTTGACAGAGAGGATGATTTCTTTATACCCCTCCCCCATTGTAAAAACAATTAACATTAAAATCAAAATTATCTTTATGATTCTTTCATTATCCAATATCAACTCTCATGCTATGAATGTGGTTTTGGAATTTCCATTCTTAATTACTTATGTGTTTAATTACCGAAGTTCAAACAAATTAAAAGCTTCACAAAAATCATAAAATTTTCACAAAGACTTAGGTATTCAATTAACTTCTGAGGCTTTTTCGGATTCTTAAACTCATAAATATTTCTATTTCAAGCCTATTTCAAGCCTATTTTGCCTGACTTAAATGTACCGATGCAAGAAGTGAACGTTGTAAGAATAGAACCAGAATGACAATCTTTTAACACTGAATGATTTTGCGGTAAATATTGACTTTCCTTCAGTTTTTAATCAATAACTGGTAATTATTTATGTTTATCTAAGAATTCATTTTAAAGAATAGATGCTTTAAAAAAAAAAGAAAAACATATTATTTGAATTCATAGGTTCTAGAACTTTAATGCAAATCAATAGCAATTTTTTTTTAAATGAATGATTTCAATTTGTTCCATGATGATTTTGATGTTGCGAAAAAGGTGTAATTTATTGGATTGCTTACAAAAATCTACATATCAAGTAATATTTATGTTCGAGAATTCTTAAAATATTTACAATGGTAAAACCACTTGGCTATATTACATAATTCTAGCTCTTAAAAGTCCCTTAAAATCTATGAGTTTTTAGAGTTAAGATGAAACATAAATATAAATCATTTAATGAATGATTTATTGACTGGGAT